>NC_134403.1:187534980-187840813 GCF_038048845.1 Mixophyes fleayi | reverse complement strand
AAACCAGGAACACACACTGGAGCAGAACACTAGCATGACACTGGAGCAGAAATCCTAGTAACACACTGGAGGAGCCAGTAGCCATCTTAACAGGACATGAGACTTCATTAACTGGCCTGTCTTGCTGTTTAAACAGGTTTAAATAGTGAGAGACAATTAGGACGAGGTAGCAGGCACCAATGAAGGGAGAGGATATATTTCATATAGGAAGGACATGTGTGCGTGTGCACACCGGACTATGGTAGGTGTATTGGAATGTCCAGTGTGTGACACCCCGCTGTCACTTTTAGCCTTCGACAGTCCCCACCAAAACCATTGCATCCCAAACTCAACCATTATCTGAAAAACTGCTCTCACACCACTTTCCGTCACTGAAGGAAATCACGCTCACACACTGAATTCCTCCACTTTAAATTAATTCTCTCTTCTTACAGACCAGCCTTATTTCTCTCCAAACGGTCCTGCTTCAAATCTCTCATATATTTCCAGTTCTCCAACCCCCATCGCCTTTTCATCACCTTGAACTTCCTCCACTCCCCCCCACCTTCATTCCCCTACCTTGATTTTGCCACTCAACTAACCTTCAAAGTTGATTCCATCTTACAAGAAATTTCCTCCCTTCAGATCTCTTATGCCCCTCCTTCTCAAGCCCTCCTTTGTCCCATATGCCCCTCTTTCATACCCTTCTTTCATCCTCTCCCATCTCCACCTGCCATCTTGATCCTATCCTCTCTCACCTCCTCCACTCCCTCTCTCCCTCTCTTCTCATACTTCCCCTCCTTCTTTAAACATGCCCTTGTCTCCCCATCCTTCTCAAGCAGTTTGTCTACAAGTGGGCTGGAGCACTGGGCCACCTGCTAGGCCAAGTCTTGCCCCACCCCCGGCTAAAATTTTCAAACCAGACCCTGCTCCCTGATGTTTCTTCTTTCACTCCCTCCTCGACCTGCTACAATCTGGCTTTCGTTCCTTTTACTCTTCTGAAGCTGCCTTTGCCAAGGTCATAAATGACCTCCTTACTGCCAAAACTAAGGTTCATTTCTCCCTGCTCATCCTTCTGAGCCTCTCTGCTGCTTTTAATACTGTGGAACACCTTCTTCTCCTACCTACCCTGCACTCTATAGGCCTCTGTAACACTGTCCTCTTCTGGTTTGCCACATACCTGCTGAATTGCTTCTTCTCTGTCTCTACACCTGACTCCTCCTCCATTCCTCTACCTGTCAGTTTTGCCTATAGATCCATCCTCGGCCCCCTTCTCTTCTCTTTGTACACCTCCTGTACTGGTGAACTTATCAGCTCCTCCGGCCTCCAATGCCTCTACAATATCCAAATTGAAATCCTTTCTCTCCTCTTCGGAGTATTCACCTGCTAATCTGCTTTCTCAAACTCAATATGTCGAAATTGGTACTAATTTTCTTCCTTCCCTGTTTCCAGGATCCCCACACCTTCCTCCCCCTCTCTGTCATCAACATTATCCGATCCTCTGTTCCTCAACTCCTCTTTCTGGGTGTCATCCTTGATTCCTCTCTCCTTCATTCCCCAAATTCAGCCCCTCTCACAAACCTGCCACATTCACATCTCCAGGATCAGATCCTTCCTCACCTTAGATGCATCCAAAATTCTCATCCACCCTCTCGTGTCAACTATTTCAGCCTTATAACTAACCCCCACCCACTCTGAAACCCTCATGGGCAGGGCCCTCTTTTCTCTTTTTTAATGCCTTCCCCTATACTGTCTTCCACACCTCCTTGCACTTTATAAATAAATAAGAATAATAAGAGTAAACGTTTCTTGTTTGCAATTTACATAATTTAACCTTGTTACACTTTTCAAAATGTGTGTGCGACCGAGCAGACCAATAGGAAGCTATAGCCTTTGTTTTCCACCCTCTCTATAATCCAGTTCTGGACATGGATGGGGTGAGAGCTATGGGCCATCTGGGTTCCTGGATTATCTGTCCACATTCTTATCCACCACTGTTGTGCCACCAAGTGAGGTGCAGACCTAGATGCTTCTTCATCTTCTCAGCCCTTGGTACCCCTGCACCTACTTAAATCTATCAAGGATTCTTACTATCTGGCTCTCTTGGACATATTGATAGTGCTCCTTTCCTCACCCTACACACATAAATTGTTTTAAAATACATTCCAAAAAATCTTCCATACCAACTAACCCAGCAGAATGCTACTACAACATCCGTAGTGCAATTTGTGTATGAAATCCTATTATTGTTACGATCTGTGACTGCATGAGCTCTCATATGTAATAACAGTGAAATTAGCTTCAAAAATAATTTTGTGGTTATTATAAGGCAATTAACAACCATAAAGAGCATAAATTGTGTTTCAAAGAATAGAACAGAAAAAATGTAAATGTGCTTGCACATTTTCTCATCATCTGTGAAGTATCTAAAGGTATATTAAAATACTTGATAAAAACATGATTATACAATATTTTTGTGAAACTAAATTTACATTTTTAAACTGTATATGCAGTGTTTTACCAGTAGGTGGCATTGCATAAAAATACTTTGAAGCTAACAAATGTGATGCTTCGCTGCAGTTGAATTGTGCCACTCCTTGCAGGTTTGCACATTTTTTTTCTAGCAGAGAGATGAAAGGACAGTGACAGAGCAAGAAAATTATATCAAAGTACTTATGCTGCAATCATATCAAATTCCAACAATCAAGATTACATTATATACTATTCAAAGTGAAAGACTATATGGGTATTATGAGGTTCAATATTTTTAATTTTTCTTTAATTTCTTTTTTTTTTTTTTTTTTAAGGGTTTGAAGCTTAATTCCCCATATGCTTACAAATTATTTGTATTAGTGTGTGTGTGTATATATATATATATATATAGAGAGAGAGAGAGAGAGAGAGAGAGAGAGAGAGAGAGAGAGAGAGATTAATACTAATATACTTATTCCTACGTCTATATTGTTTTTTGCGTATCCCTAACTTGCGCATCCTTGCATCTGGAGAAAGGAAGCGTGAAAAGGGACGTGCAAGCATAGGCCATGTACAGAAATGGCATGTTCCTGTAATTGCTCTACAGTTGGAGGTGGGCACAGCAGCAGATATGCCGGTCAGGAGGCGGATCTGTTGCGGGTGCTCTAACTCTGCAAAGACCTGTGCAATCTGTAAAAATAAATAAACTAAAAATGTAAAAACCCAATGTGCCCCATCCCCCAAAATTGATCCAAGCACCAATGCTCAAAGCCTGCACTAGATGTGGGAATCTTTAAGGGATTAATAGTGTGGGAACCCCTACGAAAGCTGCAATCAGCAGTCACAATCTGTTCAGCACAGGGCTAAACTTCCTTGGGGAATCAGGCCCACTTAAAAATGTACCTCCACCCTTATAAAAAATAGCCACGTGCTGAAAGCACTTGGGCTGCTCCCAACACCTCTACTCCTAATAAACACACCCCGTCAGCCATAGACTGCTTGAGTATGCCTGCACTTGTAGAACTACAAGTGCCAGCATACCTGTGAAAGTGCCTAGTGAATAAGGGCAACCGTAAACCATTTCCTGGCACCCCAGGTACTTACCTGATCTTGAGGGGTGACTATGGGACACACTATACACTCCTCACCAAGAACTCCGTGGTCCAACCTCGGCGTTCAAACCCCTCAGCACTTCAGTCTAGGGAAGAAACCAGACAGGTTACTGAAGGGTAGGGATATCGGATGGAAGGGGAGAGGGTGTCCAAGGCGACAGCAGGGAGTATAGACACTTAACGCTAATCTGACTGCCGACATCACATTTTATCCTGGGCCAGGGCACGGAACTATGGATATTCAGGTCAGGGTAGAATCACGCACGAATACAATACTCATTGTTGCATGGGTGAGGGCCCCACCAAGAGAGGAATGCAACCAGAAAATGGAACTCTCCAGGGAATGGTTGCCCCCTCCTCTTGATGGTCATCTGCAACCCTCCAAACCGGTGCCTAGGAAACAGGAGAACAAACACAGCCCACCCACAAAGCTATCTAACCTCTCAAATGTGCCTCCCACACTAGCGTACATATAGGAAAAACAAAGCAGCATTCTGATCCTCACTGAAAACTATGGGATCAGATGCCACGGAACTTTAACTACTCTAGCTCTAAACCCCACAGTCATACAGACACCAGTGCAAAAAAAATGCAGAGAAAGGATACGGATACCAAAAGCATACCTTTAATGAAGTGACCACCACACAAATAGCCACTACCTTTTCACCAGGGGAAACAGACCGGACATGGTATCACTACGAGGAATACGCCCTAACAATTACGGACCCAACTTATTGGGACCTCAGGATAGTCCTGCTGTCCCTGCTGCCATAGATTGAACGGGAATGACTTGTCACTGCAGTCTATAACCTAAGCCTATTTGATACCTGAGGCCTAGAGCCTGAACCTAATGCCCACAGGCCTTGAGCCTAATTTAAGTTGCCCCAGGGCCTTGAGCCTGATCTGAATAACCCCACAGGCCTAAAGCCTAAAAGTGCCTCTTTAAGCTGTAAGCCTGAAATGATTTTATGCGCCCTAAAGCAATCCTACCTACTTCCCTAATTTGCCAGGGCCTTGCTCTCACTACAGGTCCTACTGGGCCCTGGATGCCAGGGCTTGCTGGGACCAGTAGTGCAACATACTAAAATGCTGATGTCTTACATTTAACTGTTTATTACCCCAACACACACAGGCATGGTGGTTGGGAAGAGTCCTAGTGCTTTCAGCATGAAGCTGTTTTATCCTAGGGGTGGTGGGGAACAATTTTTTTTGTGTGGGCCCCAATTTCCCTAGGGAATTCAAGCCCAGTGCTGAACAGATCAGAGCAGGCTTCACATTATAATCACCTTATATATTATAGTGTGACTATCCCAGCCTGTCATAGCCTGTTGCTCGTTGTGGCTTTTGCAGTTGGACCTCACACACCGATTCTAATTGCCACAACCTACTCAGATAATGACCATCATTCATCATCATCATTAAGGGGTGAATTTTAGACAGAGACAGAGATAAGGACGCTCCATCCCTAACACGACACAAACACTCAACATTATCTATCTATTATGTAATTTCCTTGTATTTTAAATAATTGGTTCAATATATATTCAATATGTACAGTTATACATATGTATGTTTACAATTTTATTCACCAAAAATATAATCTACAGCATAGAGCAAATGAACAACAAATTAATCAGCTGTTTGCGGACAGTTATATTCTATCAATCTATCTGCAGGCGTGTAATAAATGGTTAGTGCCAAAGGCTTATTTAATTACATAGATTTGCTACAAACCATAATAACCAATAACATAACAACTTTTATCAATGCAATCTATATTACAGAAACTTAATATGTGATTGTTTTTATGGCACAGTTGCAGGCATTTGAATACAATTTATAGTGGCAGTTTGCAGCTAGACAGATGAATATATACTTGTCACAAAGCAGCCTTTAGATGGACCCAGTACACAACAACTCTCAACATTACATAACCACTGGACATATCATAATTAGCGTTGAGTGAATCAATCCTTCTGAAGTTAAAAATTAATTTCAAAACAGATTCCTTAAATTCAGTTTCATGCAATAATTTTGATTTCTGAAAAGCTTGAAATGTTATTTGTGTGACAGGATTAGAAAGATCTGCGATATAAGCACAAGGATTGTTATAGATTGCAGCTGTGTAGGGAACTCTTAAAATATTATATTGCTATTTGTGCTCCTCTGGTCAGTGGATTATGCTGTTATTTCTGTGTATATTTTTTACAGATGCACTACAGGTCCCAGTGGGCTCTGGATCCCAGGGCATGTTGGTGCATGTAGTTCTAACAGTTTAGGCTTGTCTGGGCTTGCTGGGACCAGTAGTGCAATAGTAAAAAAAACATACATACATATTTATTTCAACTTTAGGGTATGGGAAGAAGTCTAGTTCTTTCAGCACAGTGCTGGTTTTTCCTAGGGAAGAAGGGGGCATTTTCTTGCAGCTTCCCCAGGGAATTCAGCCCCTGAAAAGTCTAGGGCTGTTTTACATAACGATGGTGATCCCACTTTGCAGGTTTCCCTGTTACAGTGTCACTCTTAACAAATATGGACCCAACTAACTGTGACTGAAGGATAGTCTTGCTGTCACTGCTGCCGCAGACTTATCGGAATTACTTGCCACCTCAGGCCTAGAGCCTGAACCTATCAACACTTCTTAAAAAAGATTCTGTATTACTAAAAGAAGTAAAGTTTGAGTGACACAAATATTATTTTCACAAAGTCTACTGCTTCAGTTTTTATGATTGCAATTTGCATATACTCCAGAATGTCATGGAGTCATCAGATGAATTGCAATTAATTTCAAAGTCCCTCTTTGCCATGACAATGAACTTTATTCCAAAAATAATATTTCCACTGCATTTCAGCCCTGCCACAAAAGGACCAGGTGACATGAGGTCAGTGATTCTCTCCTTAACACAGGTGAGAGTGTTGACGAGGACAAGGCTGGAAATCACTCGGTCATGCTGATTGAGTTAGAAAAACAGACTGGAAGCTTTAAAAGGAGGTTGGTGCTTGAAATCATTTGTCTTCCTCTGTTAACCATGGTTATCTGCAAGGAAACACATGCAGTCATCCTTGCTTTGCTCAAAAAGGACTTCACAGGTAAGAATATTGCTGCTGGTAAGATTGCATCTAAATCAACCATTTATCGGATCATCAAGAACTTCAAGGAGAGAGGTTCAATAGTGTGAAGGGCGCCCAAGAATGTCAAGCAAGCGCCAGGACGTCTCCTAAAGTTGCTTCAGCTGCTGGATTTGGGCACCACCAGTGCAGAGCTGCTCAGGACTGGCAGCAGGCAGGTGTGCGTGCATCTGCACGCACAGTGAGGTGAAGACTTTTGGAGGATGGCCTGGTGTCAAGAAGGCCAGTAAAGAAGCCACTTCTCTCCAGGTAAAACATCATGGACAGACTGATATTCTGCAAAAGGTACAGGGATTGGACTGCTGAGGACTAGGGTAAAGTCGTTTTCTCTGATGAATCCCCTTTCAGAATGTTTGGGGCATCTGGAAAAATGTGTCACGGGCACTGGGAGTCTTGCCCAGGATTTCACCAGATGACTGGGCTTACCAGAGTCGTAAAGTTCACACAACGGTCCTCTGGTAGTGGGGTGACTAGCGGAACAGATATCACAGCAGATGGAGAGAGAATGCCAGTAAATAATAGGAAAGTCAGTGACTTGCAGCAATCTTTGGTCAATGAATCAGCCTCTAGCTGATAGAGTGGAAAGGCAGATTTGAACACGGAGATCAGGATGGACGTGAGTAGATGCAGGAAGGTGCAGGGAAGTCAGTGGTCTGCGTACAGCAAGTTGTACCACTGCTTATGGTGAAGAGACTTGTCCAGGTGCAGGTAGGTAGCGGGGAAGTCAGTGGTCTGCGTATAGCAAGTTTTACCACTGCTTATGGTGAGAGGACTTGTCCAGGTGCAGGTAGGTAGCAGGGAAGTCAGTGGTCTGCGTATAGCAAGTTGTACCACTGCTTATGGTGAGAAGACTTGTCCAGGTGCAGGTAGGTAGCGAGGAAGTCAGTGGTCTGCGTATAGCAAGTTGTACCACTGCTTAATAGGTGAGGATGTGTACAAGTGTTGATGAGTGGAAGCATACAAAGATAATAGGATGCAGACACTGAGAGCACAGAGGAACTTGATCCCAATAGGTATGCAGCGTATCCAACAAAGTCTATATAACGGTATGTGTGGCGCTGCTTGGTAGAGACTTGCTCAGCACAGATATGCAGGCCAATAATGGATAGTCAATCACAGTTATGCATATAACGACTGAGTAGTACGGTTAATTCCAAACAGGTATGCAGCGTAACAATAACAGTCTATAGCAGGTATGGATACCGCTGCTGAGCGTGGAGACTTGTCCTAGCGGATATGCAGAGTAAACATAGAAAGTCAATAACAGATAGGCATACCGCTATTCAGTAGAACAGTCTGTCCACAGGGTGATGCAGGAACTGCAGAGACGCTGGACGGCAGAGACGAGTGTAGGAACCACAGGTGAGTAGATCCGGTAATCAGAGTCCAGCTGAGGACACAGGCAGGAAACAGGAGACTGTAGCAGGTATGGAAACCAGCGATGAGTAGCACAGGGAATCCACAGGAACTGAAGACACTAGTAGTACACAGGAGATAGTAGCGGGTATGGAAACCAGCGATGAGTAGATCAGGAATCAGCAGGAAACTGAAGACACTAGTAGAACACAGGGAACACCTTCAGAGACTCACAGGGAATGAGACTCCAAGATCAGGCAATGAGGTAATGCACACAGGTGCCTTAAATAGGGAGTTGCCTGATCAACCAATTTGGATTAAAAGCAACAGTCACAAGAGTTCTTGGGAGCTGCGCATGCGCAGTCCATTAGGATGGCGGACGGCCGCGGTTTAGGACAGGTGCCGGCAGGAAGGCTAGGGAGCCACGCACCAGCGCAGAGGCACTCACGGTCCGGTGAGTGACAAAATGCTTGTCCGGAGAAGAAAAGGTGAGCGATACCGTCAGTCCTGTGTCATGTCAACAGGAAAACGTCCTGAGACCATTCATGTGAGGGGTTGCTTCTCAGTCAAGGGAATGGGCTCACTCACAATTTTGCCTAAGAACACAGTCATGAATAAAGAATGGTACCATAACATCCTCCAAGAGCAACTTCTCCCAACCGTCCAAGAACAGTTTGGTGACGAACAATGCCTTTTCCAGCATGATGGAGCACCTTGCCATAAGGCAAAAGTGAAAAGTAAGTGGCTCGGGGATCAAACAATTGAAATTTTGGGTCCATGGCCAGGAAACTTCCCAGACCTTAATCCCAATGAGAACTTGTGGTCAATCCTCAAAAGGCGGATGGACAAACAAAAACCCACAGATTCTCCACAACCTACTCAGATTATGACCTACTCAGAACTCCAAACATTGATTAGGCAAGAATGGGTGGCCATCAGTCAGTATGTGGCCCAGAAGTTGATTGACAGCATGCCAGGGCGAATTGCAAACTCAATGTAATTGTCAATCGAACCCTTTGACACTTATTAAATGATTGTATTTTGCTTCAGTATACCATAGCAACATCTGGCAAAAAGGTCTAAAAACACTGAGGGGTATATTTACTAAACTGTGGGTTTGAAGAAGTGGAGATGTTGCCTATAGCAACCAATCAGATTTCTAGTTATCATTTGTTTAGTACATGCTACAGAATGACAGCTAGAATCTGATTGGTTGCTATAGGCAACATCTCCACTTTTTTAAACCCGCAGTTTAGTAAATATACCCCTGAAGCAGCAAACTTTGTGAAAACCAATACTTGTGTCATTCTCAAAACTATTGGTCATGACTGTATAATCTACAAATTAATGACATGTACCCATGATTTAATAGTGATTATTCATAATTATTAATCTGAATGATATTGTATTAAGACCATGCCCAGAGCATTTTTTGCTTGTCCCTTTATCTAACACTTTCAAAGCAAAAATGTACTGTTTATACTAGTAAAAATATACAAAAACAATGAAGATACAACAAGAGGCAGCTTGCCGTTCCTTGTTTTCTGCCACATTGGGGGCAGCCTGTGTAGCCTGTCCACAAGTCTATCTCTTAATAAGTCCTTCTTAAATTAGCTGATTAAACAAAGGTCTTAGTTTTTGCAGCTTTCATACTAGTAATGAGTTAAAGATCATCCAGTAAAACTCAAGCTTATGTTAAGAAAATGTTGTTGATATTGTTCTATTATAAGCTTTCCGCTATCTTGTGATAATGTATCTAATATTTATCTAATGGAGATAGATCTGGATGATTGGGATTTAAATACATTTAATATTTTGGCATTTTACTTGATTGTCTTCATCTTACTATAAATAATAATTAAAATAATAACAATAATAACAACAACAATAATAATAATAATATATTGGTACACACAAAAAAATAGTTCCATGTAAAACATCACAATGTTTAATGGAATTAATTAAGCTGAATGCTGTTTCTCTTGAGGATAAAGTCATTAACCTATATCTTCATAAACTTCTTAAATGCATAAGCGAAGCTCATTTCAATATCATTTTCAAATAATTCTAAAGGTTAAGTCACTGTACTGGATAGCATTTTTTCAGATATAAAAGAAACTTACCTTTGATTATACAATGTCAAATATTGTACGAAGAAGTAGCTGATAGCTGACTTTTCTATGCCAAGCACTTACTCTTGTACCCAAGCTTTGTGACATCACAACACCTATTTATAGAGTAATGCAGTGACATGTTGATCCTAGTGAAAGACTGGTACATCTGAAATTGCCTGCATTTTGTAAAGGAATAGGTGGAATTTACATATTTGTTCAATTCCTCTTATTGTATGATCCCAATGTGTGTTCCCACCCAGTAAAGGTTATGGAAATAAATATATATATATATATAGTTTAGAAACTGTCTGCAAGTGGATGAAAAATTATTTAGTTTAATACAAGTACAAATATATATATATATATATATATATATATATATATATATATATATATATATATATAAATAAAATATATATATATATATATATATATATATATAGTTTAGAAAATGTCTGTAAATGGATGAAAAATGATTTAATTTAATACAAATTAGAAAATTTGCAATGATTTAATGTGCTGGTAATTTTATTACTTGATCGAAAGTTCATTTTTTTTATCATTGTCACAGAACATTGCATGCCTCTGAGATAATTAGAATGTCAAGGAACTAATATAATAATTCTTCATTTGGTACTTTTTCATAATATGTTTGAAGACCTAAAACACAGAGCTGGATTCCCATAAGGCACTATTACATACACACCCTGCAGATAACACCAGGTGGTGGATTATGATTGACATGGATGCATTTATGCTATATCAAATCTTCCCAGCAAGTTACTACCTATACTTCATTTACAGATTGAAATGATATTCACAAACAATCGTGTTATCACAGCAGAAGAATCTACCGAATACCATCTCAGTTCAGCTAACGGACCCAGTGAGTTCAATTGTTATTGCTGTTGTCATCTCTGTTCCTCCTTTGGTGATCTTCCCTACCTCCTAGGTGGCAGCAGCTGCCACCGCACATGGGGAACAACTGTTATATAGCTCTATTTCCAGCAGTGAGCATCATACTAAAGAAAAACACAGATATACAAACAGCTATTCCTAGCTGGCAGATAACTTCAACAGTGCCCTTGCAGCACAAAAGCCTTCTCTACACCCAGAAAAGGAAGTTCAGTTAAGATAATTGGTGAAGGACAGTTAAGACTGCCAGCAGTTGACTGTTATAATATTTTTGTAGTGACTGGTTCATGTCTCCAGCTCGCATTGTCTCTCCTCTTCATGCACCACTGGTAGCTGCACAGACACACCAGTCATCAATGACTGCTTTATTTTTTGCAGCTGATAATGCTGCCTGGGGCAAATGCAGGAGTTCTCCAATAGGTTTTCCAAATGCTTGATTTCCGAAAAAAGTAAAGTAAAACTGCAATTAGCCTAAAAGTTTTTAGTAGTTAAATTGTTTTATGTAAATAACAAGTATGGTTGAGTCCCAAAGTGTAGCATATTTACATAGTCTTATCTAATAACAAGATTCAGACAAATAGTGTTAAAATGATTAACGGCTGATAACCATTCCTTACCTTATACTCTTACCGTTTTAACCATAACCATAAATAAAAACACGGACAACTTAAATGTGGGGAAAGTAACAAGGGATTTATTGTAAGGTATGGTGGTGGAGAAAGAGAGCAGTCCGAGTCGACATCCGCCAGGCAACCAGGATGCACCAAGCCTTCCAGGGGGCATCCACAAATGGGGGACAACCACACACCCCAAGGCGACACATATCTACCTCACCGGGGTCACCGCCCCGGGCACTACAGAACCCTCCCCCTTTCTAGGCTAACGGAAGCAACCACAAGCCAACCCGGTCGGGAAGTACTTGGACCGAGACTAATAGCCTATTCCATTTGAAAACAGGTGGGTTAAGTGTGTCCGATACCATCATGTGCCCTTACCACTGGCCGTCGACTGTACTGTGATTTCCAGCCACTGCTACTCCCAGACAACCACCACCACCAAACTATACCGGTACGGGATCATACTGCAATTGACCATCTTCACCGTTACTCAGGGAGGGAGGGTGGGCAACGTCCAGCTGCAAAAGGGAATGATTCTTCTCCGCCCATTCCTGATATAAACTCCATAACTCCTCCCCATGACTCATACGGACGTTATGAGCAGACGCAGAAATTAACCCCCAGAGTACCAATACAGTCCAATACAGCCTTAGCTTTTAATATCCCTCGAGCTTAGATACAGCCCTCAGTTCTTATTTTAAAAGGGTAAAATTGTTTTTACACACTATAAAATAGCATTTCACTTGTGGTGCAGTTAGCTGCATCCGTCACACATAATGTGTGTGTGATACCCAGGGGCGGGCTGGACCGGGGGGCAGGGCGTCAGCGCACAGGCGGCCGCATCACATGACACGCGATGCGGCCGCGTCATTATGACGCGGCCGCATCTCGTGTCATGTGATGCGGCCGCCTGTGCGCCCCCCGGGCTGATACCTCCCAGCCCGCGCCTGGTGATACCCCACTACGCAAGGTAACACTTCTAAATGGAGCAGAGCAGCCATCTTGGGCTTTGGATCTACATGCCCCAGAATGCAGTGGAGCTGTGGAATGTCAATTAAACTGAGAGAAGGAGTGGATTGATGATGGGACAGACGTGAGAGAAAAAGGTCTTATCAAAAGGGACACAAAAGGAGAGACAGATATGATGCAAAGGAGAGTGACAGTGGACTAATTACAGTGGAGATTAGAAATGACATTGATAAAAAGAGAAAAAGAGAGACAGTGCATGAGAGATCAGACTGAGAAGAGGTCTGAAGCTAACAGTGACAGGAGAGACAACTGTGACAAGACAGGAGAGACACGGGTATATAAATAAGATGTCTGTACAAAGAAAAAAACAGGAGACAGATTTTTTATCATTGTTCTCTATAAGTTGCCTCAGATAGAATCCAACTTAAGTTGCAGTGAGAGCCTGTGACACTTCAAACAACAGACAACTGCCATTTTGTGGATAAAATCCTGTCAGCTATTGCCAATTGTACAACTGTCACTGTCTTACTAACAATATAGAACATATTAACAGAACAAGATACTGCTTATCAGAGACACTGTAAAGTAAAAATATATATTGTGATAAAGTACGGCAAACACTGCACTGCTGAATCAAACGTGCTGTTTATTTAAAAAGTCGCCTGGCTAAACAGTGCTTTCCTCAATACTAGCCAGCCCCTAACTGGCATTGGTGGCCCCACCCATAAATCCAAACAGGTTTTTATCCTCCACCCCAGCATTACAAATAAATCACAACACAACAGCAAATCAATTACACCCATGTGGAACAACTGTGTGTGTATATGTGCTAAAAGAGGAGCCCAGTGAAAATGTAACCCTGTCTGCAAGCTCTGTGCCACTTTATATATAGAGATTATACTAAATACTAAAACTGCACTGAAGATCAGCCATTAATTGTCAAGACACATATTAAATTGGAGATACTGATATCACCAGAGCTGACAATTATTGTAGCTGGTACATACCTTATGTTAAATGCAACGGATCACAGCTAAAACCATACCTCCCGACAGGCGCGGGCTGGGAGGGCGCACAGGCGGCCGCATCACATGACACGCGATGCAGCCGCCGGTAATATAAAAAAATTATTGCACCCACGGCGGAAGACGAGGGGAGGCAGCCGTTAGACTGAGCGGCCCGTGTGCCCGCTGCCCCCCTGCCCCCCGGTCCAGCCCGCCCCTGCCTCCCGACATCCCAAAAGTCCAAATTTCAGTGGGACAGTGTTTTAGGGTTCTGTCCTGCCTGGGGACATGTTTATCCCATGGGTGGGAATGTTAGAAGGAAGGAAGATATCTAATGGGCAATCTAGCGCTTTACAGCATTGTGCAAAACTGTAAACTCAAAATCCTAGTTCTTGTCACTGTAATACCGTTTCTTTCAATCATTCACCTAAAATACAGTTCAGTTTAGCATCATTTATGGCTTTAGTTAATCATGAAAGTGACGAGACATCTGGGGGTAAATGTATCAAGCTGAGAGTTTTCCAGCGGGTTTGAAAAGTGGAGATGTTGCCTATAGCAACCAATCAGATTCTAGCTGTCATTTTGTAGAATGCACTAAATAAATGATAGCTAAAATCTGATTGTTTTTTCGAACCCGCCGAAAAACTCTCAGCTTGATACATTTACCCCCTGGTCTCTCTTTATTCCAAGTATGTAGGGAACAAGGGTGCTCACCTAAACTTATAAAGAGGATCCTGGATTGGAATTCATCATAAAGACAAAAGATGCTTCTTTATTAAGAAGCTATAACAAGGAGATCTCTTCAAGTTATATTAATTGCGGGGAAGGTGGGTGCCCATACAAGATGCACAATATAGGCGTCCCAAACTCAAATGAATGCAGCCACGTCGGAATGAAGCACTAAGTGTAAAAGTTTCTTGTTTTTCTGCCGTATCTCTTGCACCAGCTAATGGGCTAGTCCTGATTCAGTATTGTATGCATGCTACAACATGTGTCTGCAATCAGGTGCAACTGTAAAAATGTTTTTTATGTAGAGTAGGCACTAAGGATAGCCTAACCCTAATGTTTTTCAATAGGAAAAAAATTATATAATTTTTTTTTTTTTATATACAATTTCCATTTCTAATCATAAATGATTATATTATTGACAGGTAACATTAATTGATTCATATTTTTTTTTTCTGTGCGTTCTTTTGAGATTTCATATTACACATACGTATTGCACGTATCTTGCAGTGTCTGGTCTAGTACAGCAGAATGAACCTACATTTATAGTCAACAGCACACATATCTTGATCTGTTCCCTGCTGACTCCGGGAGTATGCAGAGCCAATTTACGTGCCGTTGAGAACAACGGCACTATGCCCTCGCACAGTAAGACTTTACTCTAGTCTTCAAACCTTCAAGCATTCTCTGAAAACCCACCTCTTCAGATAAGCTTATGATATTCCTCAACCACCATCTTAATCTCCCTAGATTACCCTATTACCATCCTCTACACAGCTATGGCAAGACAACAACTCTCTGACCAACATTGCCACACACACAGCCCACTCAATACTTTTACCTTTGCATTCTAGCTGGTCCATTGTGCAATATGATGTAGCACATGTCCTTGTGTTTCAAACTCCCATTGTCCTATAGATTGTAAGCTTGGGAGCAGGGTTCTCTTAACTCTCTGTCTGTATGTATTATCCAGTATTGTTTTGTTAATGTTTGTTCCCAATTGTAAAGCGCTACAGAATTTTATGGCGCTATATAAATAAATGTTGTTGATGATGATAATGATATGTGCTAAGTATGCGTGCCTTAATGACTCAGGCTCAACATGTGCATATGGGAATCTATCAGAACATTCTAAGGTGAAACACGCAAATATTATAAGTGTTCATACCACGATCATTCTAGAATATTCCCCCTCTGTATATAAGTGATCGGTCACCTAACCAGCAGTCAGTTGACTGTTGAATGGCTCGCATTGTCTATTGTGTTTTTCTTGAAAAAGTAACATGGCCTTCAAGAGAAAACATAACTGTAGGTGCAGCGAACATCATTAACAAGCCATTGCTTGATAGGGAAAAAATTCACTCTCTTACCATTCCATATCAAGCTGGGATTAATGAAACAATTTGTTAAGGCCTATTTGTTAATATGACGATTGCTTAAAATACATATGTAGATCATTTGCCATGCAGTGGGCTCCATTATCTCTATGGGCCCCGGTAGACTGCACCTGCCGCACCAATGATAGTTCCGCCACTGATATTGGCAAAGTTCAGACTACATCAAAGTCATCAGCTAGCATTTGCTACTGCATGACCTTCACCAGGTGTTTAGCTTTTATACTGAAGCTTCCCTTCACTGGTGACTACTTTTGACCGACTTCATCCGAGGACTCACATATCATTGTTTAATCACAGTCACAACTTGGTAAGGTTAATTTTTGACTCTTTTATATGGTATGTAAGTTAGTACAGCACGCGGACCAGAGCACATGCTAGGTCATATGTGAAATATCTGTTATTTTTCCAGAGTGTATGTCACACTTATGTGTGTCTCTTTAAAATGCTTACACATATATTGAAAGCACACCATAGGCCATATGTGGATTGTGTTTTCTCATTAAGGGGTCTATTTATGACCCTTCGTTTTTTTCAGTTGAAACTTTTCAATCCTTATCTCCTTGATAAGGATTGAAAAGTAACGGCTATGTATTAAAAAAAATCTCAGGGACAGCATTGCCGGTAACCTGCTGTCCCTGAGAAGTGACTCACCAGTGTATCACAGTCTTATCTCCTTCTTGAAAGCTGTGGTGATCTTCTCTTGTGTTTGTTTTGTTTACTGCCCATGCGCTGACTGTAAACCAGGCATTTCATATCCCACTGTCTGCGTTTCTTGTGAGACGGACAGCATTACTGGAGCATCAGTAAATTAATGAATGAAGCTCTACAATATTTATGTTTAATAAAATGTACACTAAACTAGATGGGTATATTTCATGCTAAAATAAATAAATAAAGGTCTGGAAAAATAACATAAAATTAACTAAATGAATGTTTTACTACTTGTAGTTAATAGCAGAGGTAATCTGTCTCTCCGCAGCAGTGACCAGAGCAGTGAACTCTGGTGAACTCTGACATGTGACTGGGAGGGATCACATCCCTCCACCCCTCCACACAGACGCCGACCATCTCTGCTGAGCTGACAGGTAAGAAAACTTTCACTTATGAAAATGTACGCCAGCTTCAGATGGCGCCAGCTTCAGATGGCGTACATTTTCATGAAGAAATTGAGAAAGATTTTAATTGGCAGACTTTAATACATAGCGATACTGAGCGCTCCCCATACACTGTTATGGGGAGCGCTCAGATAAACGGTAATAGGTGCAAAGCAGCAGATATCTCAGATATCTGCTGCGATGCTAGCTTAATACATAATGATTTTACCGGTAAAGCGTTTTCGGGGATTTTCAAGGGGGGAATACTTTGATAAATAGGCCCCTAAGTGTCTTACTACCAGAAGTCCCTATGCTGTACATCCTGTGCTTGAAGTTGGATGGGAAGTTTTTGCTGTCTTTGTATTATCTTCCTAAGACATATATTTGACAGTTTTCACAGTTGTCAGTTTGTTTATGAACTTGAATTGCCACACACTCAGGGAAGTCTTTTTTAGATGGCATAACCCTTTATAGGGCCAGTAGGAACAATTATATGCACTGCTTAGGGCCACTCTTGTCATAGAAGCTGGGATGCTTTGTAGAGGAATCTGCCTAATCATAGTGATGAATGAGCTGTAAAATTAGTAGGGACACATGAAGGGCAATATAATGGGATGCAGGTAACAGGAATGAAGACACTCGGGTGACATGAACTGCAGCCAATGAGCTGGTAGATAGGAAAAAAAAGAGTAGGAACATCTACAAATGTATAGAGTCTGCTACTCTTAAAAAACTCTGACCTTACAGTTAATTTTTTTTCAAGAACAATGTACAATTGGTTTCATAAACTAAAACTACAATGCAGTTGCACATGTTATTCTCTAAGAGACTAATGGCCACAAACAGGGGAGGGCTGGCAAGTTTTAGCCCAGGGGACAAGACTCGACTCAGCAGCCTGTTTTAAAGGAAAGAAAATGCAGGTGGCCCAGTGATCCAGCCCAAGTTATCCTACTATTGGACCAGCCGGGGGGGAGGGGGGGGGGGGCAGATGTCACCCTGCCCTTAGCCCAGCCAGCCCCGGGCCACAAAAGATATCTGGCAGCATTCAGAAATCATTCTGTAAGAACAATTATCTGTGAAAGGATTAATATAGTGCACTTGGGTTACTGACAGGAAGTCTTACATGTGTAGAAAAATTAGAGATGGGCGGGCTCGGTTCCCCGAGAACTTACCGAACCCGCCCGAACTTCCGAAACGCGGCATAACGTCAACGTGACGTCGTCGGATCTTGGATCTCGTGGGTTCTGGAATGTATAAATACCGCACTTCACCGCGATCTAGCGCCATTTCACAGAGAGACACTGAAGGGGTAGCAGGGTTCTTAGCAGTCTCCAGCACATTTAGGCAGTGTTATTAATGCAAGTGAAAGAGAAGTGTTGGCAGTGTTCTTCCAAGTCTTCTGTCACATTGTACTGTGCCAGAGCTCACCCAGAAATAGGAGAATAAGAATGTAATAGGCTGGCATTGTTGTTCACAGAGCTCACAGAGAAACAGAAGGGTTAACAACCGTGTTCTTGTCACTCTTCAGTCTCAGTGTCATTGCCTACACAGAAACAAAAGGGAAAGGAGGGACAAAATAGAAACTTTGAAATATATAATTATGAAGGTTTTTTTTAACAAGGTACAGGAGGGTAACATTCTTCAAAGGAAGAAAAGTACTAGAGCACAATGATATTATGTACTGAGGGAAGTAGATTCAGAGGAAATTGGAGAAAAAACTAGCTAGCTTCCTTCTCTCAGCTACATCCCAGCACCTGCAATCTACAGTCACCATTCTCATTTTCATCAGTGTGAACATCATTGTTGCTCACACAATATTAATTATTCTATGCTGTAAGACTATATTACAGACGTATCTGTACTTTGATGTAATTGCCAGCAAAGGACTTTTTCATGGAATTTGTAGTACATATTAAGTCAAAGCTGTCGCGGTTTTGGGGCAAATTTTTTTAGACCAGAGGAGATGTTGAAATGTTGTGCAGATTCAGGTATCACCACCACTGGGTGTCTTGGTAATGCTAATTTTTTCCTAGCTGCATTCACCATTGAAACTGCAGGAGTATACCTTGTGGTGTCATGTAACACTTGAGCTGTCAACTAGCTGACCAGCAACTCATTGCATCCCTTGAGATATATGTCATTTTGAAATAAATATAACACATAACTCTTAAACCTAGGGTCAAGCACAGTCGCCAAAATTTAGTGCTCACACTTAAAAATGTTGATAAATCTTAGATCCAGGCGAAGCGAATAAAGTACTTGATCTACAAGTCTGATATTCACAATTTTTTTCCAAAAGTCTAATTAAGGGAATCAAGGTAGCTGTGCTGAACTCACTTTACAGCAGACTTTTTATATTACTTGCAAGACCATAAATAACAGTGAAATTATTCTCCACTGCGCTGGACTAAAATACATTCCCCCTTTTTCCCATGAAGTGTAGAGTAAGCGTGGATGGCCTTTCGCTGTTCCTCCATCTACTTTAGCATACAAAGGGTGGAATTCCACATTGTTACTACCTCTTGCTTCAGTTGGTGACAGGGCAAATTGTATTATTGTGGTAGTAGCTGCAATCTCCTACATGCTGTTGGAGAATGGCGTTAAAGTCCAGAAATTTTTCCAGCCACAGACAGCATCTCTTGCACGTCCGTGTCATCATCCTCATCTGCAGCAGCTAATTCTATAGCGCCAGTAATTACGCTGCGCTGTACAGAACAGATGACAACTAAGCAGAAACCATTATACGTTATGTTAGTTATGTAGATAGTGATAAGATATAGTTATAAGTTATGTTAGTTAGGCAGATAGTTATAAGATATAGTTATAAGTTATGTTAGCTCACATCAGTACCTACCCCATTTAACTTTGCCTTGATTACAGGTGTTTTTTAATTTACCAAGGAATATTGTGTTTTTTTACATTTTGTTTTCCCTCACTTTAAAAACACTATCCTTAACATAGGCTTTAGCAGATGACGTACAGGCATTCCTATCACCAGGAATGGTGACAAAATGTAAATAAAAAGCTTGTAACTTTTTAAAGAAAAAAAACCACTCTAAAAAGGTGAAAGTTTACTGTAAAAAAACATAAAATTGCCAACATGCCATTCTACCCAAAATATTACCAGGCATACCAGCATCAGGTAGCTCCCTTCTTTTAGCTAGATTTCAACACCTGCAATCTACACTGTCATCATATTCACCCTCATCATTGTGTACATCTTCCTCAAACAATACTAATTTATCCCTGCTGGAATCCACCATCACAGAAGTCTGTGTACTATGATGTAATTGCCGATAATGGCCTTCCTCATGGAATTTGTAGTTCCTTTTATGGCAGAGCTGTCACGATTTTTGGGCAATTCTTTTAGAGCAGAGCAAATATCAAAATGTTGTGCTGGGTGTCTTGGGAAAGCTAAGTTTTTTTCCGACAAGCAGTTGCCAGAGAAACTGAAGGAGTAGACGTCATTACAAGATGTTGATAGCTCTTGGATCCTGGTGATGCGAATTAAGTACTTAATCTATAATTACAATATAGTTAGCAGATTTACTTTGTTTTATTTCATCTGTAAAATCTCTCTAGCTGCTTCTCAAAAAGTATAATTAAGGGAATCACTTGACTCAAGCTAACCGTGTCTGCACTCTCTTCACAGGTGACTGCTTCGCTGGACTAAAGTACATTCCCCTCAAATGCTAATCTTCTTGCAGCTGCTGCATTCTCCTACATGCTGTTCCAGAATCCTGAAAATGACCCCAAATTTTTCGGGACACAAACAGCATCTCCTGCATGTCCTTTTTTAAAAGTTCTGTAACACCAAGTTAATTGTGTGAGCAAAACAGGAAATGTGATGGAATTCCCCCCCCACCCTGCTGTAATGTTCTAACAATATTGGTGTCGTTATCAGAAATCACATATCCTCAGGAGAGTCCAAGCAGGATTAGCCATGTTGCAATGACATCCCTTACTTTTTGTAACAGATTGTCAGTTGTATGCCTCTTACTGAAGCCGCTGATACACAGAGTACATGCTGCTGCTGTTCCTGCTGATGAAGGCGAATCACCAACCCAGTGGGCTGTCACAGTCATGTAATCTTTAGTTTGCCCAGTTCTGTTTGTCCCCATATCAGTGGTTAGAAATGCATTTTGTAGCCCAATAATTTCATTTTTATGAACCTTCTGGTAAAGGTGAGGAATAGCTTTTCTAGTAAAATGGTGTCGTGATGGAATTTGGTAATAAGGGCAGAAGTAACCTCAAGTAACTGTCTAAAACCAGTTGCATTAATAGTGGACATTGGACGCAGATCTAATACTAGCATAGTCCCCATGGCATCTATGATCCGCTTTGCAACTGGGTGACAGCTTTCTTACTTTCTTCCTCTAGCAAAGGATTGTTTAACAGTCAATTGTTGTAAACTACTAGTAGTCTTTATCTGGGTTGAAGATCCACCCCCAGCAGCAGCAGCAGAGGGACTAATGCTCAATAATTCTTCAGAGGAATCATGGTTAGTGGAGGAGTCATCTAAAATTAGGAACTTGGATGCAGGACTAACTCCCATCACTTCTGGGGATATTGATGATGAAGGTGTTGGTGGTGTAGATTGCAGGTGCTGGGATCTAGATAAGAGAAGGGAGGTAGATGATGCTGGACTGCCTGTTGTTATTTTTTTAACATAAGTTGCTGATTGTCCCAACAGCTTTCCATGAACTCGCTTCAAATGCCGTAACATGGATGAGCATCCTAGATGGTTAAGGTCCCTACCTCTACTGAGTGTGGCTTTAAAAACGCTACAAATGGCTAGATAACTGTTGTCAGGATTTGTGTAAAAATAATTCCACACTTAAGAGGTGGATTTTTGGTCTTATGCCCAGGCATGACAATGGCCTTTCTCTTATCACTGGCAAGAACTGCTGCATTCTTTGTTTGAAAGTGTATGAAAATAATATTGTGACCTTTGAGGTGGTCAAAATTGAATGGAAAGGAATGGAAATTAGTGTTAGTGAGGTTAATAATAATGTAGGTACAAAATAATACCTAAATTATGTTATTTTAGCCCATAAAATTGAATTTTTTAAAAAATTGCAAAACAAAACCAAAACCAAAACACGAAGGTAATCCAGATCCAAAACCAAAACCAAAACACGGGGGTCAGTGAGCATCTCTAAGCAAAATTGTCAACCCTTCTTCCCTTCTCCCATGATCCAAACATCTCATCTTCATTTGCAATAGATCTAGATCTTGCTAGTAGCTTTTTATAGACATTTCCCGTTTAGGTTTAGTGATTCCTGAAGGTGGTTTACTAACATCGCTGAAAGGTACATTCTGTCAAAAACTATGTAACCAAACAATAATGATCTACTATCTGTCTAGAGTATATTAGGCAATATGATTAATTTACTAAAATTGCAGTGAGGTGCAAATTTTGCAGAAAACCACAGGGACCAATCAGGGAACTGTTTTCATTGTCTTGTACTGAACAGATAAAAGCTAATTGCTGATGAGTTGCTGTGGCGCACATTTTGCACTAAATGAAAAATTAGTAAATGAGTCCTTTTGAAATCCTATGTCTAATTGTTTATAAATAACCTTGCTGAGTTTATTACTTTTAAAAAAGGAAAATTATTGGAACTAGATGTTTCCCTGCTCATATTGGGTAGTACGTAGGTGTCATGGTTGTTCATGTTTCCGGGAACATGGTAAATAGACAAGAGGATGCACATGAAGGAGTACATGATAATATATTATTTTGTTTAATAGGTAGTTTCAAAATATAACAGACTAGTGTCAAATGGACGATTCATGTTTTTATTATAAACGCAACAATTAATTGCATCTAGCTCTATCTGCATGCCCCGTTTGTATAGTGTATGAGCACTGGTTCTAAAACTAATCATGGAACTTTAATAAAGCTAACAAACAAGCAATTTGTGTGCAAGACGTCTTTTCTCTGTGTTGGAGAATTTTAAATAGTGCTAAAAAAAGATGTGCCAGCATGTGGCTGGTTAATCCTAGGGGAGGGTCCCAATCTCCCTAGGAAATTCAGCCCCATACTGACCAGCCTAATTGTCACTATGGCAGCGGGACCCCAGGCTGCAGTCTTCCCTTCTATAGTGCCACCAGCCCTGGCTGGTATAGCTTAGTGTTGGTATTGGCAATCTCGGGATGACTCAATTCTTATGGTTCCCCCGATTTTGTCTCAACCAGTCTAGGCTGGCAGTCTGTCAGTACTAGGACATGTTTGGCTTTTGGGAAGGGGGTCAGGTCTTTCAAGAAAATGTGTTTATTTGTCAGGCTTACAGCTTGTCAGGAGCCGCGGCGGCCGCGGGCACCGCCGCGACTCCCCGACCCAGGTCTCTGGCGTCTCGGCCGTCACTATGATGACCGGGACGTCACTTCCTGTCCCGACATCCCGGTTGCCTAGGCAACAACTGGGACGCCTGCATTTACCTGTCACAGCGCCCGGCCAGCTGTCAGATAGCAGGGCGCGTGCGCGCAGGGGTTGTTTGCCAATAGTGGCTAATTAAGGGGATTCTATTACTCTTTTACTGGCTGTATGGCAGTAATTATGCAGCCACCTGGCTGATTACTACTAGCTGGGTACCTTTATTCTCATTGGCCACCAGCATTGCTAATCAATTAGGGTAGTCCTATGGATGCTTGTAGGGCTTTGTTCTGATTGGCTCTTAGTACTACTTAAGACTGATCCTCACTGCCGGTTATAGCGTCCTGTCTCCAGTATTGCTGTCTGCTCCTGTACTATTGTCTGGTGTTGAACCTGATATTGATTACCCGTATATGACCTTTGCCTGTCCCTGGATTCCAAACCTGTACTAGTGACCCTGACAGAGGCGAACGCAGGATTTAGAAGGGGGGTTTCCGCCCCCCCGGGGAAAAAAAAAATAGAGCGAGAGAGAGAGCTGCAGCTCCACTTCAGCGAGTCTGAATTCTACAGCAGCCGCGGCACTGTCAAGAAGCATCCGCGGCAGTGCTGTATTATACTACAATACAGCACTGCCGCGGACGCTTCTTTGACAGCGCCGTGGCTGCTGTGGAGTACCGTTGGTTCCCGGAGGGGAGGGGTTTCTGGGGAACCCCCCCTGCGTGCGCCACTGTCTGACCAATTGCCTGTACCTGGATTCTGAACCTCTGGTAGTGACCCTGATCTATCGCCTGCACCTGGATTCTGAACCACTGCCTATGACCTTGACCTTTTGCCTGTACCTGACATCCTCTCTGGTGCTCTGTCAAGTCCGCTGATCTCTAGCCTGCTGCTACTCTGTGTGCTACCTCCTGTACCTGTGCGCTACCGTGTTAGCATAAACTCATACTACTCTGAGCATAAGACCTGGGGACACCTGAAAACCAGTCTCTACGGGAAAGACGGCTGCTGAAGGTGAAGACCACTTCTACCTGTTCTATGAGTTTATGCCGCACTGGTTGCCATAACACAGCTCCAAGTGTATGATATGCTTTAAGTCTATCTTACTAAAATGTACGCATTTTGTTTATTACTCAGTCATAGATATATTAAGATAAGTGCCGCTCTGAATACAGAGTAAACTATGGTGTGCAATTTATGCTTACGTTTTAATTGTAACATGTACCTAACTCTTAATAAAGCCCCTAATGTCTAGAAAATTACTAGAAAAGTGGATAAAAGACAGGGATGAGCGGGCTCTGATTTCGCTAACCGAGCACTGTTCGGGTATTTCCGGCGGTGAAATGAATCCAAAACGAGGCTATGACATCCAAGTCTCACGTCGGATCTCGCGAGACTCGGATATCATAAATTCCCGGCTTGCGGCCGCCATCTTCATTCTGGCTGAGATCAGGGAAGAGGGAGGTTGTAGTGTAGTGGTGTTCCTGTGTCCTGTGTCCTGCTTAATCCAGTGGTTAGTTAGTTTCTCCTGTGCTCTGTCCTGTTGATCAGTCCAGTGGTGCTATTGTCCTGTGCTCTGTGCTGCTGAGTCCAGTGGTGCTTTTGTCCCGTGCTTTGTTCTGCTAAGTCCATAGTTATTTTAAAATTATTAAAAAATCATAAAAAAAATTTTTTTTATAGAAAACGAATTAAAAATTTTTGAAAAAAAATTATGAAAAAATAACTAAAAAAAAATAAAAAGAAATTATTTAAAAAGTATAAAAAAAATTCTAGTGCAATATATTCTTGCAGTCCAGAAATATTAGTACTGCAATACCTACGTTCACTGTTCTTGCAGTCCAGAAATATTAGTACTGCAATATTTACCTACGTTCACTCTTCTTGCAGTCCAGAAATATTAGTATTGCAATATTTACCTACGTTCACTGTTCTTGCAGTCCAGAAATATT
This sequence comes from Mixophyes fleayi, assembly GCF_038048845.1. Classification (NCBI taxonomy): domain Eukaryota; kingdom Metazoa; phylum Chordata; class Amphibia; order Anura; family Limnodynastidae; genus Mixophyes; species Mixophyes fleayi. The sequence continues at coordinate 187,815,607 of NC_134403.1, read as the reverse complement.
AGTACTGCAATATTTACCTACGTTCAATGTTCTTGCAGTCCAGAAAGATTAGTACTGCAATATTTACCTACGTTCACTGTTCTTGCAGTCCAGAAATATTAGTACTGCTAAATTAAAATACGTTCACTATTCTTGCGGTCCAGAAATATTAGTACTGCAATATTTACCTACGATTACTGTTCTTGCAGTCCAGAAATATTAGTACTGCAATATTTACCTACGTTCACTGTTCTTGCAGTCCAGAAATATTAGTACTGCAATATTTACCTACGTTCACTGTTCTTGTAGTCCAGAAATATTAGTACCAGAGATTTAACTATAATGGAGTACAAAAATTTGAAGGATAAAGTAGGGAAAGATCAAGACCCACTTCCTCCTAATGCTGAAGCTGCTGCCACTAGTAATGACATAGACAATGAAATGCCATCAACGTCGTCTCCCAAGGCCGATGCCCAATCTCCTAGTAGAGGGCATGTAAAATCCAAAAAGCCAAAGTTCACTAAAATTAGCAAAAAAAGAAAGTTAAAATAATCTGAGGAGAAACGTAAACTTGCCAATATGCCATTCACGACACGGAGTGGCATGGAACGGCTTGGGCCCTGGCCCGTGTTCATGACTAGTGGTTCAGCTTCACCCAAGGATCTAAGCCCTCCTCCTCCCCCCCCTCAAAAAAAATTAAAAGAGTTATGCTGTCAGCAGCAACACAGCAAACAACTCTGCCTTCTAAAGAGATGTCATCACAAATCCCCAAGGCGAGTCCAAGGGTGTTGGTGGTTGCGAAGCCTGACCTTCCCATCACTGAATGGGAAGAGGTGGCTCCTTCCACCATTTGCAGCACGCCCTCTGCATATGCTGGAAGGATCACCCACAGTCCAGTTACAGATTTGGCTAATGAAGATGTCAATGTTGTACACCGGGAGGAGGATATTGATGTAGCTGGCGCTGAGGAGGAACTTGACGAGGAGGATGCTGATGTGGTTATCTTAAATGAGGCACCAGGGGGGGAAACAGTTGTTGTCCATGGGATGAAAAAGCCCATCGTCATGCCTGGGCAGAAGACCAAAAAATCCACCTCTTCGGTCTGGAGTTATTTCTATCCAAATTCGGACAACAAATGTATGGCCATATGTACCTTATGTAAAGCTCAAATAAGCAGGGGTAAGGATCTTGCCCACCTAGGGACATCCTCCCTTATACGTCACCTGAAGAACCTTCATAATTCAGTGTTTAGTTCAGGACCTGTGGCTAGGACCGTCAGCAGTCCAGGGACACCTAAATCCCTTGGTCCTGTTGTATACACACCAGCAACACACTCCTCGTCAACTTCCTCCACGATCTCCATCAGAGATAGTCCTGCAGGCCATGTCACTGGCATGACTGAGTCCTCTTCAATCCGGGATTCTTCCGGAGGATACTGCAGCGGTACGCCTACTACTGCCGCTGCTGCTGTTGCTGCTGGTAGTCGGTCATCTTCCCAGAGGGGAAGTCATAAGAACGCTACGTCTTTCACTAAACAGTTGACCGTCCAACAGTCGTTTGCCATGAGCACGAAGTACGACAGATAACTGCGGCCATATCAGCTATGTTGGTGTTAGACGTGCGTCTGGTGTCCACCATCAGTGGAGTGGGATTTAGACGGTTGATGGAGGTATTGTGTCCCCGGTACCAAATCCCGTCGAGATTCCACTTCACTAGGCAGTTCAGAAATATTAGTACCAGAGATTAAACTACGTTCACTGTTCCTGCAGTCCAGAAATATTAGTACCAGAGATTAAACTACGTTCACTGTTCCTGATTGGTTTGTTAAAGTGCGAATATCCTATTTCAACAACATCAGGGTGGGTGGGAGGGACAATTCCATCTTGCACCTCTAGCAAACTCTTGCAAACTGCCATCCTGTCTGCCACTGTAGTGCCACTCCTAGATGGGCCACGTGTTTGTGCCGCCCACTTGTGTCGCTTAGCTTAGACATCCAGCTACCTCGGTGCAACCTTTTGGACTAAAAACAATATCGTGAGGTGTTAAGAATAGACTGGAAATTAGTGGAAATTAATGTTATTGAGGTTAATAATAGTGTAGGAGTGAAAAAAAAATAAAATATGGCTTTTAGCACTTTTTATGCTTTTTTTAAACAAAATCAGAACCCAAAACCCAAAATCAGAACCAAAACCTTTCGTGGGGTGTTTTGGCAAAACAAATCAGATCCCAAAACCTCAAGCTAATCAGAACCCAAAACACAAAACACCAAAAGTGGCCGGTGCACACCCCTAATAAAAGACATAGAAGATAAAAGAAATAGAAGACGTATTTGAGTGTAACAATCCCAGTTCCGGAGAAAGTAATCATTGCTGACAGCATCACTCCTTGCTGAAGCTAGAGAAAAATTGTGTAAAACATCAAACTGTCCTGATTCTGATCAAGAAAAGAATGTTTGGAATGACCTTAGAAGAACCTATTAAAAGTAGTCAAAGATTCGTTCCTGTTAAGACAATTTGGTCTAAAATAAATACCTGTACACACTACAAATCAGAGGACGTAGCAGACTATTTTCAGACAGAGAAGTCTTTGCTAGACACTAGGGGACTGAGGACCTGATCGTGCAAGAAACACAGGCTGTAGTTTTCTTCTGTATAAATCGGGGGAGGGCTGGTGAACATTTTAAAGGAAAATAAATTCATGTAGCCCAGTGACCCAACCCAGGGCAATCTTAATAATATTATGGGCCCCTGGGCAAAGCAGTGCACTGTGGCCACTACCTACACAACCACTCACAGGAATAAAAATGTAAATTATCGTTTATAAGTTTATATTTATTGTTACCTGCAAAAAGTCATAAATGGCCAACATACCTAACACACCACTCCACATGCCATTAAACCTAACTAAATGCCCTTTGCATGCCCATCAGATCTCTCCATCTCTCCATATGCCCCATACATCCACATCAGCTTCTTTTTTCCTTTTTTTCCTCCTTTCACACTGTGCCCTTCATCATACTCCTGTTGGCCCCCCTTCATCAAGCTTCTGGTCTCTCCCCCCGCCCCTGTATTATTCTAGTATTTGTCCTCCTTTACTTACCTTTCTATTGCCTTCTTCTTTTCTTTTTTCTTCTTTTCTGTTTTCTTTCTTCCCCGCTTGCTTCACCATCACGTTGTGCCTCCTCCATGCTGCGCTCCTCACTTAAAATGTCGGGCATGATGACATCGCGCATACAGTGTGAGCACAGCACACAGGAGGGGGACAGGGAGGGAGCCGGATCACCACCACATGACCGCAAAAAGGTACGTTTTTTTCTTTTATGTTCTTTATTACTTCAGAACCCTGCCTATGGGGCCCCCTTGCTCAAGGGGCCCCCGGGCAGTTGCCCAGCATGCTCAATGGGAAAGATGGCCCTGACCCAGCCCAAAGGTAGCCCACTATGGGACCGGCCTGGGAGACATATGCCCCTAGCCCAGCCAGCTCCTGTAAATGGCCTCTTACCATCTGTCTAGACCCAGTTAGAAACTATTGCTGTGGTTGGCAAGAGAATGGGTTGATGAACTTGTTAATATTGCTGCATATTGCCTAAATATGCAAGAAACTAATAAAGCAGCTACTGACATGAAGGTCATGGCACTGCAGATGTAGAGTATTTCCACACAAGTAAGAAGATATCAGAAGGAAAGTGTAAAATATGAAACAGGGGAAGTCCACACAATTTAGGCTGATAAGCTTTGCCTGAATAAAGCTGAGCTTTAAACAGAGCTTGCTATTGTTGTGATGAAAAAAAGGTTATTGAAAAGTCCTCCACAACAACAGTTGATTGGATCCTGACAGATGTCGATCCTCATATCCCTAATAATCCCAGGTTCTCTAGTGATTTGCACAGTGTCTTGCAAAATTATTCAGTGTCATATAGAAACTGGTACTTCTAAACTTGTCTTAAAAGAATCAGATATTTCCTTTCTCTCACTTTGTCACTTTTACAATGGTGGATATTTGGAAAACATGTTTTCTTCTCAGACCAACTACTCTCCATGGATGATGTACTATCCTTTGTGTCCTGAAGAAGATGATGGTATCATATTTGTGATACAGTCTTTAATGAAATAGGGAGTCATTATCTCAGTTTTCTCAGTACAAAGTATATGCGATACTCCTATCTTTCCAGTCAAGAAGTCATGTAAAGATACACTATCTACTGGTTTGTTCAAGAAGTCAGAACTATTAATTAAGGAATACTTGTATTCCTCTATTCATCTTAATACAGTTCACCTCTAGTCACAAAGCTCAAGATACCAGTTGTACCTCATTGTGTTTATGTAGGAGTTATTATATGTGTGATTAATCTATATGGCTTGATATACTCTCAGGCCTACGTTATTTTATATATTGGTTTTATATGTGATTTGTATAAAATGTGTTATATTCACTGCAGTGCATTGATCTCTTAATTGACACCATATACACAGTTGCAATTGTTTTTTGTGATATTTTTCTATTGGGGATTACGACCCCTGGCAACTAGTGTTATATTGGTATCAGCCTATTCAGCAACAGAGAGTATATTTGGATTTTGTTTTTCTTTAGAGGCTGAATATTTATTGTAGTGAATCTCTGTTCTGATATCTTTAATATTCTTGATCAATGGTAACAATTCCTTTTTGCTTTCACATACAAGGTTCAACAATGGACCAGCTCTCTTTTCCAGAGATATGTATGATCTGATCATCCAGTATGTGGATAATTTACGTCTTGCCTCACCCTTTTTTGGGAATGGCAATTTATTCCCGCCAGTTGATATTGGGCGGTGGCTGTATAGTTAAGCCTTTGCAAAATGTAACTCCCCTTGATAAGCCTGAAATCTTGCTTTGGGATAGTAAAACTGAGAAAGCTTTTTACACCCTTAATCAAGAGTCTCTAGGCTTACCAAACTACACTTAAGGGTATATTTACTGAAACTTCTAAAAAGGAAAAGCAGACAGCAACATATCAGACACTAGTTATCATTTATCTAGTACATTCTATAAAATAATAGCTAGCATCTGATAGGTTGCTATAGGCAGCACATCTACTTTTCCATTTTATAAGTTTATAAATCTGACCCCTTACACTTTTACACTTTTCTGTCATGCAGGGAATTTGCATTAGGAATCTTGATGGAGAAATATGAGGTAAGCATAGTTGTTTTGCATATTACAGCACAAAGATAAATATTGTAGCACAATCCTTTCCCTCTTGTATAGAGGCTGTAGTAGCCTCTGCTAATCTTTATATATTTACACTCATTGTTGCTGTCCCTTTAATTCAAGAAAAAAGGAATTCCTTGACCTTGGTCAAGAATTAAAGGTCAGCGTGAGCACTCCAGTCACCATTATATATCCTCTTTTATGTTAAAATATAACTTTTATTTGTCAACTTAAGATCAATAAATCAAAGAAATGTGAAATATAAAACAATACAAATAGTGCTTCCACAATAACCCTCTCCCTTTAATTCTGAAATTATTCTTAAAACTAAAACACATCACCTTTCAGCTGTATGAACAAATAAAATAAATCTTGCTTTATTCTGACCTTCTCTGGATAAACAGGTAGAACATCCCTGTATCTAGGTTACGAAACTTCACCAAGGATAGATCTCAGAAATACCTGACCAAAATCCTGACATTATTTACTGTGCTGATGGTTTTTCTTTACAAAAATAAGCTGGTGCCCTTTCCTCAATATGCAATTTTAACTTTGTTATCCCCCATCTGCTCCGCACAGGTAGCAGAGCTTGTGGCTCCGACACATGCTTTTGTATTTGCAAAAGGTAAGTCAAGTTTTCACAGATTCAGATATTATTATTTATACTGTTATCGTGACAGCCCCCCCTTCATATTATGCCACAGTAGTGCCTCCCAGTTCATAATATGCAACACAATAGTGCCCACAATTCATATTATGTCACATAATAGTGATGACAATTAATATTATGCTAAATAGTATTAACCCCAATTCATATTATGCCATGCAGTAGTGCAACCAGTTCATATTATGCCACAGTAGTGCCCCCAAATCACATTATGCTATACTGTTGTGTCCCTCGTTCAAAATATGCCACACAGTACTGTCCACAATTCATATTATCATCATCATCATTATCACCATTTATTTATATAGCGCCACTAATTCAGTAGGGGGGGGAGATGTTAGCAGGAGGTGAGAAGGTGAGGATCAGGAAGGGCAGGGATGGATAAGTCCTGGGCTGAACCGAGCTGCACATGAGTAAGGTGGCTGGTTCATGGGGAGGAGCCAGCCACCAGGAAGCAAATCAATGTTGGTGCTGGCCACTAATAGGCCAGGGCCGACCCCATTAGCTTGGGCTGCACAGAGTACCATGCCAGGTCCCTTCTGCCAATCTCATCCGTATCTCTCCACTTCCTCCCTCCATTCTTTACTGTGTCCTGTGGAATTCCAGATCCATCCAACTCTCTTAACCTCCTTACCATCACCAAAACTTTTGCTCTCTTCTGCTGACACTGTTTCTCCCACTGCTCTCGCCCATGAGGGCCTCTCTTTTACCCACTTCACCAGACCCGATGACCATGCAGGAAGTGGAGTAGGCATCCTCCTATCCTCCAACTGTTCATTTCGAGTCATACCCACTGTGCCCTCCCTGTCGTTCTTCTCCTTTGAAATCTACTCAATCTGTCTCTTCACCCTCATCCACCTCAATGCCACTGTTATATACCACCCCCCTAACCCTACTTCCATTTTCTAGAAAAAGTCCCAGTTTGGCTCTCCCACCATCTCTTCTCTGACCTCCTCGCCATCATACCAGTTGATTGTAACATCCCTATTGACAACCCCACTAACCCTGCCTCCATCAAACTTCTCACCCTCTCCCTTGCTAAATAGTTCTTCTACAAGTTCTACAACTTTCTCCCCTCCCGCACTGCCTCCCATCCCGCTCTCCCTATCTGCCACTGACTTTGCCTTCTTTTTATCCTCCAAAATTGCAGATCTCACACTTGATATCTCCTCCTCGCCTCACTCTCCTGTAACCCTCATTGATCCACCTTCCTCCATCAACCAACTCTGGTGCTCCTTCCACCCCAGCTCGGGTGAAGAAGTCCACTTCCTCATTCTTTCCTCTCCCCCCCACTACCTGCTACCTGGATCCCAGACCTTCTCACCTACTTTGCTCCCTCTTCTCCACTGCCTGCTTCTACCTTGCACACCTTTTCAATCTGTCACTCTCCATTGGCATTCTCCCCTCCTACTTTAATCATGCCCTTACCTACCCTATTCTTAAGAAACCCAATCTTGACACCACCTCCCTCATTAACTACTGCCCCATTTCACTTCTCCCCTATGCCTCTAAACTACTCGAGTGGCTTGTCTGCATACACCTCACCAGTCAACTCTTGAACAACCCCCTCTTTGACCCTCTCGAATCTAGCTTCCTCCTCTTCCACTCCACTGAAACCGCCCTGGAAAAAGTTACTACCAACCTCCTCTCAGATAAATCCAGGGGTCACTTCTCCCTGCTCATCTTCCTGAACCTCTGTCAGGAGCCACGGCGAGCGCGGGCATCGTCGCGACTCACTGACCCTGGTCTCTGGCGTCACTTCCTGTCTCCGCATCCCGCTTTCCTAGGCAACAACCAGCACGCTTGCATCTCCCTGTCACTGCGCCCGGTCAGCTATCAAACAGCCGGGCGCGCGCAGTGCTATTTAGTTCAGCCTTCTAGGGCTGATTGGAGGAAGTTCTTATTACGGCCACCTGACTGATTGTTAGGCTGCTGGGCACTGCTTCTGCATTGGCTGGCAGGGCCACTAATTATGCAAGTCCTGGGGATGCTTTCAGGGCGCTGCCCTGATTGGCTCTTAGTACTATTTAAGGCAGTGAGAACTGAGCCTCACTGCCGGTTATAGCATTCTGTTCCAGTCTGCCAACTGCTCCTCTGCTTTATTGGTGTTTCAACCTTGGATTGACTTTTCTGTGTATGACCTCTGCCTGTTCCTGGATATGAACCTTCACCTGTGACCCTGACCTCCTGTCTGTACCCGGACTCTGAACCTTTGCCTGTGACCCTGACCTCCTGCCTGTAGCTGGACTCTGAACCTTCTCCCTGGCCTTCTGTCTGTACCAGTCATCTCCGCCAGTGCTCTGTCAGACCCGTCGGACATTACCATCACCGTCCAGACCACAGACCTCTGGCCTGTCCTTACTCTGTGTATTACTTCCTGTACCTTAGTGCTGCCGTGTGAACATAAACTTGTACTGCACTGAGTGTAAGTCCTGGGGGTATCCGAGTACCTGTGCGCGCAACCAGTCTCTGCGGGAAAGGCGGCTGCAATAGGTAAAGACCTCTTCTGCTAGTTCTACAAGTTTATGCCGCACTGGTGGCCAAAACAACCTCTCTGTGGCTTTTAACACTGTGGACCATCCCCTCCTGTTACACACCCTTCTTTCTCTCTGCCTCTCTGGCTCTGTCCTTGCATGGTTCACCTTATATCTCCAATCTCATCTCCATTCCCACTCCAGCCTGTTCCTTGCGATCAGCCAATGACCATGGCCTCTCCTCCACTCTGATCACCTCATCCCACGCTAGAATTCAGGATTTCTCCTGGCCTGCCCGCCTTCACTGGAATGACCTCCGTCGCTCAATCTCACTGTCCCCTACCTTCAAATGGGCACTTAAAACTCATCTGTTCCTCAAAGCTCACCAGCCATTCACTTAACCTTCTCCATGCTTGTTCTTCTCATCTCCCTCTTCCCCTGTTCCTGTACAAGCTCTTCCTGCACTTGATCCCCTCCATTGACTCCCTTGTGAGCCTGCTATCTGTTTGCCCTCCCTTTAGTACGTAAGCTCTTACAAGCAGGCCCTCTTCCCTCTTGTCTCAATACTTATTACTTCTGCTCCAGCTACACTGATTATGATCTAGCTTGGAGCCCTTGGAGTCTTAGTAGTACTTGTTTATTGTTCTGTTCTGTTTACCCTGTAGGGTCTATTGTTTGTAATTTGTGCAGTGCTGCAGAAACCTTGTGGAATCTTATAAAGGTTATTATTAATAATAATAATAATAATAATAATAACAATAATAATAATAGAGTGTACTGGATAAATGTTGGCTAGAATCTGATTGGTTCATATAGGCAACACCTTCACTTTTCTACTTTAGATGGTTGGAAGGTTAGAATCTTCTCCTTAGAGCAAAATAGCATGGTTTGGAACACTAGCTTCTCAAATATATTGAATTAGAATTTTGTTATAATTGCTAATAACATTTTTAAAATGTTGCTTGAATAAAATTAACCAAGATGTACTGTACCTTTGCCTCCTTATGCTAACAGTCAAGTAGCACTGTTTTTCTGCAAATGCTTATTATTATTAATGTTATTATTAATATTGTTGTGAATTATGTAATTTTCCATGATGTTTATGTTCTAAAATTGCAAGTTCTGGTGTAACTAGAATGTATTCTGTAGTCTGAAAAATATGTACACGTAACATCAACAAAGTTTTAGGCTATATAAGAGTCTGAATTGTTTATAAAAGGAGAATTGTCTAATATATTCCTTCTTGCTTTTAATAAAAGATTTTCTAGTCACACAAACCATCTGAAACTGTCTTACAAATTGCTCTAACACTATTTAAATTATTAAATTTTTTACAAATTTGCCGTTTGTTACAGTTCTACATGTTATACAGAACAGTGAAATAATAGCAATATTACTGAGTATCCCTTTAAATTATTTTGTGTGTTAAAACCTAGATTGCTAATTGTGGATCCACACACTTTCCATTTGCAATAGATATTTTCCTCTGTCTTCCCCTTTGTTACTGGCTGTTACCATTCTATTTCTTTAAACCTTAGTAGCTTTGAAACACAAATCTGCAAGGCATTAGGTAATTTGTTTTTCTTTCACCCATCTTCCTCACTTATTGCCAGTCATAGACATGGTGGAAGTCTAAAAAATGGAGGACGACAGGCGTTGTCCCCTGCAAAACCAGCAACTGGAACACCGGTTCAGGGAACGTGTCTTCAGGCCAGGTGTTAGCCTCTTTGTGATGTCTGATGCTGAAGTGGTTTGTCACTATCGACTACTACCTCATGTCATCATGTACACCCTGTGCATTGTGCAGAGTGACTCAGAGCCTTTGCGCAGCATCCTGACCGCAATAGTAAAGCTCTGAGTTGTTAATAGCTGGTGTTATAAGTATAGGGTGTCAGTGTTGTGGTGTATGAATGGTGGAAATCTGTGTGTTTGTCAAAAGTGTGTGATTTTAGCATAAAATGGTTGGGTATGTTAGTAGCTCAAGGTATCAATAGCTTAATGGGTTCATGGTATGTCTATTACTTGTGTGTTGTGTAGGGGTGTAGTGTGTTAGCTAACGACAATATGTGTGTGAGTGTGTGTGTGTGTCTAGGCAGGGATGTAATATATATTGGTGGGATAGGATATAGCAGTTATCTCTGAAAAGAGCAGTTTTGGTATAAATAGCTATATATAATTTTTTAACAATATCTAATTGCTCATCTTCGTCTTGTTTGCTGTTTTCTCTGTATCCCTGTGCGACATGGTCACGTTGGCAGGTGTGGTTGGCAATGGTGGAATGCGGCTTGCTTTCCCCTCTCTTCCACTTCCTGTAGGGTGGAACGCATAGGCGTCAGTGCGTTCCACTTGTTCAGGTGGCCTGTTCTACGCCTAGGGAGGTGGCAGAGAGTACAGTGGTGCGGAGATGAGCGGGTAAGTGTGTTGTACAGTCTTGGCCCTACGCGTTTCATCCTGCAAGTGAGCACTACTTCAGGGATGTTTGGTTAGGAGTGGGAATCATGGGTTGTTATTAAACCCCTACCGGGTTCTGGCATCCAATCTTTCGGGGGTGGGGGGAGTATCGACAGGTGTCTCACAACATTGGCCTAATAAGTGTTTGTTGCCAAGCAATCACCCACCTCCCCAATCTATCTGCATGTACCTTCAAATTGCAGTCCTCTGGTTACTTCTGTGTTCAGAATAAGATGAATCTTTGCAGAGATTTTTTTTTTAAATCCAGTATTTTTATTGAAATTTTTTAAGATATAAACATACCAAACAACAAAAAGAAAAAAAAACCAATCGCATACATATCAGAATTAAATGACGGAATTTACAAGATTACAATAAAGCATAATAATAATAAATGTGCTATATTCATTCAGATCATACATCGTAAATGCTTATACATAAGTATGTTACACATGCAGGGTTTATTACATGGACTCAGATACTTATTATAAGAACTGCGGGAGCCATACATTTAAGTAAATAGAGCATCTGTACTAGATGACTCAGGATAGAATGGAGACTCTAACCATCTGTACCATATATTCTCAAATTTCTTCAGAGCCTGTCTGCTAGTATAAACAAATCTCTCGTGCCTTATGGTAGTATTAACCAGTGCCTTCCAATTTTTAACCGTGGGACTCGTCGGGGCCAACCACAACCTCGCTATACAGACCTTAGCCAACATCAATAACTGTGAAATGTACATTTTTGTCAGTTTATTAACTTTCCCCTTCAATCGGAGCCCAAAGAGACAAGTGGCCGGTGAACTAAGAGACACTTCAATTCCAGTAACCTGAATACATCTCCTGATCCTTTGCCAGAAGATTCGTATACATGAACACTCCCATAGAAGGTGCCAAAAGTTAGCATTGATCGAATTGCATTTCGGACAGTTAGGGGTAACATCCGGGCGAAATTTTGCCAATCTAATAGGGGTAAAGTGAGCACTCCAGTATGTGTTAGATAAACACCTGTATTTGTTGGAATTTTAATGATGAAGTATAACCTTTAGTACTGTCTGTAACCATTCCCCACTCCTTGTCTGATAAAGGGCCAATATCTATTTCCCATTGATTCCTCAAACCATCCAAATCATCTGCAGTGGATTCATACAGAAGACATGAATACATTTGAGAGATCAGACCTCTATAACTCAAGGCCTGTAATTGTTTCCTCAGTGGATCCACCCTAAACACCAATGTCTCCCCTTTAAATTGTGTGTTTAGGGCGTGTCGTAATTGAAGGTAAGAATAAAACATTGTTCTGGGTACAGAGAATTCCCCAACCAACTGTTCGAAGGATTTAAGTACATTTGTGTCATAAAGTTGACCTACCGACACCACACCCAACCGAGACCACTCCCTGGCCCTCTTCACTGTATTCAACTTCTCAAATTTCTTTGCCCTCCAGATAGGAGTACATGGATGAATGTCAGTTTGTTTCATTATTTTATTACAGATTGTCCAAATCTTAACTGCCTGAATCAGGAGCGGAGGAGCCCACATACCAAGCCGCCCCGCCAGCAGTGACTGTAAGGGAGTGTGATTAGAATTAAATTGGTGTACCAACACCCAATGTAGCTCATGGTAATCGGGATACGAAACCCATGCCCTAAGGTGGACCAACTGAGAGGCAAAATAATATAGTTTCAAGTTAGGAAGTGCAAATCCACCAGAAGATCTGGATCTATACAGCGCGCTGAGCTTGACCTTAGCCCTTCCCCCTCCCCCAACCAATGAAATCAAATAGCTATCAATGCATCGGAAAATGGAGGGTGGAATATATACAGGTGACTGCTGGAGTATATACAAAAACTTTGGCTGCACGATCATCTTAATAAAATTATCCTACCGGAGACAGAAAGTGGGAGCTTCTTCCATACATAAGTTTTTTCTTTAATGTATTTGATCTGGGGCCGCAAATTAAATTTTACATATTCAGCGGGGGTATTAGAGATCCATATTCCCAAGTATTTGAATTTTGATGCCCATTTTAACTGCAAGCCTTCTAGCATTGTCACGGGACACTCCCATCTCAGAGGGAACACGCTAGATTTATCCCAATTAATTTTTAGGCCGGAAAAAAACCCAAATCCATTAACCACCAGCAGCAAATGTTTTAGGGAAGTGTCGTGATCTGAAAGGAACAGCAGCATATCATCTGCATATAATGCCACCTTATCCTCTCTGTGCTCTGATCTAAGTCCCACAATTTCTCTATCATGCCGGATCTTACAGGCCAGCGGCTCTCTTGCTAATGCAAACAGGGCCGGAGACAACGGGTATCCCTGTCTAGTACCCCGCTCTAATTGAAATTGTTGAGAAAGATGCCCATTGACACAGACCCGCGCCACTGGATGTGAATACAAAAGTTTAACCCATTTTATAAATTCCGGGCCCACTCCAAATCGGGACAGTACCTCCCACAGGAATGGCCACTCCACCGAGTCAAATGCCTTGGCTGCGTCCAAGGACACCACAACTTCGCTCTCAGAAGAGGGTGACCGCACCTGCAGGAGATTATACAGCCTTCTAAGATTGATAGACGTGAACTTGCCCGGCATAAATCCCGTCTGATCCGGATGAATTAATTCCAGCACCACTCTACTTAACCTCAAAGCCAGTAATTTTGCCAGATTCTTAACATCATTTGACAAAAGTGAAATCGGGCGGTAGGACTCAGGGTACAACAAATCTTTCCCTGTCTTAGGCAGCACAACCACTATTGCCTCTGCCATTGAAGGGGAAAGAGCGCCAGTCTCACCCAGCTCGCTGAATGTATCCAACAACCTAGACACAAAAAAGGGCCGGTGTTTTTTATATAATTCAATTGGGATTCCATCTACTCCAGGGGCTTTACCATTAGGGAATGACATAATAGCTATATCAATCTCTTCAAGAGTAAATGGTGAGTCCAAAACGCCCTACTATCATCGGAGAGGACCTGAAGGGAGATACCATTCAAATACCGCTGTAACGTATCCATGTCATATCTGACCTGTGACTTATATGTATTAGTATAATATTTATGAAATACCTCAACAATATCAGGCATCAGATACCTCTTAACCCCACTATCATCACAGATAACCGGTACTGCCGCATCCACCCTCTCCACCCTTGTCAGATAAGCCAGGAAGCTACCATTTCTATCGCCCTCTGCATATCGTACATGCTGAGAAAACATAAATTTACGATTGGATTTCTTCAATACATACTCTACCCACTCTCTCTGGGCCAACTGCCAAGCTCGCCTTGCAACCTCAGTTTTGTCCGCAATGCATTGTGCTTCTAAGGATTTACACTTTTCTCTAATATCTGTTCTTTTTGTCTGGACGACTTTTTAATTTCAGCTATGCCAGCAATTAATGTCCCCCTTAGGAAAGTCTTAAAAGCGTCCCAAACTATAGGTGGCCTTGCTGTTACCAGATTATCTACAAAGAAGCCTTCCCACTGTGTCACCAATGTCGCTCCTGTACCCATCAAGGAGAGCCAGAAGGGATTTCATTTCCAAAAGGACTGGTCTCTATTAATTGCAAATTCAATAGATAGGCAGAGGGGCGAGTGGTCAGAAATTCCCCTAGCCCTATATTCCACGCTTCTTACCAGCGGTACCAGAGAGTGTGACAGCAGAGCCAGATCAATTCTTGAAAATGCATTATGTGATGTAGAAAAGCAGGAGAATTGGACATCTTCTGAGTGCCTCAAACGCCATACATCTACTAACCCCATTTCCTCAACCAGAGCAGAAAAAGCTGACTTAGAGTTGCCAACTACAGCATTTTTCTCTCGCCATCCCTCCACCTCTCCATTTATCCCATTATTAAAATCCCCTATACAAATGACTGGAACCTCTGGGAACAATGCCATGAATTCTCCACATTTCCTTAACACCTCACCATTATACGGTGGGGGTATATTCTAATTTGTCTTAGTACAAGAGAACGTTTCACAGCATTATTTAGGCCCCGCACATTCCAGGAGAGAATTTTCAGCTCCTTATCAGATGTACCAGAATACATATAATAGTAGTCCCTCTTATCCCACTACCCCGCATCCCACACCCCCGCAGAGCATACATTGATATACTTATAAGCACATATAATCCTTGTCTATATATTTGCGATAACATTAAAACTACCCACAACTTAAATAACTTTAATACTAAACCCACACCCCCACCCTTTATACTCCACCCAACTTAAATATACCTTAAACCCTAACTAAAGTTACCTTAAGATATTCAGCAGGCCAGCACACTACCAAAAGAGGTCACCGCCAACCCGCAAAATACCAGAAGATAGAGGAAGGAAAAGGAAGGAAGGAAAAGGGGCGAATTGAGACAAGAGAGGAAAAGAACGGCCTTAAAGCCATGGGCTCTCCAGCCCATTACATTATTTTTTTTTTTTTACAGTGGACCTTTCAACATTAGTTTGAAAATCACAGACCCCACCTGAGCGAAATACATTTTTTTTTTTGTACCACAGAAGAGAAATTACATGTATAGCAAATACCATCCATAATATCAATGACAAATCAGCAATGTCCAAAGGACTATGACTAAGACTATGAGGAGAGACATAGAAAAGTACTCATTCAGCATCAGCGTCCAGCAGCAGCTAGGCGGTCCAACCAAATTGCAGCCTCTCGGAGAGTATCAAAAAAGGATGTACGGCCCTCCGAAACCACCCTCAACCGGGCAGGGAAGATCATGGCATACGGGATCTGTAAATCTCTCAATCTTCTCTTCACCGGAATGAATTGAGCCCTGTTCTTTTGTACATCCAGAGTCAGGATACATTGCTACTCGCTGACCATTGTATTCCACTGAACCTTTCTGCCTAGCCAAGCATAGAATGGTATCTCGGTCACGATAGTGCAACAATTTGGCTATGAAGGTGCGTGGGGGGGCTCCAGGAGGGGGTGCTTGAGTTGGAATACGGTGGGCCCGTTTCACCGCGAATTGGGCTGTAAATGAATCTGTACCAAACAGTTGGATTAACCCCTTTTCCAGGAAGGATTCTGGGGAGACACCTTCTGCCTTCTCGGGCAATCCAACCAACCGAATGTTGCTGCGACGCAAACGCCCCTCCATATCCATAAGCTTTTGTTTAAACAGGGAGGCTCGCAACTCCAGACTCTCCAACCGGCCCGCAACTGGTGCAAAAGTGTCCTCCAATGTAAACACACGGGTCTCTACTTCACCCACTCTCTCCCTGATTTTTTGCACGTCTTGCCGGAGAAGAGAGAGGTCCACCTGCACCTCTCCTATTTTATCCGTAACACGCTTTTCAGATGCCCCAAAGGCCTGCAGGACCTGCTGTAATGTAACTTCAGGGTCCGCCAGTGGAGCCGACAAAGGGGGGGTAATGGGATGTGATGCATCTCCTGAACCAGATGCCGCAGTGGAGGAGCAAGCAAAGCGGTCCAATTTTCCCACTGCGGTGGACTGGTTATGTTTGCCCATAATTTCACAGGAAAGATGGGGTGATATTTATCCTATAAGCTTGAATGCAACCCTGTAGCCTGTATAGCTTTAATTAAATATAGGTGTACAGCTCAGATTGTATTGCTAGCAGTGCAGTGCAGCCAGTTATCTTCACAGAGAAAGGTATATCTCCTCCAACAACACTTATAATGATAATCAAATAAGTCCAGAGCCCAATTCAGTTACTCCTCACTTGTACAAGGATATAAATGTACCTGTATCAGATGGCTATCACAGGCTGTGTTCACCTGTACACAGGCCAGTATGTGGTGTTGCAGAGGCGCTATGTCCCAGCAGTCATCAACTGCCACAAACTGCCACAAACTGTCTGCAGTATTCCTCCACCCAGAGGCTCAGCACTTTCTCTCCAAGTCCTGGGTAAAATGGCGTCGGAGCAGATTGGCGGTAAAATGGAGACTATACCCCGCAGGAGACCATCGGGGAGAACAACAGCCACTAAAGGATCACCTCCGCACCAGCCAGACAGGAACCGAGAGCACCAGCTATTCACCTCTCCGCCGACACAGCCTCCCTTGGCACTCACCTCCGCACCAGTCAGGCACCGCCGATCACAAGGAACTCCTCTCTCTCTGGAGGACAAGAGCACTATCAAAACAGGTACACTATGTACAGCAACTATTCGGATGCACAGTTTTGGGTCCAAAAGTTTCTTTATTCCACTATAACAGAGATCAACAGGATATCTGGGATGGAGAGCTGTGCTTGCTACTCCATGCTCATCCAGGCTTTTGCAGAGATTTTTACTTTCTGTACCACCTCTGTGAACAAACTACACCCATAAAACTGAGTTATGTTTACAAAATATAATAAGAATGCGATTTTAAAAGATTCTGAGCCTGAATGTTAAATTTTAGTTTCTGCTCTAAAAATTTATTTTAAAATTGTGTTTATAAAAAGGTTATTTCAATTAAAAAAAATTGTGTTATATTTTTTTAAAGCAAATGTGTACCAATGTACATATTTGTACATGCTTACATATGCTCATGCTTTTTTCATATCATTCAAAATATTTAACAATAAGTATACATACTGCATCATACAAAGATATGAGATATGTTGTATATGCTTTCTTCTTATCATAAAATATCATACAAACAGCATCATTCATACTCCATCAGACAAAAGGCTAATAAGCAGAGTTAGTATGATAATTCTGTAATAAAACATGAGTGTAAGGAAGCAATTGCACACATGTGCGTTCCTCTGTAATCGGCAATACTAATACATGTCTTACACAAATGTACATCTGCCAAGTGTATTAGAGGAGCAAATAAAAGTGCACTGTTTCTTGTGCCAGTTTTTACATTGCGTAATTGAATTACTATCGTATTCATCAAGGAACATATTGCCTTTATACACTGAAACTTGAATATGGACGTGTGTATGCTCAACGTATGTACGTTTTTTTAAAAACGCTCATTATGTCCCTTTGCGTTCCTTGATGAATCATGCGCACGATGACTTGAAACAAAAAGTAAAGCTGGCCCTGCCCAAATGAGCTTACAATCTAAGAGGTGTGGAGAACAGTTAATACCTAAGGCAGCAGAATAACTGTTTTAGTTGCAGGTTGGGAATGCGCTTGTGGCTTTTCTTATACAGAAACATTCTGATAATAAAGCAGCCTCGGATAATAAAGCATTGGCATTTGCTTTCTGGCATTTCTGTGCAGCTTCCGGTGGTAAGAAAAGACAATGGCAATTGAAGACGCAATATGAGACAGTCACTGTAGAAGTCTTAGTTGCTGGCAACCATGACTGTTTTCACAATCTTAGCTGATCATCCTTCCACTGCTGGTTTCAGATAAGACTTTTACTTTTATGCTTGTGGTCATAAGTCAGTTGGTTGTAGCTGTATATAGACCACTGTTTTTCTTTGGTGTCATGCTCCACTTGTAGAAGGACTTGTAGAAGGACACTTTTGGGTCAGCTGCTGTCACTAAATAGGCAGTGGAGATCACTAAAGGAGAACTAGAGATGGTAACAGCAATGACAGTTGAACTCACTGGGTCCAGCAGCTGAACAAAGTTGTTGTTCAGTAGATCATCTTCAACCTTGTCCTTGGTGTGATGACTTTTCTTGGCAGTACCATGTCATTTCTTTAGAGATGTTCACTGACCCCCGTGTTTTGGTTTGGGTTTTGGCAAAACCGCCCTTGTGTGTTTTGGTTTTGGATCCCTATTTTTTTCTAAAATCCCTTTTTTTTTTTTTGTTGCTAAAATCACATAATTTTGCGCTTTTTTTCTCCTACATTATCAATAACAGTAATTTCAAGCAATTTGCAGTCAATTTTGACCACCTCACAGGTCCCCCTGGGAACCGCTAGGCCCTAGGCAGGTGCCTAGGTTACATAGCGGTAAATCCGGCCCTGTATAAACACATCACTGTTACACTCTTCTGCAATTGAGTCGGAGGTCCGGCAGCTGTAAAAAGTGTTAAAAATAGATCAAAGTAAAAAAAAAAAGCGTGGGGTCCCCCTCTATTCATTATTAACCCTAGTGTTGCCAGACTACTGCTGGTTCTTTGAAAATCGTGGAAAAATTTGTGTGGGGTCCCCCCTATTTTCATGGAACCAGCACTAGGCAAACCACCCGGGGTTGGTGGCACTATAGCAGGGGGTCATGCGTCAGCGGTCCCCCTGCCATAATGACAAACCAACCCCAGGCTGTTTTGACCACCTCACAGGTCACAATATTATTTTCATACACTTTCTGCAGCGACCTGGCTGGATGCTAAGCGACAGAGCAATGACACAAACACACGGCAGTTCATAGCACAGCTAGGAAACATTGCCACACAGCAGTGGCAGAAAAGAAAAGTGGCGCAAGATGGAATTGTCCTTGGGCCCTCCCAACCACCCTTATGTAAGATATTGAAAAGGACAGTTTAATAAACCAAGCACTCCAGTGACAAGCAGTGCCACTTTTGTGGCTAAAGTGCTTGGTTTGTTTGGGCCCTCACAAAGCAAGCTACCAATAGCTTAGCTGCCTTAAACCTAACAGTGCTGTCAATGAACTCTACACTATTAAACCATGTCTGTTCATGCTGCATCTTTAATTTCCTTCTCCTCTGTGGATACCTCTCTCTCATCCCTGAAGAACTACCAAACTTATGTAGACACAGTAATGGATATTACAACTGGAGTGGCATTAGATCTGCTTCAGACAGACTGTGACACGGAACGTGTGGGCAGCATGGAATCTGTCATGTTGGAATACACTGCATTGACCAGAGATTTAAACCAATATTTAGACGCAGTTGAGGAGACCGTACTTAAGTTAAAACTTGACCCATCGGATGAGATCCCGGATTTAAGAGAGCTTGTACACGAGTGATACACTGCGCTTCAGAAGGATAATGCAGAGGAGGCCCTGAGGCAGGACTATAAATATGTCCAGTTTAAAGAACAGCTAAGAGACCTGAGAAAACAAATGGTTGTGTCACTGGCCCCTGCAGACTAAGTTTGGAAAGATGAAGATGAGGAGATCGCTGTCACCCTGAACACATGGTCGGTACAGTGAAACTGAGAATGAATCATGAAATCAGTTATGGTTCATTTGATCACTCCACCCGTTCCTTGGATAACTGTGGTTATTCTACAGCTAATACATGGCGACGAGTGCCCAGCACCTTTGCCCCCTCTCTCTCTGGCCAGCACATTCACACATGCCCCCTCTCTGCCCAGCACCTTCACACATGGCCCCTCTCTGCCCAGCATCTTCACACATGGCCCCTCCCTGCCCAGCACCTTCACACATGCCCCCTCTCTGGCCAGCACCTTCACAGATGCCCCCTCTCTGCCCAGCACCTTCACACATGCCCCCTCTCTGCCCAGCACCTTCACACATGGCCCCTCTCTGCCCATCAACTTCACACATGCCCCTCTCTGCCCAGCACCTTCACACATGCCCCCCTCTTACACTGCAGCTTCAATCTCACACACACTAGCTCTCCGTCACAGTACCCCTTCCTCTTACCTTTTTCTACCTCTTGTGACTCCAGGAACAGTCCTGCACACTGACTACCATAGAGTTCCAGCAGCCCGCCTAACACTGTGTACCACGTGACCGCTTCAGTCACACAAATCCGACCCTGCTACCATAAAACCAGCCCCTTCCGTGACTCGCGGCACCTGACCCCCCCACCCCCCGCTCCCTAGTCGCGCACGGGGGGTCAGGTGCCGTGAGTTGGGGGAGGGGCCGCAATTTTTTTTTCCCTTGTCCTCCCCCATTCCAATCTGGGCCCCCTGGGAACCGCTAGGCCCTAGGCAGGTGCCTAGGTTACATAGCGGTAAATCCGGCCCTGTATAAACACATCACTGTTACACTCTTCTGCAATTGAGTCGGAGGTCCGGCAGCTGTAAAAAGTGTTAAAAATAGATCAAAGTAAAAAAAAAAAGCGTGGGGTCCCCCTCTATTCATTATTAACCCTAGTGTTGCCAGACTACTGCTGGTTCTTTGAAAATCGTGGAAAAATTTGTGTGGGGTCCCCCCTATTTTCATGGAACCAGCACTAGGCAAACCACCCGGGGTTGGTGGCACTATAGCAGGGGGTCATGCGTCAGCGGTCCCCCTGCCATAATGACAAACCAACCCCAGGCTGTTCAGCACTGGGCTGGATTCCCTAGGGAGTTTGGTCCGCCGAAAAAAAAATGAGCGGGCCCCCCCTCTAGGGACACTTAGCCCAGTGCTGATAGCACTAGGGCTCTTCCTACACTCCTGGGCGGTGGGTGTAGGGTAATAACTGCGATTATAGTTGATAAATAAACTGACGCCATTTTGTTTTGTGGAACTACAAGTCCCAGCCAGCCCGGGTGCCATAAATAGTGTGAACATGCTGATACAAGCACCAGCATACCCATGTTGGAACTTGGAGAACCACAATTGCCAACATGCCCTGACACCCACGACTGGCTGGGACCTGTAGTTCCACAAAAGAAAATGTTTACAAAATCACAACACCCTCATTAAAACCACCCCCTAGAGGAGGGGGCACTCATTTTTTTTGGCGGTCCCCAAGCTCTAGGGAATCCAGCCCAGCACTGAACAGCCTGGGGTTGATTTGTCATTATGGCAGGGGGGCCCCTGCCGCGTGTCCCCCTGCTATAATGCCACCAACCCCGGCTGGTTTGCCTAGTGCTGGTTCCGTGAATATCGGTGGGACCCCAAGCAAATATTTTCCCTGATTTTCACGGAACCCGCAGTAGTCTGGCAGCACTAGGGTTAATACTGAATAGAGGGGGGGGGGACCCCACGCTTTTTCTGTTTTAAACTTTGATCTATTTCTAACACTTTTTACAGTTGCCGGACCTACGGCTGTATTAGAGAACAGTGTAAGAGTGATGTTTTTATAGAACATGCTGCTACAACACAGGAGAGTTAGCTAACACGGGAGTGTTTTACATCGCAGCAAAGCGCCAGAGATGACCAGCGATTTTGAAGTTCAGAGTAAAAATCGCAGCTTGATACATTTGAGAAATTTTGGACTAAAATCGTGGGTTATCACCCGCGATTTGCCGCGTTTGTAACGCGCTGAAAAATCGGACCTTGATACATTTACTGTATTAATGTCCGGATTCTTCAACTCCGTCGTGTTCAGCGTCTTCGGCGATTAAATTTAAAGCGGCGCTGCATTGTAAAGGGAAACTTCCCTTTACAATGCAGCGCCGCTTTAATTTAATCGCCGGAGTTGAAGAATCCTGACATTAATACATTTACCCCCAGATGTCAAAATGTTGTGTTGAGTCATCTGCATCATCCCTGGGTCTCTTGGGAAAGCTAAGTTTTTCCTAACAGCAGTTGACTGAGAAACTGAAGGAGTCGCCGCCCTGTCACGTAACACTTGAGCTGTCATCTTGCTTACCAGGAGCTCCTTGCATCTCTTGAGATCTGGGCCAGTAGAAAAACAAAGAAGACATAGCTGTTACCTAGGATCAAGCATAGTTTCAATTTCAAGATTTTGATAACTCTTGAATCCTAGCAAAGCGCATAAAGTACTTGATCTACAAGTCCTACATATTAGACATAATTGCTTTGTTTCATCTACTCCTTCAGTTTCTCAAGCTTCTTTTCCAAAAGTCTAATTAAGGGAATCACTTGGCTCAAGCTAGAAGTGTCTTAACTCACTTCACAGGTGACTACTTTGAATGGCTTCAGCACCTTGCACAACACGGAATGTATTCTCCACTGCACTTGAGTAAAATACATCCCCCCTCCTTTTCCAATGTCATGGCTTGTGGATGGCTTTTCGCTGTTCCTCCATCCTCAGAAGCATATACAGGGTGGAATTCCAAATTGTTACCACCTCTTGCTTCAATTGGTGGCAGGGCAAATTAAATTGCTCTTATAGCTGCTGCAATCTCCTACATGCTGTTGCCGAATGCCGTAAATGTCCAGATATTTTAAGGGCCACAGACAGCATCTCCTGCACATCCCTGTCATTTTAAAAAAAGCTCTGTACCACCAAGTTTATTGTGTGACCAAAACAGGGAATGTGAAGGAACTCACCCAGCTGCAATGCTCTCACAATATTGGTTGCGTTATCAGAAATTACATATCCTGAGGAGAGTCCAAGCGGGATAAGCCATGTTGGAACGACATCCCTTAGTTTTTGTAACAGATTGTCAGTTGTATGCCTCTTAGTAAAGCCGGTGATATAGAGTAGCCTGCCTCTGACAAATGTGACGTACTTGGGCACATGCTGCTGCTCTTCCTGCTGGTGAAGGTGATTCACCAACCCAGTGGGCTGTCAGTCATATAATTTTTAGTTTGCCCAGTTCCGCTTGTCCACATATCCGTGGTTAAGTGTACAGTTGATATAATGGTATTTTGTAGCCCAATAATTACTTTTTTATGAACCTTCTGGTAGAGGTGAGGAATGGCTATTCTAGTTAAATGGTGTTGTGATGGAATTTGGTAACGGGGACACAAGATCTCAAGTAGCTAAAAGTCTAAAACCAGCTGCATTAATAGGGGATATTGAAAGCAGATCTAATACTAGCATAGTTGTCATGGCGTCTGTGATCCACTTTGTGACTGGGTGACAGCAAAGGATTGTTTAACAGTCAATTGTTGTATACTACTAGTAGTCTTCTTCTTGGTCTGTTTCTTCTTGGTCTGCAGCAGCAGCAGCAACAGTGGGACTAATGCTCAAGAATTCTTCTGAGGAATCCAGGATAGTGGAGGAGTCATCTAGCCTTAGCAACTTGGATGCAGGACTAACTCTTATCGCTACTGAGGATATTGATGAGGATGGTGTTGTGGGTGTAGATTGTAGGAGTCGGGATCTAGCTGAGAGAAGGGACCTAGCTGATGCTGGACTGTTTGTTATTTTTTTAGCCTAAGTTTCTGATTTTCCCAACAGCTTTCCATGAACTCACTTCAAATGGCGTAACATGTATGAGGTTCCTAGATGGTTAAGGTCCCTACCTCTACTGACTGTGGCTTTACAATGCTACAAATGGCTAGACAACTGTTTTCAGGATTTGGGCAAAAATAATTCCACACATAAGAAGTGGATTTTTGGGTCTTATGTCCAGGCGTGACAATGGCCTCCTTCTTGTCATGTGCAAGAACTGCTTCCACTGGTGCAAGACTTATAATGCCTCAGTGACAGTTGCAGAACTAGCACTCATAGAGAAAGGTGAAGGCCTCATTCTTTCCTTGCCACTGCGTGTGTAGAGTGGCATGTGGGCAATTTTATTTTTTTCTGCAGGTAACTTTGCCTGGATTACAGGTATTTTTTTTTCTAAAAGTGTTTTTTTCACATCTTTGTTTCCCTGACTTAAAAACACTATACACTTTAATATAGGCTTTAGCAGATGATGTAGAGGGATTACTATCATCATGATTGGTGCCAGCAGCTGCTTGTTGCTCCTGGTATTCTGTGTACTGCTGTGAATCCATTTTGATTTACACCAAGCCTGCCAGTCCTAGTATTTGTATTTCAGCAATGACAATTAGCAATGGAGCAATGTAGCTTTCCTGAATGTCACTAGAGACTTTGAAGAACACTGCTACCCTTCCTCTTTCTTTTCTAGCTATGACGCTGCTCAACTGCATTAGACTACCAAGAACCGTGCTACCTCTTCTGTGTCCTTCTGTGAAATGGCGCTTTATCGTCGTGGAGTACAGTACTTATAGAATCCAAAGCTCGCAAGATCCGACAACATAACAATGACGTTTTACCTCGTTTTCAATTACGAGGGCATGCAAAAGTACCGAGCTGGCTCGGCTCGGAACTCGGATCAGCGAAGTTCGGGTGTGCTCGGGGAACCGAGCCTGAGCCTCTCTACATTTCTTATTGGCTTCACAATTTTTAAAATGTTTTATATTAAATAATTATTCAATCATGATATGGTTTCCATATCTCCTAAATTTCAAAATTGTGTTTGGCGTGGGTTTAAAAAATTAGTTCAGATGGCGTTAGGCAATGTATCTTTAATCTCGGCTATGTATGTATAGGCCCTAGTGCTTCTGAATAAAATAAGAGCTGAGTATTACAACTTCTTCAATCCAAGGATGTAATAAAAATTGCTAATTCCACCATCACAATATGTTTCTCAAAATCCCTACATTTCAAAATTGTGTTTGGTGTACAGTTCTGCACTGCTGCTAAAGCATCTGAGTGTTCCTCCTTCCTACTCTTCATTACTTCAGTTTTATCAATTCTAAAAAAACTAATTCTGTTGCAGCATTAGGAATGAGTTTCTAAATCTCCTGCATTTTAAACTAGCGATTGATGCACTGTGTTATGGGCAGCACAGTGACCTAGTGGTTAGCACTTCTGCCTCACAGCACTGGGCACATGAGTTCAATTCCTGACCGTGCCCTTATGTGTGTGGAGTTTGCATGTTCTCCCTGTGTTCGCATGGGTTTCCTCTGGGTGCTCTGGTTTCCTCCCACATTTCAAAAACATAGTAGTAGGTTAATTGGCTGCTATCAAAAATTGACTGTGGCATTAGGCATGGTTTTCGAACTTTCCTAGATTTAGGAATTGTGGATGGGTGGGTTGTGTATGTGTAGGCCCTAGAGCTACTCTTTAAATAAACAGCTGGGCCTTGCAACTTCCTCTTCAATCAAAAGGTTTCAAAAAGCGAATTCCATCATGCCAGTTAGGCACGATTTCTTTAACAAGTCAATAAACTGGGAGTCACACTCTCAGGGTTTCAGAACTATCAGCCAATATGTCCAATCGCCTTCTTCATAATTTAAATTTTGAAGGTAACATTTCTGAAGTCCCTACTTTCCCACCTCATTGTGGACCAGATTCATTAAAGAAGGTAAGTCCATTTACGTGGGTATTTTTCAAATCTCTCTGTACATGCACAAAACAGAGACTTACGCCAAAGGTCTATGTAAATGAAACTTCCGACTGCCTACAATTTGAAGGGCGGAATGGGGAGGGGCAATGTACAGCATGGATGTGCTGAGACCGAGCGCACGCACCAGTGTCCGATTCAAGCTTTGGCCATCTTTAAGGAATGTGTTTTTCCGTTGTACCATTAGCACCAACTAAAAGGCCGGTGTAAGTGGCAATTGATAATTATGACGGATGTTATGCATGTCCCAGCATGTGTTTGTACTTAGGAGCAACGGTAAAAAGTTATTTTATATAAAGTATGCATTAATAACATCTCAATAAATGTATTTGGTGGGTGGGAAAAGTAAAAAAAAAGTTTATTTTTTATTTCTCAATGCCTTTTTCTTAATGATTATATTAACAGATGACAATAATTAAATACTTTTTTTTTCTGTGCGTTCTGCTGGGACATTATATTGCGAATATGTATTGTTTGTATCCCGCAGTATGTTTCAATGTGTCTGTCTCAATATGGCAAGTGCTGTATATGCACAGCATGCCTCGACCCGTATTCAACAAGAAACATTTCTTCAGATGCGCTTGTAGTTGAATACAGATATGTGTATATCCGAAATACGTGCGTTTTTTAATAAAACACACAGTACTTTAGTTTTGTGTGCCTTGATGATTCAGGCCCTATGTGTTCAACTGGTGCAGTGGCAGCTAAAAGAATATTGTTGTTTGCAATGTCACTGCAGTGCACAGCTTTACTGCTGCTATCAAGGATCAGTCTATCACATATTTTTTCTGTGCTATATGAAAAAACAGCTAGTATTTAACTTATGTGCAATAACTAATTTGCATCCTTTGCATTGTAACATGGTTTGTCCCGGGGAACACTTACTGCTTTTTGCCTTATTTTCCTTAATGACTCAGGCCCTGTATCCTTCAGCAAGTTGAGGAACAGCAACAAGTCATCAAGAGCTACACAGCAAACCATAAAATGCATAGCAGGGAAGTTTTTCCCAAATAACACACCTGGGATAAACCTTTATTCCAAACCAAATAAAGACACGGACACAAAATTAAAGTTGGAATGAATGACGGTATTTATTTATAATTAAACTAATAGGACTGTAAGGCGGACGAAAGCAGGGCAGTCAGGAACGCAAAACCAATAAGGTGGAAAGGTCAGACCATAATACCACCAACCCAGGATCATACCTTATCTATTGGCCGGTGCTAAGATCAAGTCCAACGGCAAGACTACACCGCCATTAAACTCCGCTAGTATAAACCATACAAAACTGGCCCAAAGGTCCTACTAACAAAACGGACCAACCATGGTATGACACCATAACCGCAGGGGGGGTAGTGACCTATGACAAGATCACCCAAGCACCATATGCACAGTTACAGACTGCACTGTTCTCCTACTCTCAACAACTACGTTCAAAGTTATGTAACCAATTGTAGGGAGGGCGGGCGGAATCCGGAAGCAGGAAGGGCAGAAGCCTCTGCACACTGACTTATAACTGTGTATAAGTCCCAACCCCTTCCTGCACTCATTGGCTGAAACTTACAGGGATCCACAGCTAATAGGTTCTTTGGTAAGTCACTCACCCGCATGATTTTAACTGCGTTTAGTCTGAGGGACACACTTCTCTTAGTTAGGGGGAGGAGGGAGATGTTACCTTACAATGGGAAATCCTTTTTATACAACCTCCTGAAACCTGTTGAAATAGTAAGAAAGTTTAGACAGGGAAAGCTTATGTCAAGTCATACATCACATTAAATTAGTTGAAAAACGTCTAGAGGAGATATATGAAAACATGGGATTCTGCTAAGTATCTTGGCCTTGTGTATCAAGTTCTGCATTTGCATCACCAGGGTTTGCAGCATGAAATCTGATCATTACATATTTTGCAACTATGCTTGATCCTGTTTAAAGCAAATGTAATGTTTTATAAGCAACAGTCAAAAATGTAAAGAAATTCAAAGCTGTTTGTGAACAAGATGTCAGCTCAAGTGGCACATTGTCAAAGATTATGACATATGCTGAAGCTTAAAGAACATCTCCAGACTGGTCATGAACTTACTAAGCTACCCCCACCCCCCCAAAGTGTGCACTCTGAGAGTGTTTAGTACAACTAGAGATGCTCACCGACCCCCGTGTTTTGGTTTTGGATCTGGATTACTGTCATGTTTTGGTTTTGGCAAAACCGCCCTTGCGTGTTTTAGTTTTGTTTGGTTTTGTTTTGCAATTTGTTAAAAAAAAAAAAATTTTTTTTGGGCTAAAATAACATAGTTTAGGTATTATTTTGTACCTACATTATTATTAACCTCACTAACACTAATTTCCAGTCATTTCCATTCAATTTTGACCACCTCCTAGGTTACAATGTGATTTTCATACACTTTAAAAGAAAAATTGCTGCAGTTTTTGCCTGTGATAAGAAAAAGGCCATTGTCATGCCTGGGCATAAGACCAAAAATCCACCTCTTAAGTGTGGAATTATTTTTACACAAATCCTGACACCAGTTGTCTAGCCATTTGTAGCATTTTTAAAGCCACACTCAGTAGAGGTAGGGACCTTAACCATCTGGGATCCTCATCCATGTTACGTCATTTGA
Source organism: Mixophyes fleayi (assembly GCF_038048845.1). Taxonomy (NCBI): domain Eukaryota; kingdom Metazoa; phylum Chordata; class Amphibia; order Anura; family Limnodynastidae; genus Mixophyes; species Mixophyes fleayi. Next base: position 187,787,370 of record NC_134403.1, on the reverse strand, counting down.
AGCGAGTTCATGGAAAGCTGTTGGGAAAATCAGAAACTTAGGTTAAAAAAAATAACAACAAACAGTCCAGCATCATCTACCTCCCTTCTCTCATCTACATCCCAACACCTGCAATCTACACCACCAACACCTTCATCATCACTATCCCCAGAAGCAACAATTTACAGTTAAACAATCCTTTGCAAGAGGAAGCAAGTATGAATACTGTGGCAGCTCACTGGGTTGGTCATTCGCCTTCACTAGCAGGGACAGCAGCAGCATGTACCCAAGTACGTCACATTTTTCAGAAGTAGGCTACTCTGTGTATCAGCAGCTTCACTAAGAGGCATACAGCTGACAATCTGTTCCAAAAACTAAGGGATGTCATTGAAAGATGGCTAATCCTGCTTGGATTCTCCTGAGGATATGTCATTTCTGATTACGACCCCAATATTGTTCAAGCATTACAGCAGGGTTGAATTCCATCACATTTCCTGTTTTGCACACACAATCGGGTATTTATGCATTTCAAATATCACGAGAACCGAGCCCCGAGATCCGACGACGTCACAATGATGTTTTGCCTTGATTTAGATTCCGAACGGGCGGGAGAAGTAGGCTCGGTACTCGGTTAGGCAAAGTTCTGGCGGGTTCGGATCTCGGGGAACCAAGCTCGCCCCGCCTCTAAGTACAACTGACAACTTTGTAAGAGATTGTCACAGGAGGCTACTTTCCAGTAATGAACTACTTGATTGGATTACGTTACTAACAATTTGAAAATGAAACTGCAACTTTGATTACATTGGTTTATATTGGATGATGATCTTGACATCAGTCATGAAACTGGTGATGTTGAAGTTGATGATGAGCAAATGTAGGAAGATGCAAATAAATGAAACACTTCAGGCATATGGATTACTCAAATACAGCTACAGTAACCACAAATATTTCTGCAGGTTTCATCATGCATCTAACATTCCTGCCACCATCTACCCTGTCCTATTACTGTAGAAAATAATTGGCTTCTCCCTCCTTGATCCTTTATTAAATTGCCATCATGCTATCAATCTTTGGCTGATCTTTTTATCTATTTAAATTACATCCAATGCCATCTCATTGCACTAGTAGAAAATATTAGGTTTTCCCAGGTGTATATTTTCTTAACCTGCCATCCTACCACCTATCAGGGTCTGCTCTTTCTTTCATTTGTCTTTTGTGTCCAATGTCATCTCCTAGTACCAGAAAATAAGGCATAAATCTACCTTAACAATAGCTATTTGATCTATTAAATAGGCAAAAACAACAACACCAAGTCAATGCATGTAATGAACAGGCAAAGCTTGTTTTCCATTAATCTGACAAAGATTCGTATCATATTGGGTGCAGGTAAAATCTTAGGGCAGCCAGCTTACTGAAGCCTCTGGGTAATGTTGCTAATCTTTGGCCAAGGTTGCTGTTATAGCTTCTGTTGCATGTGTCGTTTACATAAACTGCAATTTTACTACTTATCTGTGGCTGCTATTCCCATCTGTTTTATTTGCACCCAATATGATCTCCCATTACATGGAAATACAGTGAGAGTTTAGTTTTGTGTTTTCTTAAACTGCCAACATACTGTACTACCTACCTAAAGCTGCCCCTTCCCTCTGTTTCATTTGGGGCCAAGCCCTCTCCAAGTGCTAGGAAAAGCTCTGCTTTGCCCACTTCTATCATTTTCATCAACTGCAATCCTGCTGTCTATCTGGGGCTGCTTTGCCCACCTATATTGTTTCTGCAAACTATCATGCTTCTACCTATCTTGATTTGGTCTTCCAATCTGTTTCACTTGCATCCATGTCATCTCCTGATACAAGTAGGAAAAGCTGGACTTTGCTCACCTGTATAGTTTTTGGAAACTGCCAACCTAATGCCCATCTGGGTCTGCTCTTCCCATATTTTTTATTTGCATACAATGCCATCCCCTAGCTCTTGCAGGAAATGCTGGGTTTTACCCACCTGTATACAATATTTCAAAGGATAAAGGGACGGGGAAAAAGGGGGGCCTACATAAGTCGCACTAATGATAGAGCATATCCCGTGTTGCCTTTTACATATTAATATTTTATTATGTACGGGGTGCTACCATTCCTTAGAGAGGCAGATGAAAGTTTAATGAAAGAAGGGTTTAGTGGGTGCACAAATGCTCTAAATCTTAAAAGGAGTATGGAACACTTAAGATGTAACTTTTATTACTGACTTATCAGCGAAATATAAAATGAAATGAAAAAAGTTAAAACGTGATGTGTACTTAAAAGTTTACTGGATGCTCTTCTCCATCCCATTAATCAATAATAACATCCTTATAATAGATCCTATTAGTATATATAACAATATTAATTGGCCCAATGGATCAAATTATCTCACCACGTCTGGTTTAGATAATATAAATGAATGATCAAGAGTATAATAAAGAGTCTCTATAATATAGCCATAGGTTATTAAACTTCCCTCCTGGCTGGCTAGAAAATGCCCATGGCTATCTAGCTATCAAAGGATCTATGAGGCACGGTGAGCTAGCAGGTAATCTTCGTTCATCTATATAAGGTGTATTGCTAGCTACCTAATGTAAACTCCATCTAACTTTGGATCTAATAGGAGTATTACAAAGGATCTGAGGATTTATAAATAGGTAAGTGGAAGCATCCAGCGAGACGCCGACGTGCGTTTCGCTATATGTGCTTAGTCGTGGCCACGACCAAATATCCACCTCTTAAGTGTGGAATTATTTTTACACAAATCCTGACAACAGTTGTCTAGTCATTTGTAGCGTTTTTAAAGCCACACTCAGTAGAGGTAGGAACCTTAACCATCTAGGATCCTCATCCATGTTACGGCATTTGAAGTGAGTTCATGGAAAGCTGTTGGGAAAATCAGAAACTTATGTTAAAAAAATAACAACAAGCAGTTCAGCATCCTCTACCTCCCTTCTCTCATCTAGATCCGAGCACCTGCAATCTACATCCCCAATACCTTCATCATCAATATCCCCCGGAGCAACAATTGACTTTTAAACAATCGTTTGCAAGAGGAAGTAAGTATGAAAGCTGTCCCCCAGTCGCAAAGTGGATCACAGACGTCACGGGGACTATGCTAGTATTAGATCTGCGTCCAATGTCCACTATTAATGCAGCTGGTTTTAGACAGTTGCTTGAGGTCTTCTGATCCCGTTACCAAATTCCATCTCTACACCATTTTACAAGAAAAGCTATTCCTCACCTCTACCAGAAGGTTCATAAAAATGTAATTATTGGGATACAAAATGCCATTCTACCCAGTGTACACTTAACCACAGATATGTGGATAAGTGGAACTGGGCAAACTAAAGATTATATGACTGTGACAGCCCACTGGGTTGGTGATTCGCCTTCACCAGCAGGAACAGCAGCAGCATGTACCCAAGTACGTAACATTTTTCTGAAGTAGGCTACTCTGTGTATCAGCGGTTTCACTAAGAGGCATACAGCTGACAATCTGTTACAAAAAGTAAGGGATGTCATTGCAACATGACTAATCCTGCTTGGACTCTCCGAGGATATGGGATTTCTGATAACAACACCAATATTGTTAGAGCATTACAGCGGGGGGGAATTCCATCACATTTCCTGTTTTGCTCACACAATCAACTTGGTGTTACAGAACTTTTAAAAAATGACAATGACATGCAGGAGATGCTGTTTGTGTCCTGAAAAATTTAGGGTCATTTTCGGGAATCTGCAACAGCATGTAGGAGAATGCAGCAGCTGCAAGAAGACTATTATTTGAGGGGAATGTACTTTAGTCCAGCGAAGTAGTCACCTGTGAAGAGAGTGCAGACACAGTTAGCTTGAGTCAAGTGATTGCCATAATTATACTTTTTGAGAAGGAGCAGCAGAAATTTAACGGATGAAATAAAACAAAATAAATCTGCTGACTATATTGTAATTGTAGATTAAGTACTTAATTTGCTTCGGCAGGATCCAAGAGCTATCAACATCTTGTAATGACGTCTACTCCTTCAGTTTCTCTGACAACTGCTTGTTGGAAAAAACATAGCTTTCCCAAGACACCCAGTGGTGATGCAGATGAGTCAGCACAAAATGTTGCTCTGCTCTAAAAGAATTGCCCAAAAATCATGACAGCTCTGCCATAAAATGAACTACTAATTCCATTTGGAAGGCAATTATCAGCAATTACATCATAGTACACAGACTTCTATGATGGTGGATTCCAGCGGGGAAGAATTAGTATTGTTTGAGGAAGATTAGCACTGTACCCTGCCACCTCTCCTGTTTCTGAGTGAGCTATGGTACAATAAAATGTAACTGCAGATTTAGACCAAGACTGCCAGCCCAATTATTTCTATTTCAGCAATTACAATTAGCAATGGAGCTCTTCTCTTTGGGTGTTACCTATATAATGCAGTAGAATTTGCCTGCAAATTCTACAGACAAGCCTGCTTGTCTTCCTCTTCATCAATGACTCTTAGCAATTGAACACTCGTCTTTGGGTGTATATTACACCCAACCCTTATTAGTGCAAATTAGGAAAAAAACAGTTTAATCCCTGCAAGGCCCTCCTTAATTCTACAGCTACACACACCAATCCAGGATGGCAGTCAACAGTCTAAAAAGAGCTATTGACATTCATAGCAAAACAGGCAGTTGGGTGTCTGTCTGTATTTTACACCCTACATTTATAGTTAAATAGAGAAAGAAGCAGCCTGCAAAGACTGTACAATAAAATAGAAATGCACAATGCAGATTGTCTGTTTGGGTTTACATTACACCCTACACTTATAGTGACATTGACAAAACAGCAGCCTGCAAAGAATGTACGTTAAATAAAAATGCCCCAGTATGGAAACGGACTGTCTGACATTTCCATATCAATTAACTCTTGAAAATAATCCTCCACCATCCTTTGCAAGTTAATAGTAGGATTGGTTGGAGTTATGGGCAAGGTCACACATTTTTTGGTAAAATCTTTCAAACAAGCCCAGATGTCAAACTATTGTGGTCTGCCACCTGTGTCAGCCCTGCTTCTGTTTGGAAAGTGCAATTTGGTGCCAGAACTGCTGCCACTGGTGCCACACTGCTGCCACTGGTGCAGCACTTACACAAACAACCTCATCCTCATTAACATCCTCATTAGCGCCCTCGTCGGCTACACAAATCTCCCCCTCATCCTCTTCTAATTCCTAAGTGTCATCCTCACTTGGTGTAAATGCCGAGAGGTCCTTTCTTTATGGGTACACTATCAGAATGGTCACGATTACACATACCACTCGTGGATGGACTCTCCTCAGGGATTGGTGTCATTTCTGATTCTGAGCATACATTTTCCTCTAATGCCTTACTGTTTTCTTGCAGCTCGGCTTTCACACAGTAACAGTAGTTGTGCACCACTTTTGGACTCAGAATTACTTGGTCTTGCTTGGTCACGAGTGACCTTACAAGAAGAAGGCTCTGTAACATTTTTAGATCTCGCGCTAATAGAGAAAGGCAAAGGCCTCATTCTTTCTGTGCCACTGCGTGTTTAGAATGGCATGTTGGCAATTTGTTTTTTTATCGGCAGTTAACTTTTCAAAAGTTACAGCTCTTTTTCTTTACAACACGGTAAAAGGTTTTTTTTTTTGTTTTTTCCCCTGACTTAAAAAGACTATGTACTTTTACATGGGCTTACCAGATGACGTACAGGGAAGACTACCATCAGGACTGGTGCCAGCAGCTACTTGCTGATCCTGCTCATATGTGGACTGCTGTGAATCCATTTTAATGAGATCCAAAACACTTGTAGTGCAAATTCAGAAATATATAGTGCTGCTATCTAATAATTTCAACACCAGAAAATAGATTTTTGGGAAATGGGGAAAATATCACACCCCAATCATTTGTAGTGCAAATTCAGAAATATATACTGCTGGTATCTAATAATTTCAACACCAGAAAATAGATTTTTGGCCAATGGGGAAAATGTCACACCCCAATCACTTGTAGTGCAAATTCATAAAGAAATTGTGCTGGTATATTACAATTTCTGCAGGCAGAAAATAGTTTCTTTAGGAGGGAATATGACACCCCAAACAGTTTGGAATGTTTGGAAAAATGCCTCCTCTATACTCCTCTCTTCCTGCTCAAATAACTGCTCTCTTCCTGCTGTAATAACTGCTGTAATAACTGTTCTCTCCCTGCTCTAATCCTGCGACCTAACCCTTCTCTCTCCCTCTGTCAAATGGCAATGAATTGCTGTGGAGGTGGATATTTATGCATTTGAAACATCGCGAGAACCGAGCTCCGACGACGTCACAATGACGTTTTGCCTCGTTTTCAATTCCAAATCGGTGGGAGAGTACCGAGCCTGCTCGACTTGGTACTCGGATACCTAAAGTTCGGGCGGGTTCGGTTCTTGGGGAAACGAGCCCGCCCATCGCTAATTTGAGGTATTGTTCTTTTTCCTCCTAAAAGTAATTTTAATAAAAAGAGGCTATATTCCTACAATAACTGTAATTACATGATAGCATTAAAAAAATGATAAGGTCCCTTTATCATACTGCTTTGTCCCTGATAAAGTTAGTAATGATCAGGTTAAGTATGTTGTTCAATATATTCTCTTTGTGAAATGATTTTAACCTAGAAATGGTGATGAAATATAACTACATATATATATAAAAAGCCAAAGATAACATGAAGAAAATAGAGTTCCATAGCTAAAATTATTATTTTATAAAGTGTAAACCATTTTTTGCAGAGCTGCTTTATATTGTATTGTGTTCCTATGGCAACTTGGTTTTTGGATAAAGAAGATTCATTCTGTGCAGGCGTACTGTACTTAGCAACATGAAAGATATAAGAAATGTACTCCGGGAAACCATTCCTTACAAATGTTACTGCCTTTTTTATCGTTTAATCTGCTAGCTGCTTCCCCCAGGAGCAGATATGTAATTTTTTATTACACCATGAAAAACATCCAACGATGTACAATATAGTCACATTTTTAATGGTTTTGCAAATTGAATGTAATCTACAGCTGTTTTAAAACAAGCTATGCTATAGCCTCATATGTAAAGGATTTTTGTCTGCAAGCTAAGACGTATTGTGTAATGGTTTGCTTTGAACATTTCATGGCCTGCATATCGATATGCCTCCTTAGTAGTGTGCAGAAGCCTCTTGGGGTTGCAGGATCAGTGCATCTCTCACTTGCTTGACAACTCAAAAGCAATCAAAGACACACCTCCTTGCAAAAAGGAATATTGTTTCCATAGAAACCAGGAAGAGGCCAATAAAGTAGTTTCTTTTATCTGTACGCCCTGTGGTTTCAGAGTTGCATCGAATGAGATGTTATGTTAGACGATGTCAAGAGCTATAGCATCTGGTGTCTGGTACTGGAATATTCCATGTAGTGTTTTGCAAAAGAGTATTATTAAACATTGTAACATATTTGTACACTATACCAGCTAATTATCAGATATTGCTTTCTGCTGATGTTTTGCTGCCATGCCATGACATCTCTGTTGTATAGTCTGATTTACAGTACAAGTCGCCCCCATTGTCACTATCATCCAGCTGCTCCAGCACTTTAATGCCTCAAATCTATTTAAACGCAATTCAAATCATAAACTATAAATCTAAATCAAACCTACTGTTTGAATCAATGCAATTATAAGAGGCTAAAAAATCAGCAATACTATTCTATAGTGAATATATTTATAAATATATATATATATATATATATATATATATATATATATATATATAGTGATCATTTGAAAAGATTTGAATGATTCATATGCAAGAATTTTGCCTACAGGGATTATGCAATAAAATGAGAAATACATTGCAAAGAAAGGTGATCAAGGCACCTACTAAGACGTGAGTGAAATTTATAAATTTGTTCTGTGAAATATTCACATCATTCAGCGTGATGCAACAAAATTCTTACAAAATTTAGTCTAAGTAATTTGGGTTTAAGTATCCCCTGCTTTCACCAACCACACCAAATAGCAGAATAATCTGCCTATCACTGTGCCAGCTATTCATAGACAATAATTTCAGCACATTGCAAACTCACAAATACAGTGTGAAATTCCATTCCCCAGACTTGTGAGGCTAAAGGTAAACTCAATATGCACTATGTATGATATACAAGATTTTAATAGAAAAATGAAATCACTAGACTAGCAGTTAGGCGAACTGCAACTAAAAAGTCAGTCTAGAGAACACCCACTTCACATATATTAAAAGCTTCAAATGCATAAGATTATTTAACTTCTACTTTTAGAGTACTACTTATATAAGCAGATGGTCAAACTTACTGCACATTTATTTATTACAAATTAAATAAAATGTTCTATGTGTAACTTGTCACCCGTTGCTGGTGGTATTTTTATGCTGTCCAGGATATGGCGCTGTCTATTCCACTTTCTGATGGGGAAGTATCTAATTGTCTGGTTGTTTACTGGCTGTGCAGGGTGTTGTATGACTTCATCAGAAAGTGACCACTTCAAAAGGAGAATGGCTGATTAGGAGCTTTTTTTTATTTCTGATGAAAAGTCCCATGAGTAAATATATGTGGGAGTTTTATCTCCTTACATCCAGTTCTTCAAGATTGCCTCTAGAGCAGGCTTGTACTTCCTGAATTCCTGATTGGAAGCCATTATCTACCAGAGCAGGATTTTAGCCTCCAACGGTCCCCTCATTGGTAGCTCTTATTTCCTGGTGCTGGATCAGTTGCCCGCTGCCTTTTTCCCTTGGGACGCCCTGCCAACAGCAGCTCATGGAGGTCTTCCACACTCACACAATATATTCTCCTGAAAGGAACCGGATGATTGGAATATGAGAATCTTTTTACCTTCAAGTGATGATGCACTGCTTGAGGAGGTGTGGCCAACCACAATGGGGGAGCGCCTAGACCTTTACAAGCATTAGACTGTCCCAATGCTATGCTGCTCTCACCTACCTGTTCTTGCAGCTTTGACTATCTGGTGCTGCTACTGGTGTCTTAAGCTCAGTTGCTGCTAGGCTGGATCCTGAAATGTTGGGGTCCTGTTTGGAAAATATAGTTACTAGTCACCTCCTATAACGTTGCACAATGAATAAACATTGCACCCACATTTAATAATTACACCTACCAAACACATTCATTTAATAGTGTGTCTTGTTTAATGAATAGACCTCCTTCCCCCTATAATAGTATTCACATCTCATAAACAGATCTATTCTCCCACAACAGCCACAACATTAAATTAATAACATTCCAATTTTAATAACTAGACCTCTACTCCCGCTATTAGTCCTGACATTCCATTTATATCGTTCCCATTAAATAAATAAGTCTATTTCCCCCAACCTGCCCACATGTCAATGTAATAGCATTCAATTTTCCCCAATGAACCCTGACATTAATTTATTAGCCCCGCATTTAATAGAATCCCCTATATTGCCCTAATAGTCCCCCAACCTTACATTACACTAACACTCCCATCAGCCCCAATACAATAATAACTCAAAAGCCTACATTTTAATACTTCTACTCACTCCCCCAAAAACTTACCTGCTCTTGAGTTTGCACAAGTAATGTTTACATGGACAGGTTCTTCCTCCACCAGCTCACTTTTGTGTCTGAAGTGGGAGGGGACGAGTTAGAGGAAATGGAGGGAGAAGTGGTAGATGAGGTAGAAGAGAGAGGAGGAAGGTGGAGGAGAGTGGGGGATTAGAGAGAGGGGGAGAAATGTATCTCTACGAATTGTGGCATATAGAACACGGGGGACACCAGAAACAAAGATCGAGTGCGGAAACAAAAAAAGGATTATATATGTACTGTGCAGAGAGAGCTGTCAGTTGTTCAAATTACTATTTAATATGTATATATGGTTATGGCAGTTGAAGGAGCTGAAGCAATTGCTTTCACTATCCCCACTGTTCAAACCGCTTCAGTCCTGACGGCTGTCTCATCTCACTGTTGTCAGTGTGTAGCGGAGAAGTAGCCCGTCACAAAACATGGTGAAGAAAAGAAACAGAGAAAAATCACAGCTGGTCACTGGGCCGTGCCTGTTTCTGGTACACTGGGTGTTCGCACATGATGCATCACCCTAGTTATGGACCTGATTGACCATGCCAGTACCCGCCTCTCCTGCAATCCTCTGCCAGATCTCTGGATACAAATTAGTAGGCATTGCAAATTATTTTTTTTATCATATATATATTTTGAGAAGAATGTTTCAAAAGCTGAAATGTTATCTGTTAAGACTACTTAATCAAAGCCTCTTCCCTCCCCCAACAATATGACACCATTAATCATCTTGTCTGCAGGTAAGACCTCATACTTAAAGCTAGTTACACACTACTGTGTTTTCAGCCGATTATCGGGCCAATCTGTTGATATCTCAGTAGTGTGTACCCTGGAACGATGAATGATTATTGTTCTAAAGCACATGAAATCATTTTTTGAAAATTTCAGACTGAACTGAAAATCTCCTTCAACGGTGAAACAATGTCGTTCTAATTCTGCTGAGTGCATGCACACTGCACAACAGTGAAGGGGGGGAGGGGCGCAGGCTATGCTATTTATATTACGCCACTAATTCTGCAGCACTGTCCAGGGAACACTCACATCAGTCCCTGCCCCATTGGAGCTTACATTACCACACACACACGCACACACACACAGATAGAGAGACCAGTGTCAATTAACCTATTAGTATATTTTTTATGTTCTCCCCACGCAAACATGGGGAGAACATACAAACTCCACATACAAACTCATGACCCCAGTGCTGTGATGCAGAAGTGCTAGTCACTAAGCCACCGTGCTGCACCAGATCTGAAGGTAATCGGGTATAGTGTGTACACAAGAATTGGCATGCTAATAGGGATTTCTCATATCGTTACAGTTTTCCTGTAGTGTGTACCTAGCTTAACTCGAATCAATTTTTTGAAACTCAACTCCAGGTGTAATATATATGTCTATGCTGACCATAAGGCTCACATACACTTAATTAGACAGTTAAACAAGGCACTTCTCAGCACTCATTTCCCTGAACATGAGCAGTCATTTCAATAAGGTTTCTGAAGTACACTAAGTAATACAAGGATCATCAATATACAGTATTTCCAAGTATCATTACTACATTTATAACATTATTCTAGTTAATACAATTTATTGCTAACTACATTGCATTACTGCTATCTACTGCTCTAGAATGGTTGTTAATATCTTATTATGCCTTGCTAATTCTGTTGAACTATACCTTTGTATCTGTTGCTGTCTGTTATTGTAGTCTGTTGCTACTATTGCTACAATAGCTATCTGCATCTTGAATAATACTATATCTAACTATAATCTAACCTACATTTTACATAAAAAGGGAAATATATATGTATATATATATATATATATATATATATATATATATATATATATATATATATACACACATATATATTTATATATATATACATTTATATTCGGGTCATTTTATATTCGGTTCATTTTATCAATTACCAATAAAACATTGTCGAAGATATTTAATTGCAAAATATAGCAGGATTTACAGCAAGCCAGTATTATGCATAAAAGTTATTACAATAAAGCAGGAAAGTATAAAAACACTGAATACATTACATTTTCTCTAATCTACCTATTTCACCTTTTCCTGTCTCCTTCCACCCTTTGTGCATCTAGAGGCACACTTTGTACACTTTGCTCAGGAGACAAAAAGGCAGATACCACATGCAATTTAGAAAACTTGAATCACATTTCCACAACAAAACTCCTGCTTAAGATCAACAGTTTCTATAAACATAAAAACAAAATCTTTAGGTACCTTTGTGACTATGTCAGTGAAGTGTGTACCCCTAATTCTGTACATTGTCAAAAATGTCATAGCCCCGTGGGTGAGACAATACCTCCAGTATTGGACCTTTGTCTGGCATGGCTGTGATCCATCCCCTTGCAACCTCATGTCCTGTTAATGAGAAATGAATGAACAAGTCTTTAGTTTCAAACACTGATGATATAAACAAATTAGCATACAGCAAAACTATTTTTCATACTGCACCCCTTATGTGGATGAAAAAAATTTGAAAACAGTCATGCCAGACTTGTGTCTTAAAATATTGAGGTTGCCTATAACCCTTTGGGACAGTGTCTACGTATTTTGTAGCTCTTTATAAGAAAAGAATGACATACTGACAGTTAGAAAAGTAAAGAATGGGAATTAGGACAGGAAAGAATAATAATAATGAAATGACTTGCAGAGAAGGAGAAAAGGAGATTTACATCAAGATGACAGCTGGATTGGGCACTACGGGAAATTGGCTCTCACCTATTCCAATAATCCCCTTGACTCTTAACTGATCTATGACCCTTACCAAATTCTTATTAAACTTAATAGGAAGTTACATTACCCATCCAATCCAGTGTCGTCCATCAGCTCGTAAGGAACCCGGTATCTCCGATCACAAAATACCTATACACCTTGCAATGGACTTGTGACTATAATAGAGAAGTGCAAAATTAACACTTTGTGACGCATACTCTATATCTCCCATGTGTGTCTTCCTGGAATACATAAAACAACATTAGATTCAGAGTATATACACACTTCATTTTAAATAATAAATCTCAACCAAATAAGTTATCATGGGCCACCACAGTTAGAAGAGAGAGTGTTTTACTGACCCATTGTTAATTTTGTAATTCTCTTGCAATTCCTATTATTACTAAATATATCTCTGGCTGCTCTTGTCTACAAAAGAGAAAACTAAAAGTTACTATCAGAAACAAACAAAACATTTTTGTTTCTTTACTTTCAATCCTTATCATCAACCCACAACAGAAACACATAACAACAAAACACACAAAAAAAAACAAAAAGGTCAGACTGCCTTCATTCCTTATGACAACGGTTTCTTATGCAGAAAAAGTACTTAGCAACTGTTATCTACAGTCTTTTTTTATTGTTCTAAGGCTATATAGCCTCATTGCAGTCAGGGTCAATTAATGAAGAACATTTGTCTTAACGCAATGGATATCTCTCACCTACTAAATAGCACATATATGTGAAACCTTATTTTTCCTTCTTAGATTTCTGAATCTAAGCCATGACAGGGACACAACAAATTTCTTTTATACACTTCTTTTCCCCTTGTTGCACTTTTATGAATGAAATTGAAACAAAGGTTTCTTCAGACTGTTTGAAAAACTGGTCTCACAAGATTCACTTACTGCCTTTTTCCTTTGATTCAATCACACCATACACAAACACAAAAGAAAATATACATTTAAGGTGCTTCATTTTAAACCTGAACAATTACACACTTAATACAGATTATCAGTTACATTTGCTATTTTTACAAGTGTTTTTTTTTTATTTTTTATTTCATTCGTTTTATACTTTCCTGCTTGCGCTCGCTTCATTTTGCTTTGTTACTTTTCTCTATGAAGACTATACTGCTACATGCTCCCTTACAGTTGGCACAGTTTTAAACAGTCAGATTAATTTTCAGTTTTCACAAATATTTTTATCACTAACCTTACTCAGTACCTCTTGATAATTATTATCAACCATTATGGGAAAGGGTTTCACACATTCATCGGTCATCTTGACCCACTGATCACAGTATACCATTGTATACTTACCTTTACCCTATGCCATTGCATACATAACTTTACTGTATACTAACTTTACTATATACTTTACTGTATACTTTACTGTATGCCATTGTATACTTACCTCACAATCTCTACTCACAAACACAGAACCTATTGGGCCTACTTTGACCTGTACGTCGGTCATATCGACCATCTCACACATTTGTTTAGCACCCATATGGAAACGGAATTTTCCAATGCTTCGCAGTGCAAGACTCCTGTGCAGTGGCGGATCCAGGGGGGGGGCGATCGGGGCGATCGCCCCCCCCTAGCAGGGGCTTGCTGCTGGTGGCTGCACACTATGTGCAGATCCGTTCAGCAGAGAGAGTTAGGGAGAGAGTCCTGCCCAACTGCTCTGATTGACACAATCAGAGCAGCCGGGCAGGACTCTCCCTAACTCTCTCTGCTGAACGGATCTGCACATAGTGTGCAGCTGTCAGCAGCCTTAGGTGTCAAAAAGGGGCGGGGCTAAATCGCCCCCCCCCCTAAATCGCCCCCGGTACAATTAACTTCTGGATCCGCCCCTGCTCCTGTGTGAGACTTGTGATGGCTGTGGCCAAATTCCGTAAGCTGTGTCCACTCACTTCTCAACTAGGTACAACTTATCAATTCATGCGATGATAAGCGTACACATCGAGGACCCATAACACAGAAACTGGGAGATTAGAAATATCAACCTTGCAATATCCTGCCTTTTCAGCACACCTATTTGAATACTTTAGAACTGGGAGAACTGAATACTAATGAATACTCAGCCTTTCCAGCGAATTTCCTGCAACTGCTCACAATCACTTGTAATGTATGTAACATGTGTGGTCCGACCGCACAGTGTACAGATACTAAGCTATCTGTATACCACGCGATTACAATTGCAATTGGTTACGAAATTACCATGCTTTAGTAAACACAGTATACCTCTTTGTATACCCTTCCTCGGTTCTCTTTTATACCCTGTTTCGTCAAACAGCAACCGGCATCAACTTTATCTTTACAATCACACAATTCACATACACCTTTGTTTTCTGCGTAGAAAAATACTTCTTAGAGGTTTTAACAATTAATTTCACTATAAAATACAACAGGGCTATCTATCAATACAACTTGTCACTCACCAGACTGTGAGTGCTTCTTCCCGTGTCACTTTACATATTGAGCTTGCCAATGATTGGAATAGAAGCCTCTCTCCAGACTGTTTGAAAACTGGTTTCACTAGATTCAAATACTGCCTTTTATCTTGCCTATGTGGTACTTACTGTACTTCTATTGCAGGGCTTTTTCTTGATTCAGTCACTGCCACTTCTATTGCAGGGCTTTGACACAAACACATAAACAGAAACAAAAACAAAAGCAAAATACATATAAATGACTAATTTTCCTCTGAAAAGTTACACACTTAATAAAGAATATCAGTTATATTTTGTCACTCACCGGACTGTGAGTGCTACTTCTCGTGTGTTTAGGAACCGTGGCCGTCCACCATCCTGAGGGACTGCGCATGTGCAGCCCTTTCAAAACCTTCAGTACCTATTCCTTTAACTTAATTGGCTGATCAGGCAACACTCCCTATTTAAAGCACCTGCTGTCCACTCCTCGTTGCCTGATCTTGGAGTCTCATTCCCCATGAGCCTCTGAAGGTGTTCCTGTGTTTCCTCGTGTATTCAGCGCTGCTGATTCCTGTGGTTTCCAGACCACTTCTACTCCTGTGGTTTCCAGACCACTTCAACACTCCTGTGGTTTCCAGACCACTTCAACTCTGCTGTGTTTCATCGTGACTGTTAGCTGATTCCTATCCGCTGCCTCCGTGCACTACAGTCTTCAGACCACTTCAACTCTGCTGTGTTTCATCGTGACTGTTAGCTGATTCCTATCCGCTGCCTCCGTGCACTACAGTCCTCAGACCACTTCAACTCTCCCGTGTTTCATCGTGACTGTTTGGCTGATTCCTATCTGCTGCCTCCGTGCGCTACAGTCTTCAGCTCACCTCAACTCTCCCGTGTTTCCTCGAGACTGCTACAACTGATTCCTATCCGCTGCTCTCCGTGCTCAACAGTTCCAGCTCAGCTCTACTCTCCCGTGTTTCATCGTGGCTGCACCTGCTGGTTGCTATCCGCTACCTCCGTGTACCTGCAGAGTCCTGCTGACTGCTACTCCTCAGTTCTACTTGTGTCTGCAGCAGCTGATCCGCTCTCCGTGCTTCTCAGTGTTCCTGCTGGTCTCTACTCGCCAGTCTGCATCGGATCTGCGCCTCACTGCTTTCATCTCGTCTAGACCATCGCTACTCTTCAGGGTCCTCCAGGAGTCCAGTTCTACATACTACTGCTTCCTGAGTATTTGTTCCCCTGCTGGTCTACCTACCTGTGCGCTGCACCTACTTGATTACCGCTTCACCCTCTAGGGACTTCGTATCCTGCCGGCCTCCAGCCGTTCAGGTATCTCTGCACTCCTGTCTGACAGCCTGCTCCTGAACCACGGTATGCATACTTCTCATTGACTGTGCTGGTGTATTGCATATCTTGCTGGACTGAGTTGTTCTCCTCTGGAGCTTATTATCCGCTGAGACTTTTGCCATCATTGACTGTGTTATCTTTTGCCCGGATAGTTTCTATGACTTTGTATTATTGCAGTGCTGTTCAGTCATTACTATATTGTGCATGTCATTGTGGATCAAGTTCAAGGTGCCCGTGTATCCTCTGTATTGCAGTCTCTCCCCGTGCTCCTCCTCACATATATATTCAGTGGTACAACTTGCTAGAGGCAGACCACTGATTCCTGTTTCCAGTGTCACCTGTTCCAGTGTCCTCTCACATAGCAGTGGTACAACTTGCTATCGCAGACCACTGACTTCCCGGATACCTTCACCTGGATCCCATTCCTTCACCCAGACAGCGGTACAACTTGCTAAACGCAGACCGCTGACTCTCATCACCTCCTCGTTTCTGTTGGACATTCCTCCTCACTATAGCAGTGGTACAACTTGCTACCGCAGACCACTGACTACCCTCACGTGTCCTTTGTCCATTCAGTTCCTCGTGTATTACTACATATATATTACCAGTGCTGCTAGTCATAGACTTTCCCGAGCATCTCTATCATCTGCTGTTTCCTGTTCCGTGATCACCCAGCTACCAGAGTACCATATTACCACCTATACTGCTCTGGTAAGCTTATCACCTGGTGATCCCTGGGTAAAGACTCCTAGTGCCCGTGACAGTAAGATCAGGCCATGACAGACCCAGATACGGAACCTACAGCCAAAGAGATGCTGCAGCATCTGGTCACCCGTGTGGAGCAACAGGATGCTCGCCAACAGCTGTTACTTCAATGCTACCAGTCGTTAGCCTCCCAAGGAACATCTGGACAGACCGTTACAGCTAATGTTGAAGCTCCTGTGCTTTCCTCCGTTTCCCCAGTGCCATCCCAGGTGTCTACGCCTTCCACGCTTCACCTGCCTACTCCGTCAAAGTACGATGGAGACCCCAAAACTTGTAAGGGTTTTCTCAACCAATGCTCAGTTCATTTTGAGCTCCAACCTCAAAATTTTTCTACCCATCGTTCCAGAGTGGCCTATCTTATCTCATTGTTTTCTGGACAAGCTCTGGCTTGGGCCTCCCCTCTGTGGGAGAGAAACGATCCTGTATTACAAGATAGTGCCAAATTCATTTCTATGTTCCGAAGTGTGTTCGATGAACCAGGTCGTGTGACCTCCGCTGCTTCCAGCATTCTTCGTTTACGTCAGGGTTCTCATACAGTAGGCCAGTACGTCATTCAATTTAGGATATTAGCCTCTGAACTTCAGTGGAACACTGAAGCATTAATTGCCGCCTTCTGGCAGGGGCTCTCCGATAAAATTAAAGATGCACTGACTACCCAAGAGCTTCCTACGTCATTAGAAGATTTGATCTCTCTTTGCCATCGTGTAGACATGAGGTTTCGTGAAAGAGAATCTGAGAAAACAACTTCAGTTAAAGCACCTCTTCGCTCAACCCCTCAATTTCGCCCAGCTTCACCTTCTGTGATTCCCATGGAGATAGGACGTTCCAAATTAACTTCAGAGGAAAGGAACCGAAGAGTAAAGAATAGACTTTGTATCTATTGTGCTGATTCCACACATATGCTCAGTTCTTGCCCTAAGAAATCGGGAAATGCCAGGCCCTAACTAGTTCTGGAGAGGTGAAGTTAGGGTCCCTGGAGTCCTCTCCATCTTCTACAAAATTAAAAGTCTGCGCTTTTGATGTTACGATTTCCTTTGCTACCAAATCCTTTGAGTCTCAAGCACTGATTGATTCTGGAGCAGCAGGAAATTTCATTTCTAAATCCCTAGTGAATCAATGGTCCCTACCAGTGATTACTTTGAAAACACCGATTACTGTGACTGCTATAGATGGATCACGTCTCATCAATGGTCTCATCACCCAGAGTACGTCTCCAGTAACGCTTTAGATTGGTGTGCTACACCATGAAGAGATTTCGTTTTTAATTCTTCCTGTTACGACAAGTCCGATTGTCTTAGGCCTTCCATGGCTTCAATGTCATTCTCCCCAGATTGACTGGCGCACTCCTCAAGTTACGTCTTGGGGAGCTGAATGTCATCATCGTTGTCTTTCTCAAGTCATTCCTCTTAAAATACAGCAATCTTCCATCTCATCTTCCTCACCGGGACTCCCTCCTCAGTATGCTTCATTTGCCGATGTTTTTGATAAAGCTCAGTCTGAACGTCTTCCTCCTCATCGTTCATGGGATTGTCCGATCGATCTTCTACCTGGCAAGACTCCTCCTTGGGTCGGGTCTATCCACTTTCGTTACCTGAAACTCAAGCTACATCTGATTACATCCAGGAGAATCTCCAGCGAGGGTTTATTCGACCTTCCACCTCTCCCGCTGGAGCCGGGTTCTTCTTCGTAAAAAAGAAGGATGGATCACTACGCCCCTGCATAGATTTTCGTGGACTCAATGCCATTACTATTAAAAATCGGTATCCCATTCCGTTGATCACTGAGTTATTTGATCGCATCAAGGGAGCTCGGATCTTTACCAAGTTGGATCTTCGTGGTGCCTATAATTTAATTAGAATCCGGCCCGGTGACGAATGGAAGACAGCGTTCAACACCAGAGATGGGCATTATGAATATCTAGTAATGCCTTTCGAGTTGTGTAATGCCCCCGCTGTTTTCCAGAGCTTCGTTAATGAGATCTTTCGGGACTTGTTATATGTATGTGTCGTTGTCTACCTGGACGACATATTGATCTTTTCACAGGACCTGCCTTCTCATCACCAACATGTGGCAGAGGTCCTTTCCAGACTCCGGAAAAATTCATTATTCTGCAAACTAGAAAAATGTTCATTCGAGTTGCCCCAGATTCCATTTTTGGGGTATATTGTTTCCGGAGTTGGCCTGAAAATGGATCCAGAAAAGGTGAATGCTGTATTACATTGGCCCCAGCCAACTACTCTTCGTGCTATCCAGCGTTTTTTAGGTTTTGCCAATTACTATAGACGCTTCATTCAAGACTTCTCGTCCATTGCATCTCCTATTGTGGCCCTGACTCGTAAAGGGGCCAATACTAAGCAATGGTCATCCGAGGCCTTCCAAGCCTTTCAAATTCTTAAAGAGTCCTTCTCCTCTGCTCCCATTCTTCGACAGCCTGATGTGACACTTCCCTTCTTCCTAGAAGTAGATGCCTCTAATGTGGGCTTAGGAGCCATTCTCTCCCAACGCTCGGAGCAACAAAAATTCCATCCTTGTGCCTTTTACTCTCGGGGTCTCCTGCCTGCGGAGAAAAATTACACTATCGGGGACAAGGGGTTGCTGGCTAGCAAAGTTGCATTAGAGGAGTGGAGATACTTATTGGAAGGAGCTCGTCACCCTGTGACGATTTTCACGGATCATAAGAACTTGTCATACCTACAGTCTGCCCAATGCTTGAATCCTCGTCAAGCAAGATGGTCTCTTTTCTTTTCCCGTTTCGAATTAATCATAACCTTCAAACCAGCTGCCAAGAACAAGAAAGCTGACGCTCTATCTCGAGCTTTTGTGACGTCCTCTGACGTTGAAGAGGTTTCCAACCATTCTATACTAGACCCCAAATGTATCTCGCTGGCTGCTTCTTCCACTAAAGTGCTACCATTTGGGAAGACCCTCGTGCCTCCTACTCTTAGGAGGAAAATCCTTTCGTGGTTCCATTCTTCTCGTTTTTCTGGACATGCTGGTGAACGCAAGACCTTTGAGATTCTCTTTCGAAGTTACTGGTGGCCCTCGATGAGGAGAGACGTCAAAGAGTTTGTTGCTTCTTGTGAATTGTGTTCTCAGTTTAAATCCTCCCGCAGAACTCCAGCAGGGTTGCTGCAACCACTACCTATTCCGTCCAAGCCCTGGACCCATATTAGTATGGACTTTGTTACTGATCTGCCATCTAGTAAAAATTGTAATACTATTTGGGTAGTGGTAGACAGATTTTCGAAGATGGCTCATTTTGTCCCTTTGTCTGGTTTGCCTTCCTCGTCTACTCTGGCTGAACATTTCGTTAAGGAAATCTTTCGTATTCATGGATGTCCGTCTGAGATTGTGTCAGATAGAGGAGTACAATTAGTTTCCAGATTCTGGCGGGCCCTTTGTAAAACCTTGGGCATACGATTAGCACTCTCATCTTCTTACCATCCGCAATCAAACGGACAAACGGAACGGGTCAATCAAGATCTCGAGACCTTTATAAGGATGTTCTCATCAGCCAATCAAGACAACTGGGTAGAATTGCTTCCTTGGGCTGAATTCGCTCATAACAACATGTACCATGAGTCATCGTCCAAAACTCCATTCTTTGTGGTTTACGGTCACCATCCGTCTTTTCCGGAATTTCCTGCCCTCCCTCCCACCCAAGTTCCTGCTGTAGAGACTGTTTGTCAGACCTTCAAAAATATTTGGTCTCAGGTCAAAACCTGTTTAAAGAAGACATCTGCCAAATATAAGTCTTTCGCAGATAAGAAGAGGCGGGCTATTCCACCACTGAAAATTGGAGATCGGGTCTGGTTATCTACCAAAAATATTCGTTTGAAGGTCCCATCTATGAAATTCGCTCCTCGTTTTATTGGTCCATATAGGATCATTGAAGTGATAAATCCAGTTTGTTTCAAACTTCTACTTCCTAAGAACCTTCGTATTTCCAATGCCTTCCATGTGTCCTTGCTCAAACCTCTCATCATCAACCGTTTCTCGGCTCCTCCTTCAGCACCTCTGCCAGTTTAAGTTCATCAGGAGGAAGATTTCGAGATTACTCATGTATTGGACGCAAAAATTTCGCGAGGAGTTCTCTGTTTCCTCGTTCATTGGAAGGGTTTTGGTCCTGAGGAGCGTTCATGGATCAAAGCTGAAGATCTCAACGCCCCAGCTCTTCTTAAGAAGTTTTATTCCAAAAATCCGGACAAGCCCGGTTCCAGGCGTTCTGTGCCCACCTTTAAAAGGGGGGTACTGTCACTCACCAGACTGTGAGTGCTTCTTCCCGTGTGTTTAGGAACCGTGGCCGTCCACCATCCTGAGGGTCTGCGCATGCGCAGCCCTTTCAAAACCTTCAGTACCTGTTCCTTTAACTTAATTGGCTGATCAGGCAACACTCCCTATTTAAAGCACCTGCTGTCCACTCCTCGTTGCCTGATCTTGGAGTCTCATTCCCCATGAGCCTCTGAAGGTGTTCCTGTGTTTCCTCGTGTATTCAGCACTGCTGATTCCTGTGGTTTCCAGACCACTTCTACTCCTGTGGTTTCCAGACCACTTCAACACTCCTGTGGTTTCCAGACCACTTCAACTCTCCTGTGTTTCATCGTGACTGTTAGCTGATTCCTATCCGCTGCCTCCGTGCACTACAGTCTTCAGACCACTTCAACTCTGCTGTGTTTCATCGTGACTGTTAGCTGATTCCTATCCGCTGCCTCCGTGCACTACAGTCTTCAGACCACTTCAACTCTGCTGTGTTTCATCGTGACTGTTAGCTGATTCCTATCCGCTGCCTCCGTGCACTACAGTCCTCAGACCACTTCAACTCTCCCGTGTTTCATCGTGACTGTTTGGCTGATTCCTATCTGCTGCCTCCGTGCGCTACAGTCTTCAGCTCACCTCAACTCTCCCGTGTTTCCTCGAGACTGCTACAACTGATTCCTATCCGCTGCTCTCCGTGCTCAACAGTTCCAGCTCAGCTCTACTCTCCCGTGTTTCATCGTGGCTGCACCTGCTGGTTGCTATCCGCTACCTCCGTGTACCTGCAGAGTCCTGCTGACTGCTACTCCTCAGTTCTACTTGTGTCTGCAGCAGCTGATCCGCTCTCCGTGCTTCTCAGTGTTCCTGCTGGTCTCTACTCGCCAGTCTGCATCGGATCTGCGCCTCACTGCTTTCATCTCGTCTAGACCATCGCTACTCTTCAGGGTCCTCCAGGAGTCCAGTTCTACATACTACTGCTTCCTGAGTATTTGTTCCCCTGCTGGTCTACCTACCTGTGCGCTGCACCTACTTGATTACCGCTTCACCCTCTAGGGACTTCGTATCCTGCCGGCCTCCAGCCGTTCAGGTATCTCTGCACTCCTGTCTGACAGCCTGCTCCTGAACCACGGTATGCATACTTCTCATTGACTGTGCTGGTGTATTGCATATCTTGCTGGACTGAGTTGTTCTCCTCTGGAGCTTATTATCCGCTGAGACTTTTGCCATCATTGACTGTGTTATCTTTTGCCCGGATAGTTTCTATGACTTTGTATTATTGCAGTGCTGTTCAGTCATTACTATATTTTGCATGTCATTGTGGATCAAGTTCAAGGTGCCCGTGTATCCTCTGTATTGCAGTCTCTCCCCGTGCTCCTCCTCACATATATATTCAGTGGTACAACTTGCTAGAGGCAGACCACTGATTCCTGTTTCCAGTGTCACCTGTTCCAGTGTCCTCTCACATAGCAGTGGTACAACTTGCTATCGCAGACCACTGACTTCCCGGATACCTTCACCTGGATCCCATTCCTTCACCCAGACAGCGGTACAACTTGCTAAACGCAGACCGCTGACTCTCATCACCTCCTCGTTTCTGTTGGACATTCCTCCTCACTATAGCAGTGGTACAACTTGCTACCGCAGACCACTGACTACCCTCACATGTCCTTTGTCCATTCAGTTCCTCGTGTATTACTACATATATATTACCAGTGCTGCTAGTCATAGACTTTCCCGAGCATCTCTATCATCTGCTGTCTCCTGTTCCGTGATCAGCCCGCTACCAGAGTACCATATTACCACCTATACTGCTCTGGTAAGCTTATCACCTGGTGATCCCTGGGTAAAGACTCCTAGTGCCCGTGACACAACTGTTTAAACATGCGGCAATACAGGGAAGCATATGCGTATGCTAAACAAACAAACCACTTTTAAATTGTAAAATGACATGAAAAAGAAACAGGTTTTTTTTTGTTTCTTGTCCCCAAGTCCTCACTAGCACCTCATAGATTACACAAAGTGGATATTCAGTTTGGCAACACTGGTTGATATAAAGGCATAAAACCATTTGTGTTCTTTCCAGTATATGACGCGTCTCCACCCTTTGTTGGTAAACCAAAATCCATAGGTTTTGCGAATCCTTGAGCAGTGTAGTGCCTTTTCGAGCCCCCCAAACTATTAAGCTCATTTTATCGCTTACCAGTAAAACATTGTCCAATGCGATTATTTCGGTTCCAAAGCACAAAGATATTTAACTGAAAAATATAGCAGGATTTACAGCAAGCCATCATTATGCATAAAATATATTACAATAAAGCAGGAAAGTATAAAAACACTGAATACATTACATTTTCTCTAACGCTTCACCCGGGCCCAAGAAAAGTTAGAGTCATGCTGTCTGTAGTCAGGACCAGAGAGCGAGCTGGGGGAGCAGATTGATTATATCCTGTTTCAGTATAGAAAAAAACTACTGATGATGTTACTATGTACACCAGCATTACGTCTAGGGGTCTTCATTGGCTCACGGTTAATGATGTTCCAGTTGCCTGCTGGTCATAGGTTAATTCAAAGGATTCCTCTGGTAAGGTGTGACCACCTTACCTCCAACTGCTGAAACCATGTGATGCTTAAGTAAACTGACCCAAACCAGTTTCCAAACAATGTAATTTGATAATTAATCTTTTATCTTCCATAACTATTGATCGCAGAAAGCTATCACAAAGCCGAAAGTAACGGATTCGAGATTATGTGCAGATCAAAATTACTTTAAACATTTCATATATCCTGAGCTTTAGATCCTTTTAATATATTACCATTTATGTATAAACAATCTCTAACACATTTTACTAATAAATAAATGTAGATTGGAACCTAAATAAATGTGTATTATTTACAAGTGTAAGTGCGAATGTAAATGTGCGTTATTAACCTATGCAATTGTGTGTGTGTGGGTGTATATATATATATATATATATATATATATATATATATATATACACAGCTGTTTATTTTCTTTGTGTATGTTTAGTATAGATAGATTAGTTTGTTAGTATGAACATAAGTTGGTATTGTAATAGCGTTGGTCAAGTTAGTTAGTAGTTAGCATAGGACATTAGTGTTTAATTAGGTCAGGTATAGTTTTTATAAGGTGTGAAGATACCGGGTTTTAGGGCCCAATGTTATCGACTTCACTCTGGCTGGCCACTGATGCCTTCCTAGGCCAGGGAAGCCTACCCAGTACCTTTTAAGATTTTTCTTAGTCACCTGGATATCCAGACTTCACGACCCATGGATCTGCTAATGTATTTCACTAGCACTAGAATAGCCACCAGCCAGCTTGCAGCTTCCAGTCATCAATTCCCAGAATGAACAACATCTCTGCCCCTGGAGTGGCTCCTTATATCTAGAGTCAAATTTCCACAGTGCTTTCCCCTCCCTGGACAAACTTCTGGGCCTCTCCTTGTTAAACATTGGTGAGTCCTGGACTAGGGGGTTGAAGAGGGGAGTGGAGATGAGCTGTACTTTCACAGAAACTCCCTGCCAGATTGTAGACCAAACGTCTGGAGCAGTCTTGTGAGAACAATGGATACTAATTAGCCTACACCCTCAACAGTGTCTTGCAACCCGATCCCTACCCATAACCCCCCTGACTTCTCTTTATGGACAATGAATAACAACCTCACTGCCACATCAACAATATACAATAAACAATATACATATTTACAATGAGCTTCAATGTCCCTTTATCCACATGTAATTATACATTGCAGTTGTACTCTGTTGAGCTGGGGAACAAAACGGGCACAAGCAAGACTGACAATCAGCTGGTCTGTTTGATCTTCCTAGAGGCCAGAGCTCCAAACTGTTGGGGAGTTATTGTTAAGTTGTGTTTGTCAGTTTTTTAGTCAGTTAAATTCTGAGGACTCATGCAGTTTTGGTACAGTAATTGCTGAGCAAAAAACCTCTGTGAGAGTTGAGTGTTATTTAAGTGGTTGAAAGGACTGGAGTAGGAATGGTTTATGAGCAAAATGTTAAAAAGGTGCAAGTACTTAACAATACTATTTAAGAACAGTGTATGGATATAGCAAATGCATAAGCTTATATATAAAAATCATTGGTCTGTTTGTCTGTCCAGTTATGCATTCGGACACCATTGCACCGATTGCAATGAAATCAATGCGAGGTGGTCCACTTGTAACCTGACTAGGTTTTAGGCAGGTTAGGGTCCCGAGCAGACCTCCTGTTGCTGTACCTTGGGCAGAACTTTTAATCGGGGAGCCTGTTCTGAGCTTTCCACTGGATGGATTTAAACGAAAACTTCAGAGTGGTAACATTTTTCTCCCTGGACTAAGGCCTGATTAGTGGTGAGCCGACAGGGTTTTGGGTGTTTCGCTTTCATTTCGGCTACTGGTCGTCCCCCCCTCAATTGTTTTTCTTCTTGTTTCCTTACTTTATTGTTTATTGTATAACCCATTACAGGTTTTGTGTACATTGGTGTCAAGGGTTGCCTTTGGCCAGCATGGACGCTATTTGACATTATTCTGTTTTACCCCCAGGTGCTCTGCCGAAGAAGATTCGGGTATGGCTTATTGGTCATTCATACGTGCACTGGGCGTCCAGGCACGGGGCTGCAAAAAATGTTGTTAATATTGACCAGAAGCTAGTATAGTATACGATGGATAGGTAGACAAGGTCTAAAATGGTCAGCCTTCATTCCCCTGCTGTACATGGAAATTGGAAAAGATAGTTTCCCAGACATATTAATGGTACACCTAGGAGGTAATGATTTGGGGTTAGGCAAGTCCCTCGATTTGATTATAGCTGTGAGGGAGAATTTGCGGGCGGTAAAAACCTGATGGCCATCGGTTTATCTTTGTGGGTCAGAAGTCATACCCAGACTGTCATGGATATGCCCTATTGCTGCCCCTATCATGAAGCGGGTCATCAGAAAACTGAATAAAAATATAGGTAGAGGTATCAGATCGTTAGGAGGGATTAGCATTAAGCACCCCCAAATTTCCGTCGATCAAGTTCACTTATATCATCCAGACGGGGTACACCTCACACATGAGGGTTTGGGTTATTTTATTAAGCAATTATTCAGAGGTTTAGAGGAGGCATGTAGGTCACTCGATGACAGGCTGCAGACCGTTAAAGGCCTCCAGCTTTGGCAGAAAGACAAATTTTGTGAGTCGGCAACCGGTCACATGGTGCTATCACTGATTGGCCAAAGGGCACTACCCTCTCCAAAGCATCTTGGCTCTTGGTCATTTAAACAGGACTCCTTGGCCTGCATTGTACGAACTGGGCATTGTGAGCACAGAGGGGGGCAGTCAAGCTGACACCAGATTTAGAACCGGCCATTCGTAAAGGATTTGTCCTGGGACCAGTGGTGCCGGATGGCCATACACTGTTTGTGAGCTTGACATAGGTTGGGCCTCCTCACTAATTTGCCTCCTCCACCACCAATTTAAATTCAGACTTAAATTCCAATTTAAATGTAATAAATTACGACTTAAATTTTAGCCAAATTTAACAGTTGTCTGGTTTCAAATATAGAACAAAAAAGAACTGCGCAGATGAGACCTGAATCATAATCAATACAATGTAACAAACCAATATAAATAAACACATAAACAATTCTTCAAACATAAAAATATCTAAAATTAATCAAATTGACGTGATAAAAACTAGACAGCATACAGAGTAATGTTAGCTAAATAGCACTATGTGTTCATCAATGGAGACTGTGATTCATAAGCAACCAACCAAAATAATTAAAATAATATTGGTAGCTTGTTCAAAAAACGGCCATGGGCACAAGGCATGCCCAGAGTGTTGCCAATATTTATATGGGGGCAATGGAAGATCGCCTCATATGGGGAGGCTCATTCGGGGTGAACCTGCTGCTCTATGACCAGTATATTGATGATCTTTTGATTATTTGGGATGGGGGCTCTGAATTGGCCTCTGATTTTGATACTTTTTTGAATGTTAACACTTATAATTTAACATTTACTCAACAATTTAGTTTTCCTTCTGTGAGTTTTCTGGATATCACCCTCTCGGTGGATGAGGTAAACAATAGAATTGTATCTACTATCTATAATAAACCTGTTGATTCTAATACATACTTACACTTTAAAAGTGGACACTTTAAGCCTTGGAGCCAAAATATCCCAAGACGTCAGATGTGTAGGATTAGACCAATTTTCTTGAGAGGGGTTATCCTCAACATTTGCTGGATGAAGCAAAGAGTTTTGCATATAAGCAAGAACTTTGTGATATGTTGGTCCCCAAAAAGAAAACTAAGGAGGATAGGAGCTCCAAAAATTCTTTATTTCGAAGTTCAATAATAAATCCGATGTGATCAAGAAAATTGTGACTAACAATTATAAGATTCTACATCAGGATATAATTTTGAGCAATACTCTAGAGAGAGAACCTAGAGTAGTATATAAGAAGAACAGCAATATAAAAAACCTGCGGGCTCCAAGCGTATTAAAAACACAGAAGAAACAAATTAAAGACCAATCTTGATTTCCTCTCAAGCCATTGGGATGTGTTGGATGCAATAAAAAAGTGTGTGACATGTGAATTTATTGCAAATGGAGTTTGTAAAATCAAATCTAGAGCTAATGGGGTGGAATATCCAATTTTACAGTTTATAAACTGTGAGATAACTAATTTGATCTACGTACTGGAGTGTCCGTGTGGACTCATTCACATAGGTAGAACTACTCGCTCCCTCAAGAGTTGTTTTCGGGAACACAGACTAAATATTATAAAGGGTGTACAGAGTCATAGTGCATCCAGACATTTCTCAGAGAGCCATAATTGCAATCCAAGGGGCCTAACAGTAATGGGGATAGAGAGGTTTGATCCAACCGTAAGAGGAGGAGATAGATAAAAAAAAGACTCTGTAGGGGAGAAGTATCCTGGATGTTCAAACTTCAAACCTTGTGTCCAGAGGGTCTCAATGAGACAATTGAATTTAATGGTTGGTACGTGTGAAGGATCTCTTTCTATATATATATATATATATATATATGTCTGGTGAGACATGAGCTCTTGGTCTAGTTCAGATATATTACATGGAATTATTGGGTCCTTACTTGTCCTATTTGAGGAAATTATACAAACAATAGACTTTTTGACATTATTCTACCTCGGTTAGGAGGTGTAGATATACATAAAATTTGTGCACACGCGCATGTGTTTATATACATTTATTTATGTATGTATGTGTGTGTGTGTGTGTTTGGATTTATGTAACATATGAGTTTTTCCTGTTTGAATGAGGATTGTAGCCTATAGAGATGTGGGTCTCTTAAAGAATATGGGTTTATGAACATTATTGTAAATCAATATATGAATTATTAGATCGTATTATAGTCCTACGATTGACTTAGATTATACGTTATGGAATATACAATAAGAGATATGTTTCATGAATAGGCTGCAACACTATGCTGGAAGCTCCCATTTGACAATACTTATCAGTTATTATCTACTTGTGCCTTTTGCCCAGAATATAGTACATGATTTTTAAATATTTTTGAACATTTTTGGTTATTGTAACAATTTTTTATAGTATAAACAATATTCATTATTAGTCATATGTTTTTTTATTAGGTTTTTTTTATATTGTGATATTTTTGTGTTTTATATGTATATATTTATATTTCTTTTTGGATTGTCTATATATGGAAGTTTAGTATGTGAATATACTTCTTGCAGTAATATCCCATATTGGAATAATTCTTTTATCAAACCAATTACGGAAAGAAAACATCAGGGTCTCACTGATTTATAACAGATTAATTTAATTTGCCTAATTTCCTCTATTTAAAGACAGTTACATGGAGATCAAGCTATGCTGCTTGAGAAA
Source organism: Mixophyes fleayi (assembly GCF_038048845.1). Classification (NCBI taxonomy): domain Eukaryota; kingdom Metazoa; phylum Chordata; class Amphibia; order Anura; family Limnodynastidae; genus Mixophyes; species Mixophyes fleayi. The sequence goes on along the minus strand of NC_134403.1, from coordinate 187,758,366 downwards.
GTCTGTGGTTTTCAATCTTTATCTGTCACGGGCACTAGGAGTTCTGCCCAGGATTCACCAGTTGATAATGCTTACCAGAGGGGCAGGGTTTACACAGCGGTCCTCTGGCAGTAGGGTGAATAGTAGGAACGTATATAACAGCAGATGGAGAGAGAATGCCAATGGAATAGATGAGAGTCAGTGACTTGCAGCTATACTGGTAGGAGAGTCAGCGACTTGCAGCTGTACTGGTAGGAGAGATAGAGTGGACGTGAACAGGTGAAGAAAGGTAACGGGAGAGTCAGTGGTCTGCGGATAGCAAGTTGTACCACTGCTGTGATGAGAAGACTTGTCCAGGAGCAGGTAGGTAACGGGAGAGTCAGTGGTCTGCGTATAGCAAGTTGTACCACTGCTGTGAAGGGAAGACTTGTCCAGGTGCAGGTAGGTAGCGGGAGAGTCAGTGGTCTGCGTATAGCAAGTTGTACCACTGCTGTGATGAGAAGACTTGTCCAGGTGCAGGTAGGTAGCGGGAGAGTCAGTGGTCTGCGTATAGCAAGTTGTACCACTGCTGTGAAGGGAAGACTTGTCCAGGTGTAGGTAGGTAGCGGGAGAGTCAGTGGTCTGCTGTGATGAGGTGAGGACTTGTCCAGGTGCGGATAAGTGGAGGAGTGATAAGAGTCTATAACTGTATAAATACAATTGGAGAGCAGAGGAGCTAGTACCAAACAGATATGCAGCGTCACAGCTAATAGTCTATAGCGGGTATGTATACCGCTGCTGAGTAGAGAGGCTTGTCCAAAGCGGATATGCAGGATAACAACTGATAGTCAATAACAAGTATGCATATCGCTGCTGAGTAGAGAAGCTTGTTCAAACAGATATGCAGCGTAACGGCTAATAGTCTATAGCGTGTATGGATACCGCTGCTGAGTAGAGAGGCTTGTCCAAAGCGGATATGCAGGATAACAGCTGATAGTCAATAACAAGTATGCATACCGCTGCTGAGTAGAGAAGCTTGTCCAACGAGGATATGCAGGCACAGCAGGAGAGCTGAGAGACTGTAGCAGGTATGGGAACCGCAGGTGAGCAGAGCAGGTAATCCAGCAGACAGCTGAAGACACGAGCAGGACACAGGAGTCAGAGGCGGGTATGGGAACCGCCGATGAGCAGAGCAGGTAATCCAGCAGACAGCTGAAGACACGAGCAGGACACAGGAATCAGTAGTGGGTATGGGAACCGCCGATGAGCAGAGCAGGTAATCCAGCAGGAAACTGAAGATACGAGCAGGACACAGGAGACACCTTCAGAGACTCACAGGGAATGAGACTCAAGATCAGGCCACGATACCATGGCCACAGGTGCCTTAAATAGGGAGAGGTGATTGATCCACCAATTAGGTTAAAAGCAAAGTCATAAGAGTTCATGGATCCTGCGCATGCGCAGACCATCAAGATGGCGGACGGCGGCGGCTCAGGACAGGCGCTGGCAGGAAGGATAGAGAACCATGCACCAGCGCAGAGGCACTCACCGTCCGGTGAGTGACACCCCCTTTTAAAGGTGGGCACAGAACACTTGGAGCCGGGTTTGCCTGGAAACTTGGAGTAATTTTTTTTTAAGAAGAGCTGGAGCGTTGAGATCATCTGCGCGGATCCAAGAACGCTCCTCTGGACCAAAGCCCTTCCAATGCCCTAGGAAGCGAAGAACTCCTCGCGAAATTTTGGCATCCAGAATATGAGTAATTTCAAACTCCTCCTCTTGATGAACTTGTACTGGCCGAGGTGCTGAAGGAGGAACAGAGAAACGGTTGATGATAAGAGGCTTGAGTAATGACACATGGAAGGCATTGGAGATACGAAGGTTCTTAGGTAATAGTAGTTTGAAGCACAACGGATTTATCACCTGAGTGATTTTATATGGACCAATGAAACGGGGAGCGAACTTCATGGACGGAACCTTCAGGCGAATATTTTTGGTAGAAAGCCATACGCGGTCTCCAACTTTAAGTGGTGGAATAGCTCGCCTCTTTTTATCAGCAAAACACTTGTATCTGGCAGATGTCTTCTTCAGGGAGGATTTAACCTGAGACCAGATAGTTTTGAAACTCTGACATAAACTTTCCACTGCAGGAACTTGGGTGGGAGGGAGGGCAGGAAATTCTGGGAGAGACGGATGGTGACCGTATACCACAAAGAATGGAGTTTTTGAAGATGACTCGTGATACATATTGTTATGGGCAAATTCAGCCCATGGAAGCAAATCTACCCAATTGTCTTGGTTGGCTGAGGAGAACATCCTTATGAAAGTCTCAAGATCTTGGTTGACTCTCTCGGTCTGTCCATTTGATTGAGGATGGTAGGAGGATGATAGTGACAATCGGATACCCAAGGTCTTGCAAAGGGCTCGCCAGAATCTGGAGATGAACTGCACTCCTCTATCCGAAAAAATCTCAGATGGACATCATGAATCCGAAAGATCTCCTTGATAAAATGGTCAGCCAGAGTAGATGAGGAAGGTAATCCGGTCAAAGGAACAAAATGTGCCATTTTCGAAAATCTATCCACCACTACCCAGATGGTATTGCAACTTTTGCTAGGTGGAAGATCGGTGACAAAGTCCATACTAATATGGGTCCATGGTTTGGAAGGAATGGGTAGTGGTTGAAGTAATCCCGCCGGTTTTCTGCGGGGGGTTTTAAACTGGGAACAAACCTCACACGCGGCCACAAATTCTTTGACATCTCTCCTCATAGAGGGCCACCAGTAGCTTCGAGAAAGGATTTCTAATGTCTTACGTTATCCCGAATGTCCAGAAAAAGGGGAAGAATGATACCACGATAATATTTTTTTACGTAGAGATGGAGGCACGGGGGTTCTCCCAAATGGTAGCACCTTGGTCGAAGAAGTGGCCAGAGTCACACATTTGGGATCCGATATGGGATGATTAGGACTATTCTCAGTGTCAGAGGACGCCACAAACGCCCGAGATAAGGCGTCTGCTTTTCTATTCTTGGAAGCTGGTTTGAAGGTTATGATAAGTTCAAAACGAGAAAAGAAAAGTGACCATCTTGCTTGACGAGGATTCAAACACTGAGCTGACTGCAGATATAACAGGTTTTTGTGGTCAGTAAAAATAGTTACAGGATGACGAGCCCCCTCCAGCAGATATCTCCACTCCTCTAATGCTGCTTTTATGGCCAACAACTCCTTGTCCCTGATGGTATAGTTTCTCTCCGCAGGTAGCAGACCTCAAAAGTAGAAGGCACAAGGATGGAATTTTTGTTGCTCTGATCTTTGAAATAGAATGGCCCCTAGACCAACATTAGAGGCGTCTACTTCCAGTAAGAAAGGAAGGGTCACGTCATGTTGTCGAAGAACATGAGCGGTAGAGAACGCCTTCTTGAGGAAGTGAAAGGCTTGAAGGGCCTCGGAGGACTATTGTTTAGTATTAGCGCCCTTACGGGTCAGAGCCACTATTGGAGAAGCAATGAAGGAAAAACCTTGAATGAAGCGTCTGTAGTAGTTTGCAAACCCTAAAAAGCGTTGGATTGCTCTGAGGGTAGTTGGCTGGGGCCAACGTAGTACAGCGTTCACCTTCTCCGGATCCATCTTTAGACCTACTCCGGACACAATATATCCCAAGAATGGAATCTGGGATAACTCAAAGGAACATTTCTCTAACTTGCAGAATAATGAGTTTCTCCGGAGTATGGAAAGGACCTCTGCCACATGTTGATGATGAGTGGGCAGATTCTGAGAGAAAATTAATATGTCGTCCAGGTAGACGACGACACAAACATATAACAAGTCCCGGAAGATCTCATTCACGAATCCCTGGAAGACAGCTGGGGCATTACACAACCCGAAGGGCATAACTAGATATTCATAGTGTCCATCCCTGGTGTTAAAAGCTGTCTTTCATTCGTCTCCGGAATTGATGCGGATTAAGTTATAAGCGCCTCGGAGATCAAGTTTGGTGAATATCCGGGCTCCCTTAATGCGGTCAAAGAGCTCGGTAATTAGCGGAATAGGGTACCGATTTTTAATGGTAATGGCATTAAGTCCACGATAATCTATACAGGGTCGTAATGACCCATCTTTCTTCTTAACAAAAAAGAACCCCGCTCCAGCGGGAGAAGTGTAAGGTCGAATAAAACCACGATGGATATTCTCCTTGATATAATCAGATGTTGCTTGGGTCTCTGGTACCGAGAGAGGATACACACATCCCCTAGGAGGGTTCTTGCCAGGTTGTAAATCAATCGGACAATCCCACGCCGATGGGGCGGAAGGCGTTCAGACTGGATTTTATCGAACACATCCGCAAAGGAAGCATACTGTGGAGGAAGACCCAGCGGACAGGGTGTAATAGAAGATTGATTTATTTTGAGTGGAACAACTTGAGACAGACATCAATGACGACTATCCGGACCCCAGGAAGTGACTTGAGGAGTGTTCCAGTCAATCTGAGGAGAATGAAGTTGAAGCCATGGAAGGCCAAGTACAATGGGACTGGTGGTAACAGGAAGGACCAGCAAAGAAATTTTCTCCTGGTGTAAGGCTCCGATTTGAAGGGACAATGGAGTCGTACATTGAGTGATGAGTCCATTAATTATGCGAGAACCATCGATAGCGGTGACAGCAATAGCTGCTTTTAAAGGAATCACTGGTAGGGACCATTGATTCACTAGAGAACTAGAGATAAAGTTTCCAGCAGCTCCAGAGTCTAGAAGCGCTTGAGACATAAATGACTTGGTAGCAAAGGAAACGGTAACATCAAAAGCACAGCTTTTAGAATCCATAGAACATGGAGAGGACTCCAGGGACCCTAACCTTACCTCTCCAGAACTGGTTAGGGCCTGGTAATTTCCCGACCTTCTAGGGCATGAGTTCAGCATGTGAGTAGAGTCAGCGCAATAGATGCAGAGTCTATTTTTCACTCGTCGCTCCCTCTCTTCAGATGTTAGTTTAGAACGTCCTACCTCCATTGGTTCTACTGGAGGTGGAAGATGACGGGCTTGAGATGCTGAGCGAACAGGCGCTTTGGAAGAAGTTACTCTTTCGGAATCTCTCTCACGAAACCTCATGTCTACACGGTGGCATAGAGAAAGTGTCACGGGCACTAGGAGTCTTTACCCAGGGATCACCAGATGGTAGGCTTACCAGAGCAATGTAGATGGTAATCGAATACTCTGGTAGCTAGGTGATCACGGAACATGAAATGATGGCCGATGAGATGCTCAGGAAAGTCTATGACTAGCAACACTGGTAATAATGAGGTAATAATACACAAGGAACTGTATGGACAAGGACACGTGAAGATAGTCAGTGGTCTGCGATAGCAAGTTGTACCACTGCTATAGGGAGGAGGAATGTCCAACAGAAACAAGGAGGTGATGAGAGTCAGCGGTCTGCGGGTAGCAAGTTGTACCGCTGTCTGAGTGAAGGAATGGAATCCAAGTGGAGGTATCCGGGTAGTCAGTGGTCTGCGGCAGCAAGTTGTACCACTGCTATGTGAGAGGATGATGGAACAGGTGATACCGGAAACAGGGATCAGTGGTCTGACATCAGCAAGTTGTACCACTGAATATATATGTGAGGAGGTGCACAGGGGAAGACTGCAACACAGGATATACACAGGCACCTTATACACGATCCACAGTAATATGCACAATATAGATATACATATAGATATAAATGACTGAGCAGGTCTGCAATCTAGAAAGTCTCTTGAAGTAGTCCAGCACAATTATAACACAGTCAATGATGGCAATAGACTCAGCGGATAGCAGACTCCAGAGAGAACCAAACACAGTCCAGCAAGATATGCAATACACAGCACAGTCAATGATAAGTATGCATACCGTGGTTCAGCAGTAGCAGTCAGATGGGATAGCAGCGGTACCTGAGCGGCGGGAGGCCGCCTGGATAGGAAGTCCCTGGATAGGTGAGGCAGCGGTCTAGCAGGTGCAGCGCACAGGTGAGTAGACCAACAGGGACACGAATTCACAGGAGTCAGCAACACGTGGAACTGGATTCATAGGAGACCCAGGAGAATGGAGATGATCCAGCAGAGGGTAGTAGATGAGATACAAATCAAATGCTGACAGGAGGGTAGAGACCAGTGGAACACGTGAAGGCGTGGAGAGTGGATCAGCAGGAGATGGAGGATAGCGCTGACCACAGCAGCAGGACTCAGCGGCACACGGAGGTAACCAGTAGCAACCACAGGAACCGACAGCGATGGGAAACAGGAGTGCAGCGCAGGGCAGGAGCTGTTGGTCACGAAGTGTAGCATATGGTAATGAAAGCGGCAGGCTCGAGGAAGTCACAGCAAAGATGAGATGAGACTGTAGTGCACGGAGGCAGCGGATAGTAATCAGCTGGCAGTCGCGATGTTGAACACAGGCGAGTTGATAGCAGGAGACTGTAGTGCACGGAGGCAGCGGATAGTATTCAGCTGGCAGTCACGATGATGAACACAGGCGAGCTGCAAGCAGGAGACTGTAGTGCACGGAGGCAGCGGATAGTAATCAGCTGGCAGTCACGATGTTGAACACAGGCGAGTAGATAGCAGGAGACTGTAGTGCACGGGCAGCGGATAGGAATCAGCAAACAAACTTGATGAGAAGCAGGTGAGTGAAGTAAAAGCTGGAGTGCACGGAGGCAACGGATAGCAATGAGTAAACAGTCACAGAGATGTAAAATAACGTAGAAGTGGTTTAGAAGACTGTAGTGCACGGAGGCAGCGGATAGGAATCAGCAAACAGTCAAGATGATACAGTTGATGGTAGAAGTGGTATGGAACCACAGTAGTAGAAGTGGTTTGGAAACCACAGGAATCAGCAGCGCTGAATACACGAGTAATACAGGAACACCTTCAGAGACTCATGAGGAATGAGACTCCAAGATCAGGCAACGTGGTGTTGACCACAGGTGCTTAATATAGGGAGGTTGCCTGATCTGCCAATTGAGTTAAAGGGGTATACACTGAAGTATAGAAAAGGGCTGCGCATGCGCAGACCCTCAGGATGGTGGACGGCCACGGTTCCTAAATGTCCGGGAAGAGGCACTCACGGTCCGGTGAGTGACAGTACCCCCCCTTTTAAAGGTGGGCACAGAACGCCTGGAACCGGGCTTGTCCGGATTTTTGGAGTAAAACTTCTTCAAAAGGGCAGGAGCATTAAGATCTTCAGCTTTGATCCAAGAGCGCTCCTCAGGACCAAAGCCCTTCCAATGAACGAGGAAGTGGAGGACTCCTCGCGAAATTTTTGCATCTAGTACCTCGGTAATCTCAAAATCCTCCTCCTGATGAACTTGAACTGGCTGCGGAGCTGAGGGAGGAGTTGAGAAACGGTTGATAATAAGAGGTTTGAGCAAGGATACATGGAAGGCATTAGAAATCCGAAGACTCTTAGGAAGAAGGAGTTTCACACATACTGGATTGATAACTTGAATGATCCTATATGGACCAATAAAACGAGGGGCGAATTTCATGGATGGAACCTTCAAACGAATATTTTTTGTGGATAACCAGACACGATCTCCAATTTTTAGTGGTGGAATAGCCCGCCTCTTCTTATCAGCGAAAGATTTATATTTGACAGATGTCTTCTTTAAACAGGTTCTGACCTGAGACCAGATATTTTTAAAAGTCTGACAAACAGTTTCCACCGCAGGAACTTGGGTGGGCGGGAGGGCAGGAAATTCCGGAAAAGACGGATGGTGACCGTAGACCACAAAAAATGGAGTTTTGGATGATGACTCATGGTACATGTTGTTATGGGCGAACTCAGCCCAAGGGAGTAACTCTACCCAGTTGTCTTGATTGGCTGATGAAAATATCCTTATAAAAGTCTCAAGATCTTGATTGACACGTTCGGTTTGTCCATTGGATTGCGGATGGTAAGAAGATGAGAGTGCTAATCGTATGCCCAAGGTTTTACAAAGGGCTCGCCAGAATCTGGACACGAATTGTACTCCTCTATCAGACACAATCTCAGATGGACATCCATGGATACGGAAGATCTCTTTAATGAAATGTTCAGCCAGAATAGACGAGGAAGGCAAACCAGACAGAGGGATGAAATGAGCCATCTTCGAAAATCTGTCCACTACCACCCAAATAGTGTTATGGTTCTTACTAGGTGGTAAGTCAGTAACGAAATCCATACTAATATGGGTCCATGGTTTGGACGGAATGGGTAGTGGTCGCAGCAACCCTGCTGGGGTTCTGCGAGAGGATTTGAATTGCGAACATAATTCACAGGAAGCAATGAACTCTTTGACGTCTCTCCTCATTGAAGGCCACCAGTAACTTCGAGAGAGGATCTCAAAAGTCTTGTGTTCACCGGCGTGTCCAGAAAAGCGAGAGGCATGGAACCACGAAAGGATTTTCCTCCTTAGTATAGGAGGCACAAGGGTCTTCCCAAATGGTAGCGTTCTGGTGGATGAAGCAGCCAGTGAGATACATTTGGGGTCTAGAATGGTATGGTTGGAAACCTCTTCTATATCAGAGGACGTAACAAAGGCCCTAGATAAGGCATCAGCTTTTTTGTTCTTGGCAGCTGGTTTGAAGGTAATTATTAATTCAAAACGGGAAAAGAAAAGAGACCATCTTGCTTGACGAGGGTTCAAGCATTGGGCAGACTGGAGATATGACAAGTTCTTATGATCCGTGAAGATCGTCACCGGATGGCGAGCTCCCTCCAACAAGTATCTCCATTCCTCTAGTGCGACTTTGATAGCCAGTAATTCCTTGTCCCCGATGGTATAATTTTTCTCTGCAGGTAGGAGACCCCGAGAATAGAAGGCACAAGGGTGGAATTTTTGCTGTTCCGAGCGTTGGGAGAGAATAGCTCCTAAGCCCACATTAGAGGCATCTACTTCTAGGAAGAAGGGGAGTGTCACATCAGGCTGTCGAAGGATTGGAGCCGAAGAGAAGGACTCTTTTAATGTTTGAAAGGCTTGAATAGCCTCAGTTGACCATTGCTTAGGATTAGCCCCTTTTCGAGTCAGGGCCACAATAGGAGATGCAATGGAAGAAAAGTCTTGAATGAAGTGTCTATAGTAATTGGCAAAACCTAAAAAACGCTGGATCGCACGAAGAGTAGCTGGCTGGGGCCAATGTAGTACAGCATTTACTTTGTCAGGATCCATCTTCAGGCCAACTCCGGAAACTATATACCCCAAGAATGGAATCTGGGGTAATTCGAATGAACATTTTTCTAATTTACAGAACAATGAATTTTTCCGTAGCCTGGAGAGGACTTCTGCCACATGTTGGTGGTGAGAGGGCAGGTCCTGTGAAAAAATCAATATGTCGTCCAGGTAGACGACGACACATACATATAATAAGTCCCGAAAAATCTCATTGATGAAGCCCTGAAAAACAGCGGGGGCATTACATAGCCCGAAAGGCATTACCAGATATTCGTAATGCCCGTCTCTGGTGTTAAACGCTGTCTTCCATTCGTCACCGGAACGAATTCTGATTAAATTGTAGGCACCACGAAGATCCAACTTAGTAAAAATACGGGCTCCCTTGATGCGGTCAAATAGCTCAGTGATCAACGGAATGGGATACCGATTCTTGATAGTAATGGCATTGAGTCCACGAAAATCTATACAAGGGCGTAATGATCCATCCTTCTTTTTGACAAAGAAGAACCCAGCTCCAGCGGGCGAGGTGGAAGGTCGAATGAACCCACGCTGGAGGTTCTCCCGTATATATTCAGATGTAGCTTGAGTTTCAGGTAACGAGAGTGGATAGACCCGGCCCCTGGGAGGAGTCTTGCCAGGAAGAAGGTCAATCGGACAATCCCAAGAACGATGAGGAGGAAGACGTTCAGACTGAGCTTTATCAAAAACATCGGTAAATGAAGCATATTGAGGAGGGAGTCCTGGTGAAATAGCTGAGATGGAAGCTTGCTGTACCTTGAGAGGAATGACTTGGGAAAGGCAATGATGGTGACATTCAGACCCCCACGACGTGACTTGAGGGGTGCGCCAGTCAATCTGGGGAGAGTGACACTGAAGCCATGGAAGGCCTAGGACAATCGGACTTGTCGTAACAGGAAGAATTAAAAACGATATCTCTTCATGATGCAGAGCACCAATCTGAAGGGTTACTGGAGACGTACTCTGGGTGATGAGACCGTTGATGAGACGTGATCCATCGATAGCCGTCACAGTAATGGGAGTTTTTAAGGTAATCACTGGTAGAGACCATTGATTTACTAACGATTTGGAAATAAAATTTCCTGCTGCTCCGGAATCAATCAATGCCTGTGACTCAAAGGTTTTGGTAGCAAAGGAAATAGTCACATCAAAAGCGCAGACTTTAGATTTCATAGACGATGGAGAGGACTCCAGGGACCCTAACTTCACCTCTCCAGAACTAGTTAGGGCCTGGCATTTCCCGATCTCTTAGGGCAGGAGCTGAGGACATGAGTGGAATCAGCACAATAGATACAGAGTCTATTCTTGACTCTTCGTTTCCTCTCCTCAGAAGATAACTTGGAACGTCCTATCTCCATGGGAATCACAGCGGGTGACACTGGACGAAATTGAGGGTTAGAGCGAAGAGGTGCTTTAGCAGAAGTCGTTTTCTCAGCCTCTCTTTCACGAAATCTCATATCAACACGATGGCATAGAGAGATCAAATCTTCAAGTGACGAAGGAAGCTCTTGGGTAGTCAGTGCATCTTTAATTTTATCGGAAAGCCCCTGCCAGAAGGCGGCAACTAGGGCTTCAGTGTTCCACTGAAGTTCAGAGGCTAAGATCCTAAATTGAATGACGTACTGGCCTAAAGTATGATATCCTTGTCGCAGACGGAGGATGCTGGAAGCAGCGGAGGTCACACGACCTGGTTCATCGAACACACTTCGGAATGTAGAAATGAATTTGGCACTATCTTGTAATATTGGATCGTTCCTCTCCCACAGAGGGGAGGCCCAAGCCAGGGCTTGTCCTGAAAACAAAGAGATAAGATAGGCCACTCTGGAACGATGGGTAGAAAAATTTTGAGGTTGGAGCTCAAAATGGACTGAACATTGGTTAAGGAAACCCCTACAAGTTTTGGGGTCTCCATCGTACTTTGACGGAGTAGGCAGGTGAAGCGTGGAAGCTGTAGACACCTGGGATGGCAATGGGGAAACGGAGGAAAGCACAGGAGCTTCAGTAGTAGCTGTCACAGTCTGTCCAGATGTTCCTTGGGAGGTTAATGACTGATAACACTGAAGTAGCAGCTGTTGGCGGGCATCCTGTTGCTCCACACGGCTAACCAGATGTTGCAGCATCTCTTTGGCGGTAGGTTCCACATCTGGGTCTGTCATGGCCTGATCTTACTGTCACGGGCACTAGGAGTCTTTACCCAGGGATCACCAGATGGTAGGCTTACCAGAGCAATGTAGATGGTAATCGAATACTCTGGTAGCTAGGTGATCACGGAACATGAAATGATGGCCGATGAGATGCTCAGGAAAGTCTATGACTAGCAACACTGGTAATAATGAGGTAATAATACACAAGGAACTGTATGGACAAGGACACGTGAAGATAGTCAGTGGTCTGCGATAGCAAGTTGTACCACTGCTATAGGGAGGAGGAATGTCCAACAGAAACAAGGAGGTGATGAGAGTCAGCGGTCTGCGGGTAGCAAGTTGTACCGCTGTCTGAGTGAAGGAATGGAATCCAAGTGGAGGTATCCGGGTAGTCAGTGGTCTGCGGCAGCAAGTTGTACCACTGCTATGTGAGAGGATGATGGAACAGGTGATACCGGAAACAGGGATCAGTGGTCTGACATCAGCAAGTTGTACCACTGAATATATATGTGAGGAGGTGCACAGGGGAAGACTGCAACACAGGATATACACAGGCACCTTATACACGATCCACAGTAATATGCACAATATAGATATACATATAGATATAAATGACTGAGCAGGTCTGCAATCTAGAAAGTCTCTTGAAGTAGTCCAGCACAATTATAACACAGTCAATGATGGCAATAGACTCAGCGGATAGCAGACTCCAGAGAGAACCAAACACAGTCCAGCAAGATATGCAATACACAGCACAGTCAATGATAAGTATGCATACCGTGGTTCAGCAGTAGCAGTCAGATGGGATAGCAGCGGTACCTGAGCGGCGGGAGGCCGCCTGGATAGGAAGTCCCTGGATAGGTGAGGCAGCGGTCTAGCAGGTGCAGCGCACAGGTGAGTAGACCAACAGGGACACGAATTCACAGGAGTCAGCAACACGTGGAACTGGATTCATAGGAGACCCAGGAGAATGGAGATGATCCAGCAGAGGGTAGTAGATGAGATACAAATCAAATGCTGACAGGAGGGTAGAGACCAGTGGAACACGTGAAGGCGTGGAGAGTGGATCAGCAGGAGATGGAGGATAGCGCTGACCACAGCAGCAGGACTCAGCGGCACACGGAGGTAACCAGTAGCAACCACAGGAACCGACAGCGATGGGAAACAGGAGTGCAGCGCAGGGCAGGAGCTGTTGGTCACGAAGTGTAGCATATGGTAATGAAAGCGGCAGGCTCGAGGAAGTCACAGCAAAGATGAGATGAGACTGTAGTGCACGGAGGCAGCGGATAGTAATCAGCTGGCAGTCGCGATGTTGAACACAGGCGAGTTGATAGCAGGAGACTGTAGTGCACGGAGGCAGCGGATAGTATTCAGCTGGCAGTCACGATGATGAACACAGGCGAGCTGCAAGCAGGAGACTGTAGTGCACGGAGGCAGCGGATAGTAATCAGCTGGCAGTCACGATGTTGAACACAGGCGAGTAGATAGCAGGAGACTGTAGTGCACGGGCAGCGGATAGGAATCAGCAAACAAACTTGATGAGAAGCAGGTGAGTGAAGTAAAAGCTGGAGTGCACGGAGGCAACGGATAGCAATGAGTAAACAGTCACAGAGATGTAAAATAACGTAGAAGTGGTTTAGAAGACTGTAGTGCACGGAGGCAGCGGATAGGAATCAGCAAACAGTCAAGATGATACAGTTGATGGTAGAAGTGGTATGGAACCACAGTAGTAGAAGTGGTTTGGAAACCACAGGAATCAGCAGCGCTGAATACACGAGTAATACAGGAACACCTTCAGAGACTCATGAGGAATGAGACTCCAAGATCAGGCAACGTGGTGTTGACCACAGGTGCTTAATATAGGGAGGTTGCCTGATCTGCCAATTGAGTTAAAGGGGTATACACTGAAGTATAGAAAAGGGCTGCGCATGCGCAGACCCTCAGGATGGTGGACGGCCACGGTTCCTAAATGTCCGGGAAGAGGCACTCACGGTCCGGTGAGTGACAGAAAGCAAGTCGTCCAAGGAGGAGGGTAACTCTTGTGAGGTCAGTGCGTCTTTGATCTTGTCGGCAAGACCCTGCCAGAAGGCAGCTATCAGTGCCTCAGTGTTCCATTGGAGCTCGGAGGCAAGAATCCGAAATTGGATGACATACTGGGCTACTGACCGGGATCCTTGGCGTAGTCGGAGAATACTGGAAGCCGCAGAGATAACACGACCAGGTTTGTCAAAAATTCTTCGAAACGTAGAAATAAACATGGCACTATCTTCCAATAAAGGGTCATTTCTTTCCCACAGAGGGGAGGCCCATGCGAGAGCCTGTCCGGAAAAGAAAGAGATGAGATAGGCCACTTTAGAACGATGAGTAGAAAAGTTGTGAGGTTGAAGATCGAAATGAATGGAACATTGGTTAAGAAAACCCCTACAGGTTTTCGGGTCTCCATCATACTTAGAGGGAGTAGGCAGGTGTAGCGTGGAAATGGTAGACACCTGGAATGGCACTGGGGAAGAAGAAGAAGAAGGTACTGGAGGATCAACAGTAGCTGCTACATTTTGCGCAGGGATTCCTCGGGAGGCTAGAGCCTGACAACATTGGAATAACTGTTGCTGTTGAACAGCTTGTTGTTCAATCCGAGTAACCAGGTACTGCAGCATCTCTTTAGCTGTTGGTTCCGATCCTGGGTCTGTCATGGCCTGATCTTACTGTCATGGGCACTAGGAGTTCTGCCCAGGATTCACCAGTTGATAATGCTTACCAGAGGGGCGGGGTTTACACAGCGGTCCTCTGGCAGTAGGGTGAATAGTAGGAACGTATATAACAGCAGATGGAGAGAGAATGCCAATGGAATAGATGAGAGTCAGTGACTTGCAGCTATACTGGTAGGAGAGTCAGTGACTTGCAGCTGTACTGGTAGGAGAGATAGAGTGGACATGAACAGGTGAAGGAAGGTAACGGGAGAGTCAGTGGTCTGCGGATAGCAAGTTGTACCACTGCTGTGATGAGAAGACTTGTCCAGGAGCAGGTAGGTAACGGGAGAGTCAGTGGTCTGCGTATAGCAAGTTGTACCACTGCTGTGAAGGGAAGACTTGTCCAGGTGCAGGTAGGTAGCGGGAGAGTCAGTGGTCTGCGTATAGCAAGTTGTACCACTGCTGTGAAGGGAAGACTTGTCCAGGTGTAGGTAGGTAGCGGGAGAGTCAGTGGTCTGCGTTTAGCAAGTTGTACCACTGCTGTGATGAGGTGAGGACTTGTCCAGGTGCGGATAAGTGGAGGAGTGATAAGAGTCTATAACTGTATAAATACAATTGGAGAGCAGAGGAGCTAGTACTAAACAGATATGCAGCGTCACAGCTAATAGTCTATAGCGGGTATGTATACCGCTGCTGAGTAGAGAGGCTTGTCCAAAGCGGATATGCAGGATAACAACTGATAGTCAATAACAAGTATGCATATCGCTGCAGAGTAGAGAAGCTTGTTCAAACAGATATGCAGCGTAACGGCTAATAGTCTATAGCGGGTATGGATACCGCTGCTGAGTAGAGAGGCTTGTCCAAAGTGGATATACAGGATAATAGCTGATAGTCAATAACAAGTATGCATACCGCTGCTGAGTAGAGAAGCTTGTCCAACGAGGATATGCAGGCACAGCAGGAGAGCTGAGAGACTGTAGCGGGTATGGAAACCGCAGGTGAGCAGAGCAGGTAATCCAGCAGACAGCTGAAGACACGAGCAGGACACAGGAGTCAGTAGCGGGTATGGGAACTGCCGATGAGCAGAGCAGGTAATCCAGCAGACAGCTGAAGACACGAGCAGGACACAGGAGTCAGTAGTGGGTATGGGAACCGCCGATGAGCAGAGCAGGTAATCCAGCAGGAAACTGAAGATACGAGCAGGACACAGGAGACACCTTCAGAGACTCATAGGGAATGAGACTCAAGATCAGGCCACGATACCATGGCCACAGGTGCCTTAAATAGGGAGAGCTGATTGATCCACCAATTAGGTTAAAAGCGAAGTCATAAGAGTTCATGGATCCTGCGCATGCGCAGACCATCAAGATGGCGGACGGCCGCGGCTCAGGACAGGCACCGGCAGGAAGGATAGAGAACCACGCACCAGCGCAGAGGCACTCACGGTCCGGTGAGTGACATTATCTCCAACCAAAATTATTTGTATGTGAGGACTTCAAGCAGTGGCGATATTTTGTAATTCGGAGCTTCTAATTACAAACTGCTGCAGAAAGGAACTTATTTACTAACTATCTGTCCAGACAGCAAATTGGTGCGACCCATGGAGAAAGTTCAGATTTCATTGTGTCAGTGAGCCGGTATTACTAGAGGAGCATATAATCGGAAGATATTTATCCAGCTCCCGGTTTTGGGTGAGTGTTTATTACGGACTAGTGCTATTCCATTGTGTGCATTTGCGGTTGAGCTTCTGGGGGTGTGTGGACATTGCACTTCATTCACACTTGATCCTCCTGCTGATGCTAGGAAGAAGAAATTATACTGTTGTATTCTGTTTATCACCCGATGAGGATTCTTTACATATCGGACTGAATAAGATGCCACATTAATCCTCAAATTTTTTTGCACAAGTTACCAATATTATTTTAATTATTTTGGTTGGTTGATAATAAATCACAGTCTCCATCGATAAATACATAGTGCTTTTTAGCTAACATTATCTGTATGCTGTCTAGTTCATATCATGCCAATTTGATTAATTTTAGGTATTTTTATGTTTGAATAAATTGTTTATGTGTTTATTTATATTGGTTTGTTACATTGTATTGATTATGATTCAGGTCTCATCTGCGCAGTTCTTTTTTTGTTCTATATTTGTTATTTTCTACGGAGGGCTAACACCTCTTCTGAACAGCTGCTTCTGAGACTTTTTTCTGATATTATTGAATTTGTTTAGATCCAACATGTGTAATCTACTTTAGCGCCCGACATTAAGTGGTGTTTTTTTAGCTGTCTGGTGTCGTTATTTGTAGTGATAAGGTTTCTGGTTAAAGTTTTATGAGGGGTATAGTAACAAAAGTGAGAACTCTGCAGTTTACCCATCTTACAGTGTTCTTTTTTAAAGCGTTATCATTTCCTTTGGTGCGATTTAACTGTACGTATTATTATGTACCATTTTACTGTTTTACCATCCGTTAACATTTACGTGATACTTAGGGAATACAAGAAGGAAAGTGAGAGGAAGACAGATGTTTGGCTTAAACTTGAAGGAGATGTCATAAAGTCGATATTAAAAAAAGTCCAGATACCTCCAAAACTGTATTTTTTTTAAGAAGCTTTCTAAAATAATGTACTGCTCATTGTAAAACAAAAATTCAAATTAGCTATAAGTGCTAGTGCAGTATGATGCAAGAATACTAACTAAGCACAGTCACCGCAATAGGTAGTGGAACAACAATCAATTATTCTGTTACCTGCACAGTTTGCCTTCAGAGAAACCAATTTTATCCTATTACAAGACTATCAGTGAATCTGTAAAATTACTTTTTGGGATACAAAATAGAAGTAATCATTCAGTTAATAGTTATTAAAGGCACAGGCATTATTTGTTAGTTTGACTGTTTTTTTCTGTTGGAACTTTCCAAGTTATCCACATTTTCTCCCTTTGTCTTGAAAGGAAATCAATAAAGAAATAGAAGGTCCCGGACTTGTGTGAAAATGTATGTAACGGAAAAGCCGAGCAGGTGACAATCTATATTACAAACATAGAACCATGACAAGTTGGATATGCAAATTCTTGCTGAAAGCAAGCAATAATTTTAATCAATCAGCCATTTTCTTTGGCACTCTGGCATAGATATGGGCAGTGAAACATACTTTGATGACTAGTGATGAATAGTGAAGTCAAACAGTGACAAAATCAGAAATATTTTTTCACAGCTGTTTATACTACATAAGTATTCACACTTGAATATATATGTCACACAGCGGTCCTTCGACTTCTATAACCGAGGATTGACACACTCCCCTGTCTCTCACTGATTCCATGCTCCGGCTGCTGGCGTCCTGTCTCCGGCTCTGCGCATGCGAGGACTCTATCTTTTATGTCCTCTGCATGCTCCCTATTGGATAACCATTCTGGCTCCAAACTTTAAAAGGCACTTCCCCCTTCTCCTCGGTGCCCGCTGAACGTGTTACCTGCCTGGTAATAGATTTACCGTCTTGCTCCCTGCCTGTTCCATTTGCTCTTCAGAGCCCCATCTCTCTCCGCTGTGCCGCTGGCTAAAGAGATTACGCTCCACCTGTCTCCGCTGTGCCGCTGGCTAAGAGCTCACGCTCCATCTCTCTCCGCTGTGCCGCTGGCTAAAGAGTTTACGCTCCACCTGTCTCCGCTGTGCGGCTGGCTAAGAGCTTACGCTCTATCTGTCTCCGCTGTGCCACTGGCTAAAGAGCTTACGCTCCATCTGTCTCTGCTGTGCCGCTGGCTAAAGAGCTTACACTCCACCTGTCTTCGCTGTGCTGCTGGCTAAGAGCTTACGTCCCATCTGTCTCCGCTGTGCCGCTGGCTAAAGAGCTTACACTCCACCTGTCTTCGCTGTGCCGCTGGCTAAAGAGCTTACGCTCCACCTGTCTCCGCTGTGCCGCTGGCTAAAGAGCTTACGCTCCACCTGTCTCCGCTATGCCGCTGGCTAAGAGCTTACGCTCCATCTGTCTCCGCTGTGCCACTGGCTAAAGAGCTTACGCTCCATCTGTCTCCGCTGTGCCGCTGGCTAAAGAGTTAACGCTCCACCTGTCTCTGCTGTGCCGCTGGCTAAAGAGCTTACACTCCACCTGTCTCCGCTGTGCCGCTGGCTAAAGAGCTTACGCTCCACCTGTCTCCGCTGTGCCGCTGGCTAAAGAGTTTACCCTCCACCTGTCTCCGCTGTGCCGCTGGCTAAAGAGCTTACACTCCACCTGTCTCCGCTGTGCCGCTGGCTAAAAAGCTTACGCTCCACCTGTCTCCGCTGTGCCACTGGTTAAAGAGCTTACGCTCCGCCTGTCTCCGCTGTGCCGCTGGCTAAAGAGCTTACGCTCCAGCTGTCTCCGCTGTGCCGCTGGCTAAAGAGCTTACGCTCCACCTGTCTCCGCTGTGCCGCTGGCTAAAGAGCTTACGCTCCACTTGTCTCCGCTGTGCCGCTGGCTAAAGAGCTTATGCTCCACCTGTCTCCGCTATGCTGCTGGCTAAGAGCTTACGCTCCATCTGTCTCCGCTGTGCCGCTGGCTAAAGAGCTTATGCTCCACCTGTCTCCGCTGTGCCGCTGGCTAAAGAGCTTATGCTCCACCTGTCTCCGCTGTGCTGCTGCCTGTAGAGCTTACGCTCCATTCCTTCATTGTGTCGCAAGAGCCTCCATCCCTCTCAGCTATATCGCTGATCTCAAGAGAGCACGCTCCATCTCTTTCAACTATATTGCTGGCCTTAAGAGCTCCCGCTCCATCTCATCCCACGGTACGGCTAGCCCACAGAGCTCACGCTTCTCCATTCCATAACACTATTCTCCACAAGAGCTTACGCCTCACTATTCAGCTACATCATTGTCTACAGGGCTTGTGCTCCATCCCCTCTGCTGTATCTTGTCTATCTCACTCCGCTCATTCCCCTAAAGTGTCTCGCCTGACACTCCTGGTAAGGACTGCAACCTGCGGGCGGATGCAGCTAAGACCAAACAACCTTGTGGCGGTCCCTGGTGAAAACTGTCCGTTCGTTAGACTCCGCGCCTTGCTAGGAATAGCGCCAAGTTGGGCAGATCAAAGAATCCAATCTACCAAACCGTGACAGTATATTTGTACATAATATAATATGCTTCTTGTATCTTCTTAATTAATCATCCTATAAACATATATGAAATGCATTTCAATGATTCGATCTGATGGGAAGGTAGCAGAATAAGATGAACATAGGCAGTAGCTGTCTTGTTGCTAGGTAACTTTGCTGCTTTTTTGAGTGAAACATGAGAGCACTTCATGCCTATCGAAAACTGGTTTCCCTCTTGCTTTTCACATATAAGCTGTAGGCAGATATTCTCCTATCCAGATTCATCAAGACACAATGCCTTCTAGCTAAGTGGCTGTGCAATTGGAGCACAACGTAGAATACATACAAATACTGCCCTTCCTCAGACATTCCAAATGGTCGTTTTATAGTTCCCAAAAGAGAAAAATTGTTAGGTAGTAGGGACAAGGAAATTTGGGCCCAAATGATAAGGACATTTGGCAGGTATATATAGATAGATTCATTTAAAAAAGTAAACATCTATGAGTTGAATAAAAATGTAACAAAAAATAATATGGCATAATGGTACAACTTTATGTCAGCTTTTTGGATTTGTATGAAGAGCTCTTTTTTTGGTATCGCCAAAGGAATAATTGTAAACTGGGTATAATACATCTGCTTTATTAGACCCAGTTTACATGTATCTAATAATTAAACAATCTAATTGAAGTCTCTTGTGCACATATTTGAGTGCAGCCACTGCAGGGACAGTTACAACAGATAAACATTATTTCACAGCAACCAAATTGTTAATAGTTTCATATGTAACATCTGTTTGCCTGGTTGGGTGGTGATAACAGTCAGTCCTTATCCATTGGCGCCCCTCACTCAGCCCCCTCCTTGGACACTGCACCCCCTATCTTACCTTAGTAGGCGGGAGGCAAGGAAATGTGGTGGTATCTTTAGCTCTTGTCACTGGGAGTGATGTATCACTGACATGTAAGAGTAGCAGCCGTCAACTTCACAGGTAAGAAACTGTCATCTGCTGCCCCTCGATGTCAGTGGCTGGTGATCAGTGTGGAAGTGACATGGGCACATTAAAATCTTAGGCATCATCTTAAGGATCTGAGTTAGGTGCCATGCATCAGGTTTTGTGCAAAGTTTGCTTTTTGGAAGTAAATCCATGTAGAAGCCTTACCAGACCATTCATAGAAATGCAGTTTGTGAAGGGAATGAGCACGGCTGAAAAATAAAAATTTCACTTCAAAGATCTGCTTACAATTATTTTTGGATCAGCTCCTTATTTAATTAAAATTTAAAATTTTGCTATTAATGGAAGTGTTATTTATGTTTTAAAGAAGTCATGAGAGTAAAGGGGCACTGGTCCTATTTTAATTTCTCCCCTTTAATGTTTCCTTAAGTTTGCTTCTGCATGCATATAAAAGTGATTTAGCAAGACCAAGAACATGTATAAATTAAGCATTTTTTTTAAACACCCTCTAAATGTACACTCCAGTAGTGTAACAGTTTCTTCAAGGACTAGAATAGTATCTTTGATTTTTTATTTTGGCCTTAAAGTAGAGCCATATCCAACATCTGTTATCCCTGATCAGTGACTCTGAATACTTCATTAAGTATGCATCAAACTCTTAAAAACAGCTCTAAAGTGGCTAGCACAAAGAATTTAAGATCTCACCATGTAACATTTAGATGCACACTGACATCAGGACATTCAAAGTTGGGTAATACCCATGTTAAAAGTGCTCACAATATTCCCTTGAAGGTTTGAAGGTTTTCCCTTGTGTTAGGAACCCCGCTAGCCGGCACGACACTACCCGGAGTCTACTCTACCAGTCAGGTATTCACTGGAGCCCCTGATGGTGGGGACAGACTGGGCTGCAGACTGGCAGAGGGTCGTGAAGTGTGCACCGCCTAGGGAGAACCCAGGCCAGCGGAGTGGAGTCCAAGCAGAGGTCAGAGGCCGGCAGCAGACAACGGTATCAAGGAACAAGCTGAGGTCAGAGGTCACAAGCAGACAGGGAGGTAAGTATTCAAGCCAGAGGTCAGGGTCACGAGATTCACAAGCAGGGTCCAAATTCAAGCCAAGGGTCATACACGGGTAAGCAGTAACAGGGTCCAATAGACAGGAACAAGCATGGAGCAGGCTAGCAGACTGGATACAGAACTATAACCGGCAATGAGGCAGCAGACCTCATTGCCTTAAATACCCAGCTGAACCAATCACAGGTTGAACACACTCCTGCAGGTTAATAAAGCAGTCACTAACAGAGCCAATCAGGGCTTGCCCCTGGCCTGCACAGTTGCAGGCTAATGCCTGTAATTGCCTCCTATAATCTGCCCATAATGATTAGCCCACAGGCTGTAGAATGAACGCTGCACCTGGCCTCCTCCTATTGCCGGGACGCAGCGCTGAAGTGTCTCCTGGTTGCCCCAGCAACGGCCGGGTTATGGCCGGAAGTGACGTCCCGGTCGCCATAGCGACGGCCGGGATGCGGGTGAGTGAGTCGTGGCGGCTGGGCACCGCCGCGGCTCGTAACAGTACCCCCCCCCTTGAGGAGGGGTAGAGGGACCCCGACATCCCGGTTTTCTAGGGAATTTTTTGAAGAACTCCTTCAGTTTCTTTGGGGCATGGAGTTGTCTCCGTGGAACCCAAGATCGCTCTTCCAATCCGCGATTCCTCCATTGTACAAGGAAATGTACCTGTCCTTGAACTTTTTTAGAATCAAGGACCTTTTGAATCACGAATTTTTGTGGCCTACTGGAACCTCTCCCAGGCACACTTGAAGACTGGGCTTGACCAGGAAATAGTACCGGCTTCAACAGAGAACAATGAAATGTGTTGGGAATTCTCAACGAGCCCGGAATTTTTAACCTAAATGCGACGGGGTTCACCTGTTTGATGATAGGAAACGGCCCAATGAACTTAGGACCCAACTTCTTGCAAGGCTGTCTGAGCCTGATATTTTTTGTAGACAGCCACACTTTCTGGCCAACCTTAAGGGAGCAGGTGGTACGATGTCGGTCCGAATTTTTTTTTGCCACAAGTGAGGCTTGTCTCAATGATGAGTGAACTTTCTTCCAGATAACTCTGAGATTTCTTGCTCTGGATACCAACGGACTGGAGTGAATACAGGGAGTTAGATCTGGGGAGAAAACCATAATTGCAGAAGAACGGAGAGATTTTAGTAGCTGAGTGACAGGAATTATTACAGGCAAATTCCGCCCAGGGTAACAAGG
The DNA here is from genome assembly GCF_038048845.1 of Mixophyes fleayi. Lineage (NCBI taxonomy): Eukaryota > Metazoa > Chordata > Amphibia > Anura > Limnodynastidae > Mixophyes > Mixophyes fleayi. The sequence continues at coordinate 187,736,096 of NC_134403.1, read as the reverse complement.
AAGACCAATTATCGTGGAACTCCGATGTGTAGCATCGTAGAAACTTTTCTAGGGACTGGTTAACCCTTTCAGTTTGCCCATTTGACTGAGGGTGGTAGGCGGATGATAAACTGACCTTGATTCCGAGAAGGGTACAGAAGGATCTCCAGAATTGCGCTATAAACTTAGAACCCCGATCAGAGACGATGTCAGTAGGGAGTCCATGGATCCTGAAAATATGTTGAATGAATAAGAGAGCCAAATCCCGAGCGGAAGGCAGTTTGGTTAACGGAATGAAATGTGACATTTTGCTGAACCGGTCTACCACGACCCAAATCGTGTTGTGTCCTGCAGAAGGTGGTAAATCCACCACAAAGTCCATAGACAAGTGAGTCCATGGTTTCGCAGGAGGGGCCAAAGGAACTAATTGGCCTACTGGACGGACCCTAGGAACTTTGTTTCTAGCACAAATCTCACATGAGAGGACATGACTCTTGACGTCGGCAGACATGGATGGCCACCAGACCGTGCGGGAAAGGATTTCTAGCGTCTTGTAAATTCCAGGGTGCCCAGCAGCCCTACTGCAATGTGCTTCCGCAAGAACCGTCTTTCTTAAGTGGACTGGAACAAAAAGTCGTTGCTCCGGAGTAGCATCTGGGGCTAATCTCTGGAATCTCTGAAGTGTGACACTCAGATCTTGGGTTAACCCAGCATGGATTATGGAAGGAGGAATAATAGGCTCCGGGTTAGTAACTGGAACATGGTGTGCCATGAAACTCCTGGACAGAGCATCTGCCCGGACATTCTTGGAACCTGGTCTGTAGGTGATCAGGAAATTAAACCGGGTAAAAAATAATGCCCAGCGGGCCTGTCTAGAGTTTAAACGCTTGGCTGACTGTATATATTGCAAGTTCTTGTGGTCGGTAATGACAGAGATCTGATGCGAAGCACCCTCCAACCAATGCCGCCACTCCTCGAAGGCCCACTTGATTGCCAATAGTTCTCTATTACCGACGTCGTAGTTGGCTTCTGCTGAAGAGAACTGACGGGAGAAATAGGCACATGGGTGTAGACGATTAGTATGAGGATCCTTCTGTGATAGGATGGCGCCGGCCCCGACGTCCGAGGAATCGACCTCAAGAACAAATGCTTTAGCTGGATCTGGATGTTTAAGGACCTCAGCTGAGATAAAGGCCTTTTTTAGACTTTTGAATGAGGCTACTGCTTGAGACGACCAATTAGTTGGGTCCATTCCTTTACGGGTCAAAACGACAATGGGAGCCACAATGTCAGCGAAGTTGTAAATGAACCTTCGATAATAATTGGAGAAGCCCAGAAACCTCTGTACCGCCTTTAGATTGTTGGGTTGTACCCAATCCACAATAGCCTGGACCTTTGTTGAATCCATAGAAAATCCCTCAGAAGAGATTACGTAACCTAAAAAAGATACCTTCTGCACCTCAAACTCACACTTTTCCAGCTTGGCGTAGAGGTGGTTTTCTCGCAATTTTCGTAAGACTTGTTTGACGTGAGTCTGATGTGCGAGTAAAGATTTGGAATAGATGAGGATATCATCTAAATAGACGACCACAAAACCACCCAGGAAGTCTCGGAGAACCTCGTTGATCAAGTCCTGGAACACTGCAGGCGCATTGCTGAGGCCAAATGGCATGACCAGATACTCAAAGTGGCCAGAGTGCGTATTGAAAGCCGTCTTCCACTCATCTCCTTCTTTGATACGGATGAGATTATACGCTCCACGAAGGTCGATTTTAGTGAAGACAGTAGCCCCTCTTAACTGATCAAACAATACTGAGATGAGCGGAAGGTGATAGGTGTTCTTGACTGTGATAAGATTCAATCCCCGGTAGTCAATACAGGGTCTTAACCCTCCGTCCTTTTTTGATACAAAGAAACATCCTGCTCCTACGGGAGATTTAGATGGCCTGATAAAGCCTTTCTCCAGGTTTTCATCGATATATTCCTGCATGGATTTTGTTTCTGGAGCAGAAAGGGAATACAAACGCCACAGTCAAAGTCACGATGTGGCGGTAAGGTATCAGCAGCCTTCTTGGAGAACACGTCCCAGAACTCATGATACTGTGAGGGAAGCCGCTCCGGAATAGGCTGAATCATACGCAGAGACAGTGACAAACAAGACTGTGTACAATAACTACTCCACTGGACAATCTCTCCTTTTACCCAGTCTATGACAGGGTTATGACAGGAAAGCCATGGGTGGCCCAAGATCAAAGAAACCGACGAACAATCGATCAGGAAGAAGGTGATTGACTCAGAATGGAGAGCTCCTATCTTCAACTGTAGTGGCGGGGTCTCCCAGGAAATCTTGCCACCAGGCAACGGACTTCCATCTAAGCCACAGATAGTAATAGCAGATTTGAGTTTTACCATCGGAATTCCGGCAGAGCGGGCAAACCCGATATCAAGGAAGTTGCCTGCAGCTCCGCTATCAATGAAGGCCAACAGGTCCACAGAGCGAGCCCGGAAGGTGAGCTGTGCAGGGATTAATACAGCATTTTTCGGGGAGATAATTTGCAGACCTAGGTGAACTTTCCCTCATTCCCTAGGCATGGTCTTTACCCGACTTATTTGGGCAGGAACGGGAGAAGTGGCCTTTTATACCACAGTAGAGACATAGACCTTGCGAACATCTCCTGTCTCTTTCCTCAGAAGAGAGACGATATGCTCCTAATTGCATAGGCTCCTCATCATCCGTGGAAACAGGAATCAGAACAGATGGAGGAGAAGATGCCTCTTTTTCAGTTTTTCGCTCTTTAATTCTCCTGCCAATTTTAATGGAGAGGTGCATCAGATCCTCCAGTGAGGTAGGAGACGGATATTGCACCAAAGAGTCTTTGATTTGTTCTGACAGGCCTAAAGGAAACTGACTGCGTAAGGCAGGGTCATTCCATCCGCTATCAGGTGACCATCTACGAAATTCTGCGCAGTATTCTTCTGCCGACCGCCAGACTTGTTTCAAAGCCCGTAGATGAGCTTCCGCGGAGGCAACTCGATCCGGGTCATCATACAGTAGACCCAATGCCTTTAAAGAAAGAGTCTACGGACTGCATGGCATGACTGGTCTGCGGCAAAGAAAAAGCCCAGGACTGGGGGTCACCTTGTAGGAGGGAAATGATGATCCCGACTCTTTGATGCTCTGAACCGGAGGAACGGGGTCTCAACCGGAAATAGAGCTTGCAACTTTCCCTGAAATTCCGGAACAGAGATCTATTTCCAGAGAAGCGATCCGGCAAATTCATCTTAGGTTCACAGGAGGAATTAGGAGTGGGTTGAGAAGTTTTTGCGGCTTCTTCTTGAACTGATAGACGCTCAGCCAATCCCTGGATCATCTGATACAAGGACTCAACATGGGCTGCTAAGGCCTGTGCTGGAGACGGTGTGGATCCGCCTTCATCCATCGCAACCTCGTCTTAGTGTGGGCCGGTTATAATGTTAGGAAGCAGACAGGGAGGTAAGTATTCAAGCCAGAGGTCAGGGTCACGAGATTCACAAGCAGGGTCCATATTCAAGCCAAGGGTCATACACGGGTAAGCAGTAACAGGGTCCAATAGACAGGAACAAGCAGGGAGCAGGCCAGCAGACTGGATACAGAACTATAACCGGCAATGAGGCAGCAGACCTCATTGCCTTAAATACCCAGCTGAACCAATCACAGGTTGAACACACTCCTGCAGGTTAATAAAGCAGTCACTAACAGAGCCAATCAGGGCTTGCCCCTGGCCTGCACAGTTGCAGGCTAATGCCTGTAATTGCCTTTTATAATCTGCCAATAATAATTAGCCCACAGGCTGTAGAATGAACGCTGCGGCCGGCCTCCTCCTATTGCCGGGACGCAGCGCTGAAGCGTCTCCTGGTTGCCCCGGCAACGGCCGGGTTATGGCCGGAAGTGACGTCCCAGTCGCCATAGCGACGGCCAGGACGCGGGTGAGTGAGTCGCGGCGGTTGGGCACCGCCGCGGCTCGTAACACCTTGAAGGTTTTTGTCACCATAAGCATCACCATGACCATGAGGCCCCACTTAAGACTTAATGCATTCTGAAGTTCTGCATTAAGTGATGCCGTTTGTATGTTTTTTTTCTTTTTTCCTATTAACCAAATGCAAGTTTAGATAAGTTTATATTGATTGTTCTTTCTCACTGGCACAAAAACAACATTCTGTTTTTGGTGGAGTTTGTTAAGTAATGGGCTCCCCTGACATCTCTCAGGCAGGAGAGGTGGTTGCAGTGCGTTATCGCCAGATGTCATACTACCTATATAAAAAAGGTTGCGATGGCATGAGTCAGAATTGAAACTTACCCTGTATGCCACAGACGTCAGGGGATTGTTGCAACACAAGTAATGAGAACTGAGGGCTGAATTAAGCTTAAAGGATTTTAAAATCTAAGGCTGGATCATTAAACTGTACTTAGTACTCTGGGGTTAACTAAAGGGAGTACACCCATCTGATGTCATAGGGGAGAGCCGGACATAACACATAAATTAGATGGGGCAGAGAGTTAAGTAGCCTCTTGGCTTCTGGACATTGCCCACCCACCCTCTCTGGTTGGATGATGTGAGGACACCGGGGTTAGAACAAAAGCTCACTAGATAGCCGGTCCTCTAGCTTCACAGGTCACGCAGGTAAGGAGACAGGAAATAAATACTAATCCCTTTTATTAAACAAAGTGCACACACTTAGTAAAATACAACAGTGCTCCCCAAGGAGAAACTTGTTCCCCACCAAATATATCAAGTGTCAGAAAATCACCAGTGCAAGTAAAAACTCCCCAACAAAGTCCCCAGCAGTTTACCTCCTAGTACAGAGTCCTAGCAGGCCCAAACTCCTGGTAATAAAATCCACAGCTGACAATCCAAGTGGGCCAGGGTTTATGATCCATAAGGAGGGTCGGTGTATCTTGATGATCCAAGCCGCTTGCCAACTACCCACAAGCTCGGTGGGACCTGGGTATTAGTCTCCCTACTGATGTAGGCTCACCAATTCCCCAGAATCTGCGAGTGTCTCCCGATGGAGTGGTAACAGAATCAGTCCTAGAGGAACACTCCCCGATCTGTGTCAAGAAGCTCCCGCTTCAAGCATTCCTTTCTGGTCCTGATAGAATACGGTTACTCTCAAACAGTCCAAGTTCTTGCTGTCTCAAGATTCTCCAACAGCAGCCCCCCTCCCCCAGGCAGCTCCTTTTTGTCCCTTCTCACAAGGCACCCGATCCTAGCCACCTCCCTGGGTCAACCCCCTGCTCATTGTCCTCTTGTGATTGGTGGTGTAAAGAGTTTGGGTGGTAACAGGGGTAGAAGTAGAGTATGACATCAGTGGTCTCCCACCTGCGGTGATGGTGCCATTCAGACTGTGTTGCAGAGTTGCTAAAACAATAATTAGCAAACGGAGAGACCCCCTCCTGATTTTAGATAAGGTCCTGACCCTCCTCTTTTTAACCCCTTCCACTCTTTTTTGATGTCACAGTGTCCACAGCTGTTTCACACTTCCTGTGAGCTGCTTTCCCCCTCCCTCTCTGGACACCACAGCAATAACAGATCTGGCCGCGGGCGGCATTTAATAACAGAGTGGGCCACAGTTGTTCAATTGGCCCACTGAGGACAGACCGGGTTGGCACAATATTCCTATTATAAGACCCGGGTCTATCACCGATGACATTCGGGCCTGCTAGGGATACAGGCTGTGGTATAGTGATGAATCCGGTTCTGGTACATCTGGGGGTAAATGTATCAAGGTCCGATTTTGACAGCGTGTTAAAATCACAGCAAATTTTTGTGAAAAAAAACAGAAATGTATCAAGCTGCGATTTTGACCCAGATCTTCAAAATCGCTGGTCATCTCTGGCGATTTGCTGCGATCTAAAGACTCCCGTGTTTAGCTAACTCTCCTGTGTTGTGGCAGCGTGTTGTCAAACACATCACTATTACACTGCCTGTCATACAGCTGCCGGAGCTTGCGTAAGCTCCATTTACAGTATTAGGTGATTTCCCCAATAGCGTGGGAAAGTCAGCTAATACAGTACATAGACCTTGCGCAATGAACGTACATTCATTGCGTAACGGACCTCCTACTAGGTAGGAGATGTTTGCGGCGGCTCCAGCTTCTTTTGTTTTTCTGCAAGGAAGCACACAGAGTCGGCATGTACAAATATGGGGCCCTTCTGGCCGAAGAAAAGAAGACTACAATCAACAAGGGGCCCCGCCTGGGCGAAGGCCAGGAGAGATTTTTCAAGCAAAAACTTTTCGATGGTACAAATAATGTGGGACTGGGGCAAGCCGGACAATTAGATGTATAGTTTATTTTGGACCTTTTTCAAGCTAGAACTTTTGGAAGGTATAAATAATGTGGGACTGGGGCAAGCAAGGACAATTTGGAAAAGAAAGAAAACTTCTTTGGTGAGTATTTGGGGTTTTATTATTTTTAATAAGTATATGTGGTGTAAATGAGGGTGGTTACTGTGTTTATTGTGGGTTTTTTATTTTTATTAAATATGTGTGGTGTTTACAAGGGTGTTGTGGTTTTTTTAACATTTTTTTTGTGGAACTACAGGTCCCAGCCAGCCATGGATGTCAGGGCATGTTGGCACTTGTGGTTCTCCAAGTGCCAACATGCCCTGGCTGCCTTGGGTATGCTGGTGCTTGTAGTTATAGAAGCAGAAGCATGGCCACACTATTTTGGGCAACCTGGCTGGCTGGGACTTGTAGTTCCACAAAAGAAAATGGCGTCCGTTTGTTATTTTTACACTTTATCGCCGGTATTACCCTACTACCCACAGCCCAGAGGTAGTAGGAAGAGCCCTAGTGCTATCAGCACTGGTCTGGGGGTCTCTAGGGGGGGGCCCGCTCCTTTTTTCGGCGGACCCCACTCCCTAGGGAATCCAGCCCAGGGCTGAACAGTCTAGGGTTGGTTAGTCATTATGGCAGGGGGACCTCTGCTGCGTGTCCCACTGCTATAGTGCCGCCAACCCTGGCTGGTTTGCCTAGTGCTGGTTAAGTGAAAATCGGGGGGACCCCACGCAAATTTTCCCCCGATTTTCACTGAACCAGCAGTAGTCTGGCAGCACTAGGGTTAAGCTGGAATAGCGGGGGGACCCCACACTTTTTTTTCAAAAAACTTTTATCTGTTCTTTACCATTTTTAGACTGCCAGGGCAGTGTAACAGTGATGTGTTTATACAACACGCTGCTATCAAGCAGCTTGTTGTACCTGGCTTATTTTTAAGCAAACTCTCCTGAGTTTGCTTACTTGAAGCTTCATACGTTGGAGACTTGTAAAGCTGCAGTGGCAAACAGTCTGGAGTTTGATCTCTGGCGATTTTTCAAATAACGATTTTGACATAAGCACAACTCTGGCGATTTTGCATGAAATCTCAGCTTCATACATCTGCAAGTTTCAACTCTCCCAAGAAAACCGCTGGATTTGCAAAATCGCACCTTGATACATTTGCCCCCTGGTGTTGTTGGTGGTTGTCAAGGATGATGAAGTTGCCGGAAAACACAGTGTAGTCATCCAGCTCTCCCCGTTGATGAAGTGGGTGGGAGCGGAGCTAAATGCAGCATTCTGGCCCATGCCCCTGTTGTGATAGGCTGAAATTGTCGAAGATCGACAGGGGTGGGGCCTAATGATGCAATTTGTATGACCATGTCCCCATGAAGGATCCTCCTCCTGGACAGCTTTCTGCAAAAGGCGGCAATTATGCGATAGTGACTGGATAGCAGGACAGTAAGATGCGATGAGGGATGCGAAGATCACTCTATCGCAATGCTCTCCTTATAGGAGCAGAGCTGAAAAATTACACATATGGTAATGTATGCTAGCCTGAGCTGGCGTACATTACCGTATTTATAATTGAATTGCATTTTTGGAAGTTATTAAATTGCGGTATATGGCAGTCCCCATAGACATCTATGAGGACTGCTCAGGGTTTTGAAAAAAATGTGATGCACTGTTAATAAATGTGCACATTACTTGAAAGTCGGTCGGTCCCCCTGAAAACAGACGTTTTCGGAGGAATTTAATGAAAAGAGCAATAATAAATAGGCCCCTAAGACTGAAATGCAATGGACAACAAATAATGTTTCACCTATAGCTACAAAGCATGCTTTCAATATAGACTGTCACCTGCAGATCGATTTCATCTAAGCTCCCAACAGCCCGAATGAGATTACATTCACCAACCTTGATGATGAAAAAGTACACAATCTGCAATCTCCTGTTTCAAATTTTGCGACATTCTCCTCCCATCTATTCACACCACAGCTGCTCTTCATTCAAGCACTTGCTATGGGTCTATTGATTAAAGTGGATAATTAGGAAGAGGCTTACCATTTAATAACAATGAATTCTCACCACTATGCAATCCTAATACTTTAGTGCTCGCCTGGCTTGCTGTCTGCACAAAAGGAGCCCTGGTGATTCTGTAATCATTTATATAAAGCATTCACTACATCGATGAAAAACCCTGATGAGAGGGCCCAGATTGTGTGATCTTGACTATTATTACTGACTCCTGCTAGGCTCAGCTCTCATCAGTTGTGATCTCCTATTGCAACACTTCTAAAGCTGTGTTTTTACAGACTGTGATATGTTTTAATAATGGATTTATAGCTGTTTATTGACAGGGGGTCACCTTTGTCTTCTATGGCATAATGGCATATACAGTGAAAGGCAATGTTGTAAATGGTAGATTAGCACACAGCATGACAAAGCAGTAATTTCAGGTCTCTCGCTCTCACAGAGATCAATCTGTCTGTGTATAAAGTCTACTTTATATAAGCAGCACTTTACAGAATTAAAATAGCTACATTTATATTGGTAGTACATACTACATACAAACAAAATTAGACGACATTTGATCATAGTATTTTATAACTCTCAGAAATTAAAAACCCTAAATCGGAACACGGACTATATCCCTCTGTAAATGGGTCTTGACTGCATCATGTTAGAGATGCGGATACATCACAGTTTTGAGAAGCACTAGGCCACCCCCAACTCCTTGCAAAACATCCTTGTATTTCCAAACTCACCAAGGCACTTGCGCTCACTATAGTAAGTGGTGACATACAGGGCCACCTTAACTACTTTATGGGCCCCCGGGCAATGCAGTGCACCGGGCCCCAAAAAAAATGAATAAATATATATATATATATATATATATATATATATATATATAATAGTGTGTGTGTGTGTGTAAAAAAAATATATATGTATGTAAAAAAAAAGTGATTATATAATCACTTTTTTTTACATATATATATATATATATATATATATATATATATATATATAGGGGCCCCCTAAACTTACCTTAATTCCGATCCCCTTCTCCTTTTTTCCGCGCCGCTGGGTCTCTTCTGCGCTCTTCCGTGCTGTGCTCGCAGTGAATGCTGGGCGTGACAGCATGCCCAGAATTCACTGCGAGCACAGCACGGAAGAGGGGACCAGGGAGGGAGCCGGATCGCCGCTGACGTGACCGCAAGGTAAGTATTTTCATTTTTTTCAGGATTTTTTTTTTACAGAGCTGCCTCGGATGGGCCCCCTTGCCCGCAGGGCCCCCGGGCACCTGCCCATTGTGCCCAATAGAAGAGACGGCCCTGGTGACATACCTTCCAACCTCTGTGAGTAGAGAAAAATGTGCCGATGGCAGGACGTTGGGACAGTCCCCTCAAATCGGGACTGTCCTGCCGAAATTGGACAGTTGGAAAATATGCTATATGATACTACACTTGATTTATATCACTTAGCCAAATTAGATAAACAAAGGTCTAATGTCGCTTTAAAAAAGCTAATTTAAGATATTTAAGATATGTATTTCAGTTATAAACAAATATTGTGAGATAAGCCAATGAAGATTGATTCAGCTTTACTGTACAGTACATGATAGTTGTGAAATGAAAATAAACATGAGGTTACAGGAAGACCCTGTGTACACAAGCTGTATATATCTACATTTTAAATGCTGCTTAAAGTGAGCACAGCAGAGGAATCATTTATAATTTTAAGAAATCACATGACAGATAAATAGCATAGCATTCACTTTTTTCTACAGTTATTGCCCTGTCATGCATTCTCCTGTGAACACTTACCATTCGTTTTCTATATTAGAACTAGTGAGTCCTTTGCTGTGCTCACTGCTGCATTCACACACAGGTTAACAGTGGCAGTCATAATTCCGACCCTGTAATTGTTGGCACTTGACCTGTGTAGGCAGGTGGACAATGTTGTCAGTGTGAGTGGCGACATTCACAATGTCACCAATCACAATGCTAATAATAAAAGACCAATGACTACCTGGGCCCTGGTGCATACTTGCTGCAGAACATAGCACCTTCTGATCCAGTCACCTGCTTGCTACCTGGACCCTTGTGTACACCTGCCGTAGAACCTCTAACCTTCTGATACAGTCTCCTGCTGCTGTTACCTGGACTCTGTGTATACCTGCCACAGAACATTGCGCCTTCTGATCCAGTCTCCTGCTGCTGCTACATGGACGCTGGTGTATACCTACGGCAGCATATCTCACCTTCTCATCCAGTCTCCAGCTCATCAAGAAGAGCAGGAGTCCGTCCCCGGCACCTGCGGACAGTGCGGGGATGGCGCCTGACATCATCTCTCTCTGCTTAAACCATTGGTCATCAATTGCTTCTCATCCCCCTCAGCTTCTCCTTCATTGGTGGATGTCCAACAAGGAGACGATTTTGAGATCAGTCAAAACCTGGACTCCAAATTTTGTCGTGGAAAGGTTAAATATTAAGTAGACTGGAAGGGATTGGGTTCTGAGGAGTGCTTCTTGGTCAGCTCATCTGATGTCAATGCTCTTTGCTTACTGAGGAAGTTTCATTCTAAATTCCCTAATAAATCTAATCCCAGGTGTTCAGTGCTCACTTTTAAAAGGAGGACTACTATCACGCACCGAACCCGCTGATCATTCGCCCGGACCCGGTGCACTTACCTGGGTCTTCCCCTGCCCAGTCTCCTGCTGCAGCCTCTTGCAGTTGCCATCTTTGATTAGGGTCTGCACATGGAAGATCCATCTTTTTTCTGTTCCCATTCCTTTCCATTGGACAGTGCCCTCTAATGAGCCAGATATATATTACACCTGGCTGCTTTATTTCTCTGCCAGATCTTGTGTCTGTTTCACTCTGTCTGGATGTGACTTTCCTTGGCTCCTGTTTCCACTACCTGCTTGCTACCTGGACACCTGGTGTATACCTGCCCCCAGAACATTGCACCTTCTAATCCAGTCTCCTTCTGATGCTACCTGGATCCAAGTATATATCTGCTGCAGTACAACGCACCTTCTGATCCAGTCTCCTGCTGATGCTACCTGGACCCTGGTGTATACCTGCCACAGAACATTGCACCTTCTATTCGAGTCTCCTGCTGCTGCTACATGGACCCTTGTGTAAATCTACTGCAACTTATCTTACCTTCTCATCCAGTCTCCAGCTTCCAAGCTACTGGGACCCTGGTGTACACCACAGGTCTTCACTGGGTGCCTACTTGTAGGGCCGTGACCCGCGGAGCTGTAGCCGCTAAGCCCAAATTCCCTCACAGATGTCACTGGTGAAAAACTTCGTCCCACTAGACTCTGCACCTCCCTGTAGGTGGCACGGAACTTAGCAGGCTCTAAGGATCCCACAGATCCCCGTTGTCTATGACAAGTAGCTTCAGTACAAGTAACAAATTGAGGTACAATACAATGTTTGAAAAAAATGTCTTCATTTGGTTGTATACATTTTTTGCTATTCTCCTATTTAAAAAAAAAAACACAAAAAAACACTTTACAGTGTTCCATTCTATGCAAACACTGACCAGGCTCATTGTGACTTTTCTTTTCCAAAATACTAAATTGAAGTCCGTTACAAAGATATAATGTGCCCATTTCAACCAACATATAATCTGTCAATGTATATTTAACACAGCATTTCAGCCACTTTTTTCTTCCAATGTTGCCATCTTTGATAAGTTTTTATCCATTCCTTTCTATGGGAAAACTATAATCAACAAAGGATTATGCAAAGAGATGTAACTGAAGTCATTGGAGATTATAAAAGAAATTGAACTGAATGGGATACTTTATTTTATACTTTTTAAAAGAAAATTATTAGCATGTTATTTTAATTTTATATGGATGTCATGATCTGTAACATTATGTCTGCAATAAGAAATCTAAGTGACAGAGCTTTATATAAAGTTATTTATCCTAAATGATGTGGTTTCCTGTGATAGACTCTGACTGCACGAAGGCTTTTCTTCTACATTTTAAAACTAGCTATTGTGAAACCATGTAACAGGGCCACTAAAACTGGATCAGATCTACAATGGCAAATCAACGATAGCAATCTTGCAAGTCTTTTAATAAATACTAAATGTTAAAAGTATTCTGACTTATAAATCATGTTCACGAAGATGCAAATCTACAAAGGTATGTGTATGTATATATTTCTGTACATGATTGCATTCATAACAAAGTATTCTAACTCATAGTTATATAGTGAGACTGAGAAAAGATATGAGTCTTTAAAAATCTTGTTAAATTCTATCTGTGTCAATTCAAAGGACAGCAGCACCCCTTTAAGGCAGGCAATTGCCAGTGTAAATGGCATACCTCTGACCTCTCATCGGACATGGCAGCAGGGTAAGAGCTGCTGACAGAGGTATGTATTGAGAGAGCAACATGAAGTAGGACATACCTTTCAGCCATCCCTTAAGTCAAGTAAACTCCCTGACTGGACAGTACTACAAACTTAGGACTGTCCTGCCAGAATCAGGACAGATGGCAGACTGTGCTGCTCTCTCCTTGCTGTTCTTGGAGCTTTGACTACCTGCTCCTGGTGTCTTAAGCTCAGTTGCTTCTTAGCTGGATCCTGAAATGCTGGCACCCTGCTTGGAAAAAAGATAGGTGCTATTCACTTCCTGGAAAGCTATAGGTCTCCCTTCTCTGAAGCAGCCCTGACATTAAACCAATAGGATGCACAATTGTTAAATACAACTCCCTCACCCCAACCAGCCCCAAAATTAAAATAAAAACAGTCACATTTGATATACAGGAATATTCTGCCCAACTAGACTGTCATTAAGTTATGAGACTGCACATTTAATTCAGATATCCAACTGTGACAGGATGGACCTCCTATGCCACCATATTGTGGTACAGGGGACTTGCTGGGCTTGCCTTGCCACCATCCCCTTTCTTTATCCCAATTGCACCCCTCTAAGTAGGAGGAGCTCTGTTGCCTCCACTAGGCTCCTTCAACAGAACCTAGAACCTCTTCTTCTGGTTAACTCTTCCTGCTAATGCACCCCCTTGCTGGGCACCTGGACTGGTACCACTGACCTCTTCCTTCACATCAGGGTTGCTGTGGATGGTTCCCCTTGGTCTATCACACTGACCAGAGCTGCAGGGCAATGGGCAGAGTGTTGGTACTAGGTACTAGTAGCGGATTCCTGATGGTAATGTACAGATCAAAATGACACTTGATCCCAACCTCAGAACAGCCGGATAATAAATTTGATTGTTCTAATCTGAGGTCACATGAATTACAGTAGGTAAGTAGAGTCAAACCAGGATCCTTAAGCAGTGATGTTTATTAGCTCAAGAAGTACTTATAAGGACACTTACATACTAGTTAGTGATACTAAGGATCATCCAGAAGTACAGATGGAATAATACAAAACATGGTCAAACAGGGCTCTTTTGTACAGTTTTAGAGACCTAAGCTGGCAGGAGGCAATCCAGCCTCCTGTCCCTTTAACCAATCCAGGCTGATTCATGCAGCCTGCACGTGAATCTGCCTAGAGGGGTGTAATGTTCATTTCGTTGCTACCAATAAACATTGTCGAATGCGATTATTGTGGTTCCCTCGCACACAGAGATTTAACAGCAAAAGATAGCAGGATTTACAGAAAGCCATGATTAAGCATAAAAGTTATAACAATAAACAGAAAAGTAAAAAACAAATACATTACAGTTTTGCAAGCGTGTCCTGGGCCCAGGTTCAGATACAGTCATGTTGTCTTTTGTCAGGAAGAGAGATATAACACTGGCCCAGGACTTACTTATATGCAGTTTCAGTTAACAAAAAAAAGTGATGATGTCACAATATACACAAAGATAAACTAAGGTCTTTCTTCATTGGTCCAGAGGTCAGGTCAGTCCAGTACAATGCAAATCAAAGGTCATTTCACAGGATTCCTGGATTCCTGATAAAGTGGGGCCAGCTCACTCCAACAGTTGTGCACATGTGCCTAAGGGAACCAACCTAATCCAGTTGAAAGCAACCTATTTGCATTCCAAACACAATATAATTTTGAGCATTAATCCTATATCGTCCATAACTAGTGATCGCAAGAAGCGATCGATTCGACGATAGTAGCGGATTCCTGATGGTAATGTACAGATCAAGCTGACACTAAACATGCATTAAACATACATTTCCCATATCCTGATCCTTAGATACCTTTAATATAATATCATTTATGTATAAACTCTAATACATTTTAATAATAAATATATGTGGATTGGAACCTTAATAAATGTTTACTATTTACAAGTGTAAGTGCGAATGTAAATGTGTGTGCTATTAATCTGTGCGATTCGTCATTACACATGGCATACTAATCACAATGGCACGGTTAAACAATATTGAACAATTTAGTTTACTTCATCTAATTATTTGACTTCCACAGGCCACCCTTTGAGAGTATACCTAACATTTTCACCCTATGAATATTTTTCTTACAGGATCTCAGTAGTACACTTTATTCTCTGTAATGTACGTCCCCCTTAATACCAGCACACTATCTGTGGCTATCAGTCAGGTTACCATAAAAGTATCACGAGCTGTCGCCGCATCCTGGCGTGAGGTAGCAGCCGAGCACGTGCATTAGTTACAATGCACTGTTATCTTTGTGGCATAGGGTAGGAGGGTGTAGGGATATCCTCCAACTCCAGAGAGAGCTCTCGCATGATTCTAATCTGTCATTTATATTTTCATACATGTTCCTGGTTTGTGATATAACCTATGCTAGTTCTAAGCTAGTAATTAATTAGCAGCCTCCTGAGGCTGATTGTCAGCCCTGTCCTCCTCCTTTCTGATTTGTCCATCAAAGTATTTAAGGCAGTGAGGACCTGCCTGCTAGCATACTTCTCCTGCTGTTGTTGTACTTGCTGTCTTCTGTGTTACCGTTGCTGACCGCTGGCCTGGATTTTGACATTTCTGATTTGCCTGTGACCCTGACCCCTTGCTTGGATATTGACGCTGCTGATTCGCCTGTGACCCCAACCCCTGGCTTGAATACTGACTTCGCTGATTTGCTCGTGACCCTGAAACCTTTGCCTGGATACCTGATTCCTCCTCTTTGTAATACCTGCGCTATGATCTTAGGTTATCAGCTCCTACTGCTAGAGAACAAGACCTGGGGGCATCCGAGTACCTGTGAGCATGTCTAGTTCTCCGAGAAAGGTGGCTGCTATAGGCAAAGACCTCTGAAGCGGTTCTAGGAGTTGATACCTGGGGCGTGAACCTTAACAAAAAGAGAGTCATAATTCTAGAAACCATTTTTTTTTTTCCTACGGAACATATACCTTTGGAGCTCGGAGTTAACCTTTTGTATGCCCTTCACCCACATATGTAATACATTATTTGAAAGGATACAAGGTACAATAAAATATGTTACATTACTACATAATATTCTAGTAAAGTTTTATGTCTAGCATGTCCATCTGTTCGAAGCATGCCTTAGCTTATATGACATTTAAACAAAACATTTTCACAAATAACACCTTATGTCTGTTAAC
This sequence comes from Mixophyes fleayi, assembly GCF_038048845.1. Lineage (NCBI taxonomy): Eukaryota > Metazoa > Chordata > Amphibia > Anura > Limnodynastidae > Mixophyes > Mixophyes fleayi. The sequence continues at coordinate 187,720,280 of NC_134403.1, read as the reverse complement.
ACAATCTAATTTATGATCTCCTTCAACCTTCTTAGTTAAATACACTCTAACAATGTTTTTTTCATCAACACTTGTGGGGCAGGCTATTGTCTGTTCATTCTATCCAGTCTCCCAATACTCAAGTTTCTTTGTATGTGAAACAATGATCGGTCTGCCGAATATTTGGAAACTTCAAACTAAGGGACCTAGCTGTATTACTTTTCGTCTGAGTACCTCAGAAATATTTAGTGGAAAGACAACTAATCCTACATAACTTAGTCTCTGAGGGATGTGAGAGCACATCCAGCATTTAGTTTGGTCTAAAACCTTACCCACCAAAGAATGATAATCATTCTTGTGGATGCCTGCTGAAATCCAAATTATTACTGGACTGGCATCGCTGGATGCACCTCTCTTCAACTATGGGGTAACAGTACTTACAGACACAACATTCTTCAGACAATAGCCCCTCACACTTTCTCTGAGCTCCAAGGTTAGCAAAACTTTTCTTTTACCCCCAAATTGAATAGTGTAGTTGGCTGGACCAATTGTGCTAACAACTTCTTCTTCATCACCACATCCTCAGTATGACTACCTGAACCAGTCTCTATCACCTCATCACCATTCATTTTAAATAATATATCTCAGCCAAATAAGTTATCATGAGCCACCGCAACTAGAAGAAAGAGTGTTACAATGACCCATTCTTAACTTGTTTTTTAATGGAAAATTTTGCATTTCTCCTGCAATCCCCATAATTAATAAATACATTTCTCTCTGGCTGTCCTTGTCTAAAGAAGAAAAAAAGAAAAATAAAGTTTAGTTAGTATCAGAAAACAAGCAACACCTTTATATTTCTTTACTTTCAACCAACAACAAGAAACAAAACAAACAGAAAACAAAAATAACTCAGACTATAGCCATTCATTGGCAACAAATGTTTCTTATGTAAATCCTTCCCGAGCAACTGTTATCTCTAGTTTGTTGTATTGTTCTAACTCTATAGCCTCATTGCAACCAGGGTCAATTAGGTAAAACCATTGTCTCTACACAATGGATATCTCTCACCTACTAATAGCACATACATGTGAAACCTTATTTTTCCTTTTAGAATTTTTGAAACAAAGCCATTACAGGGACACAACAATTTTTTTTTACTAATATTAATACATGGCACACTACTTTTCCCTAGCTGCACTTTAGTTATTATCCATGAAAGGTGGAGAATGTCACTTTACATATTGAGCTTGCCAATGATTGAAATAGAAGCCTCTCTCCAGACTGTTTGAAAACTGGTTTCACTAGATTCAAATACTGCCTTTTATCTTGCCTATGTGGTACTTACTGTACTTCTATTGCAGGGCTTTTTCTTGATTCAGTCACTGCCACTTCTATTGCAGGGCTTTGACACAAACACATAAACAGAAACAAAAACAAAAGCAAAATACATATAAATGACTAATTTTCCTCTGAAAAGTTACACACTTAATAAAGAATATCAGTTATATTTTGTCACTCACCGGACTGTGAGTGCTACTTCTCGTGTGTTTAGGAACCGTGGCCGTCCACCATCCTGAGGGTCTGCGCATGTGCAGCCCTTTCAAACCTTCAGTTCATGTTCCTTTTAGTTAATTGGCTGATCAGGCAACACTCCCTATTTAAAGCACCTGAGGTCAATACCTCGTGGCCTGATCTTGGAGTCTCATTCCCCATGAGCCTCTGAAGGTGTTCCTGTGTTTCCTCGTGTGTTCAGCTCCTGCTGATTCCTGTTGTTCGTTTGTGGTTTCCAGACCACTTCAACTCTCCTGTGTTTCATCGTGACTGTGCCAGCTGATTCCTATCCGCTGCCTCTGTGCTACTACAGTTTCCAGTCCACTTCAACTCTCCTGTGTTTCATCGTGACTGCACCATCTGATTCCTATCCGTTGCCTCCGTGTATCTACAGTATCTTGCTCACCTCAACTCTCCCGTGTTTCATCGTGACTGCTCCAGCTGATTCCTATCCGCTGCCTCCGTGTATCTGCAGTACCCTGCTCATCGCAACCCTCCAGTACTCCTCGTGTCTGCAGCCAGCTGATCCGCTCTCCGTGCTTCTACAGTGTCTCCGCTTGTGTCAACTCGCCTGTCTGCATTGGATCAACGCTCCGCTGCTTCCATCTCGTCTAGACCATCTCTACTCTTCAGCGTTCTCTAGGTGTCCAGTTCGATATACTACTGCTTCCTGAGCATTGTTTCCATCCCTGCTGGTCTACCTACCTGTGCGCTGCACCTACTTGATTACCGCTTCTACCCTCCTGGGACTTCGTATCCTGCCGGCCTCCAGCCGTTCAGGTATCCCTGCACTTCTGTCTGACAGCCTGCTCACCTGAACCACGGTATGCATACTTCTCATTGACTGTGCTGGTGTATTGCATATCTTGCTGGACTGAGTTGTTCTCCTCTGGAGTTTCCTATCCGCTGAGACTATTGCCATCATTTGACTGTGTTACCTTTGCTTGGATAGTTCTTGTGACTTTGTATTATTGTGCAGTGCTGTTCAGTTATTACTATTTGTGCATATCATCGTGGGATCAAGTTCAGTGTGCCCGTGTATACTCTGCATTGCATTTATCTCCCCGTGCTCTTCCTCACATATATATATTCAGTGGTACAACTTGCTAGAGGCAGACCACTGTTCCCTGTTTCCTGAGTCACCTGTTTCCAGTATCCTTTCACATAGCAGTGGTACAACTTGCTAACGCAGACCACTGACTTCCCGGATACCTTCACCTGGATTCCATTCCCTCACCTAGACAGCGGTACCACTTGCTATACGCAGACCGCTGACTCTCATCACCTCCTCGTTATTTCTGGACATTCCTCCTCACTATAGCAGTGGTACAACTTGCTATCCGCAGACCACTGACTACCCTCACGTTTCCTTGTCCATCCAGTTCCTTGTGTCAATTATCTATATATTACCAGTGCTGCTAGTCATAGACTTTCACGAGCATTCTCTTACCATCTGCTGTCTCCTGTTCCGTGATCACCCCGCTACCAGAGTATCATATTACCACCTATACTGCTCTGGTAAGTCCATCATCTGGTGATACCTGGGTAAAGATTCCTAGTGCCCGTGACAGTAAGATCAGGCCATGACTGACCCAGATTCGGAACCAACAGCTATAGAGATGCTGCGGTATCTGGTTACCCGTATGGAACAACAAGATGTTCGTCAACAACAGTTGCTGCAATGTTATCAGACTTTAGTCGCCCAAGTAACTTCTGTGCAAAATGTAGCAGCCACTGTTGATCCTCCCGTGTCGTCATCTTCTTCCCCTGTGCCATCCCAGGTGTCTACTGCTTCCGCGCTACACCTGCCTACTCCGTCAAAATATGATGGAGACCCCAAAACCTGTAGGGATTTTCTTACTCAATGCTCAGTTCATTTTGAGCTCCAACCTCAAAATTTCTCTACTCATTGTTCCAGAGTGGCCTATCTCATTTCCTTGTTTTCCGGACAAGCTCTCGCATGGGCTTCCCCTCTGTGGGAAAAAAACGATCCATTATTACAGGATAGTGCCAAATTTATTTCCACGTTCCGAAGTGTATTCCATGAACCAGGTCGTGTTATTTCCGCTGCATCCAGCATTCTCCGTCTTCGCCAAGGATCTCGCACTGTAGCTCAGTACGTCATTTAATTTCGGATACTAGCCTCGGAACTTCAGTAGAACGCTGAGGCACTGATCGCCGCCTTCTGGCAGGGGCTTTCCGATAAAATTAAAAACGCACTGACCTCACAAGAAGTACCCTCCTCTTTGGATGATTTGATTTCCCTTTGCCTTCGTGTAGACATGAGGTTTCGTGAGAATGATTCCGAAAAAGTAACTTCCATTAAAGCGCCTCTTCGCTCGGTACCTCAATTTCACCCAGCTTCATCTCCGGTGATACCCATGGAGATAGGTCGCTCCAAATTAACTTCAGAGGAGAGGGACCGAAGAGTAAAAAATAGACTTTGTATCTATTGTGCTGATTCCATGCATATGCTCAATTCATGCCCCAGGAAATGCCGGGCTCTAACCAATACTTTGGAGATAAGGTTAGGGTTCCTGGAGTCCTCTCCTTGTTCTACGAAATTAAAAGTCTGTTCTTTTGATGTTTCAGTTTCCTTTGCTACCAAATCCTTTAAGTCCCAAGCACTTATTGACTCTGGAGCTGCGGGAAATTTTATTTCTGAATCCCTCGGGAATCAATGGTCCCTACCAGTGATTACTTTGAAGACACCTATTACTGTGACTGCTATCGATGGATCACGCATTGTCAATGGTCTCATCACCCAGAGTACGTCTCCAGTAATCCTTCAAATTGGTGTATTACACCAAGAAGAAATTTCATTTCTAATTCTTCCTGTTACTACAAGTCCGATTGTATTAGGCCTTCCATGGCTTCAACGTCACTCTCCCCAGATTGATTGGCACACTTCTCAAGTTACGTCTTGGGGAGCTGAATGTCATCATCGTTGTCTCTCTCAAGTTGTTCCATTCAAAATACAGCAGTCGTCTATTTCACCGGGTCCACCAGGTCTCCCTCCACAGGATCCTTCATCTACGGATCTGTGCGATAAGGTTCAGTCTGAACGCCTTCCTCCTCATCGGGCGTTCGTGATGTCCTCGGACGTTGAAGTTTGATTTCAGGAGTCATCTTCAAAAAGTCAAGTGCTTGTGGTTTACGGTCACCATCCGTCTTTTCCGGAATTTCCTGCCCTCCCTCCCATCCAAGTTCCTGCTGTAGAGACTGTTTGCCAAACCTTCAAAAATATTTGGTCTCAGGTCAAAACCTGTTTAAAGAAAACATCTGCCAAATATAAGTCTTTTGCAGATAAAAAGAGGCGGGCTATTCCACCACTGAAAATTGGAGATCGTGTCTGGTTATCTACCAAAAATATTCGTTTGAAGGTCCCATCTATGAAATTCGCTCCTCGTTTTATTGGTCCATATAGGATCATTCAAGTGATAAATCCAGTTTGTTTCAAACTTCTACTTCCTAAGAATCTTCGTATTTCCAACGCCTTCCATGTGTCCTTACTCAAACCTCTCATAATCAACCATTTCTCGGTCCCATCTTCAGCACCTCGGCCAGTTCAAATTCATCAGGAGGAAGACTTTGAGATTACTCATATATTGGATGCAAAAATTTCGCGAGGAGTTCTTCGTTTCCTCGTTCATTGGAAGGGCTTTGGTCCTGAGGAGCGTTCATGGATCAAAGCTGAAGATCTCAACGCTCCAGCTCTTCTTAAGAAGTTTTATTCCAAATTTCCGGACAAACCCGGTTCCAGGTGTCTGTGCCCACCTTTAAAGGGGGGGGGTACTGTCACTCACCGGACTGTGAGTGCTACTTCTCGTGTGTTTAGGAACCGTGGCCGTCCACCATCCTGAGGGTCTGCGCATGTGCAGCCCTTTCAAACCTTCAGTTCATGTTCCTTTTAGTTAATTGGCTGATCAGGCAACACTCCCTATTTAAAGCACCTGAGGTCAATACCTCGTGGCCTGATCTTGGAGTCTCATTCCCCATGAGCCTCTGAAGGTGTTCCTGTGTTTCCTCGTGTGTTCAGCTCCTGCTGATTCCTGTTGTTCGTTTGTGGTTTCCAGACCACTTCAACTCTCCTGTGTTTCATCGTGACTGTGCCAGCTGATTCCTATCCGCTGCCTCTGTGCTACTACAGTTTCCAGTCCACTTAAACTCTCCTGTGTTTCATCGTGACTGCACCATCTGATTCCTATCCGTTGCCTCCGTGTATCTACAGTATCTTGCTCACCTCAACTCTCCCGTGTTTCATCGTGACTGCTCCAGCTGATTCCTATCCGCTGCCTCCGTGTATCTGCAGTACCCTGCTCATCGCAACCCTCCAGTACTCCTCGTGTCTGCAGCCAGCTGATCCGCTCTCCGTGCTTCTACAGTGTCTCCGCTTGTGTCAACTCGCCTGTCTGCATTGGATCAACGCTCCGCTGCTTCCATCTCGTCTAGACCATCTCTACTCTTCAGCGTTCTCTAGGTGTCCAGTTCGATATACTACTGCTTCCTGAGTATAGTTTCCATCCCTGCTGGTCTACCTACCTGTGCGCTGCACCTACTTGATTACCGCTTCTACCCTCCTGGGACTTCGTATCCTGCCGGCCTCCAGCCGTTAAGGTATCCCTGCACTTCTGTCTGACAGCCTGCTCTCCTGAACCACGGTATGCATACTTCTCATTGACTGTGCTGGTGTATTGCATATCTTGCTGGACTGAGTTGTTCTCCTCTGGAGTTTCCTATCCGCTGAGACTATTGCCATCATTTGACTGTGTTACCTTTGCTTGGATAGTTCTTGTGACTTTGTATTATTGTGCAGTGCTGTTCAGTTATTACTTTTTGTGCATATCATCGTGGGATCAAGTTCAGTGTGCCCGTGTATACTCTGCATTGCATTTATCTCCCCGTGCTCTTCCTCACATATATATATTCAGTGGTACAACTTGCTAGAGGCAGACCACTGTTCCCTGTTTCCTGAGTCACCTGTTTCCAGTATCCTTTCACATAGCAGTGGTACAACTTGCTAACGCAGACCACTGACTTCCCGGATACCTTCACCTGGATTCCATTCCCTCACCTAGACAGCGGTACCACTTGCTATACGCAGACCGCTGACTCTCATTACCTCCTCGTTATTTCTGGACATTCCTCCTCACTATAGCAGTGGTACAACTTGCTATCCGCAGACCACTGACTACCCTCACGTTTCCTTGTCCATCCAGTTCCTCGTGTCAATTATCTATATATTACCAGTGCTGCTAGTCATAGACTTTCACGAGCATTCTCTTACCATCTGCTGTCTCCTGTTCCGTGATCACCCCGCTACCAGAGTATCATATTACCACCTATACTGCTCTGGTAAGTCCAGGGCCGCCGAGAGGGAAGGGGAGTGGGTACATTTTACTCGGGCCCGGCCATTCCAGGGGGCCCGGGCCGGGCCCGCTCCGTGTTTTTTTAAAAAAAAATTATTTTATTTTTTATTTTATTTTTTGCGACTTTTATTTATTTATTTATTATTATTAATTTTTTCGCGGGGGTGGGGGCGGGGGATGGGGGGGGTATTCGCTGGTGGGGGGAGCTGGAAGGAAAAAAAAATTGAAAAAAAAAAGATACTCACGTGATTGCGCAGCGCCGTGTCCCTCCTCTCCTCTTCTCCATTCACACTGACTGCCGGGCGTGACATCATCAAGTCACGCCTGTCAGTCAGTGAGGAGCGCCACAGCCAGCATGAAGAAAGAAGACAGAAGAGGGGACAGAAGAGAAGAAAAGAAAGGAAAGAAGTTGACAAAAGGTAAGTAAAGAAACGGAGAGGCAAGGGGAGGAAAACAGAGAGGGACAGTACTATAAAGAAATGGGAGAGAGAAACAGAGGAGGAAAAAAAGCAGAGAGCCACAGAGAAATAAAAAAAATAGTGGGAAAGAGGAACAGAGGAGAAAAAAAAGGAGAGAGGAACAGAGGAGAAAAAAAGGTGGGAAAGAGGAACAGTGGAGGAAAAAAAAGTGGGAAAGAGGAACAGTGGAGGAAAAAAAGTGGAAAAGAGGAACAGAGGAGGAAAAAAAAGTGAGAGAGAGGAACAGAGGAGAAAAAAAAGTGGGAGAGAGGAACAGAGGAGGAAAAAAAGAGGAACAGAGGAGGAAAAAAAAGTGGGAGAGAGGAACAGAGGAGAAAAAAAAGTGGGAAAGAGGAACAGAGGAGGAAAAAAGTGGGAAAGAGGAACAGAGGAGGAAAAAAGTGGGAAAGAGGAACAGAGGAGAAAAAAAAGTGGGAAAGAGGAACAGAGGAGGAAAAAAAGGAGAAAGGAACAGAGGAGAAAAAAGGTGGGAAAGAGGAACAGTGGAGGAAAAAAAAGTGGGAAAAAGGAACAGAGGAGGGGAAAAAAAGTGGGAGAGAGGAACAGAGGAGAAAAAAAAGTGGGAAAGAGGAACAGTGGAGGAAAAAATAGTGGGAAAGAGGAACAGAGGAGGAAAAAAAGAGGAACAGAGGAGGAAAAAAAAGTGGGAGAGAGGAACAGAGGAGAAAAAAAAGTGGGAAAGAGGAACAGAGGAGGAAAAAAGTGGGAAAGAGGAACAGAGGAGGAAAAAAAGTGGGAAAGAGGAACAGAGGAGAAAAAAAGTGGGAAAGAGGAACAGAGGAGGAAAAAAAGGAGAGAGGAACAGAGGAGAAAAAAAGGTGGGAAAGAGGAACAGAGGAGGAAAAAAAAGTGGGAGAGAGGAACAGAGGAGAAAAAAAAGTGGGAAAGAGGAACAGAGGAGGGGAAAAAGTGGGAAAGAGGAACAGAGGAGGAAAAAAAAGTGGGAGAGAGGAACAGAGGAGAAAAAAAAGTGGGAAAGAGGAACAGAGGAGGGGAAAAAGTGGGAAAGAGGAACAGAGGAGGAAAAAAAGTGGGAAAGAGGAACAGAGGAGGAAAAAAAGTGGAAAAGAGGAACAGAGGAGGAAAAAAAAGTGGGAGAGAGGAACAGAGGAGAAAAAAAAGTGGGAAAGAGGAACAGAGGAGTAAAAAAAATGGGAAAGAGGAACAGAGGAGGAAAAAAAGTGGGAGAGAGGAACAGAGGAGAAAAAAAAGTGGGAAAGAGGAACAGAGGAGGAAAAAAAGTGGGAAAGAGGAACAGTGGAGGAAAAAAAGGAGAGAGGAACAGAGGAGAAAAAAAAGGATTGGGGGCTATTGAATGTTGGGGTGAGTTTAGGGAGAATGAGGTCTATTTATTAAATGTGACTATGAATTATTTAATGGCAGTGATGGTTGCAGGAAATAGGTACTGCTGGGGCTGTTTGCAGGAAGGGAAATAGGTTTATTTATTAAATGTGAATAGTATTATTTTAATGTTGTTGCTGGAGGAAAAGAGAAACAGTGGAGGAAAAAATAGTGGGAAAGAGGAACAGAGGAGGAAAAAAAGAGGAACAGAGGAGGAAAAAAAAGTGGGAGAGAGGAACAGAGGAGAAAAAAAAGTGGGAAAGAGGAACAGAGGAGGAAAAAAGTGGGAAAGAGGAACAGAGGAGGAAAAAAAGTGGGAAAGAGGAACAGAGGAGAAAAAAAGTGGGAAAGAGGAACAGAGGAGGAAAAAAAGGAGAGAGGAACAGAGGAGAAAAAAAGGTGGGAAAGAGGAACAGTGGAGGATAAAATAGTGGGAAAGAGGAACAGAGGAGGAAAAAAAGTGGAAAAGAGGAACAGAGGAGGAAAAAAAAGTGGGAGAGAGGAACAGAGGAGAAAAAAAAGTGGGAAAGAGGAACAGAGGAGGGGAAAAAGTGGGAAAGAGGAACAGAGGAGGAAAAAAGTGGGAAAGAGGAACAGAGGAGGAAAAAAGTGGAAAAGAGGAACAGAGGAGGAAAAAAAAGTGGGAGAGAGGAACAGAGGAGAAAAAAAAGTGGAAAGAGGAACAGAGGAGGAAAAAAAAGTGGGAAAGAGGAACAGAGGAGGAAAAAAAGAGGAACAGAGGAGGAAAAAAAAGTGGGAGAGAGGAACAGAGGAGAAAAAAAAGTGGGAAAGAGGAACAGAGGAGGAAAAAAGTGGGAAAGAGGAACAGAGGAGGAAAAAAAAGTGGGAGAGAGGAACAGAGGAGAAAAAAAAGTGGGAAAGAGGAACAGAGGAGGGGAAAAAGTGGGAAAGAGGAACAGAGGAGGAAAAAAAGTGGGAAAGAGGAACAGAGGAGGAAAAAAAGTGGAAAAGAGGAACAGAGGAGGAAAAAAAGTGGGAGAGAGGAACAGAGGAGAAAAAAAAGTGGGAAAGAGGAACAGAGGAGGAAAAAAAAGTGGGAAAGAGGAACAGAGGAGGAAAAAAAGTGGGAGAGAGGAACAGAGGAGAAAAAAAAGTGGGAAAGAGGAACAGAGGAGGAAAAAAGTGGGAAAGAGGAACAGAGGAGGAAAAAAAGTGGGAAAGAGGAACAGAGGAGAAAAAAAAGTGGGAAAGAGGAACAGAGGAGGAAAAAAAGGAGAAAGGAACAGAGGAGAAAAAAGGTGGGAAAGAGGAACAGTGGAGGAAAAAAAAGTGGGAAAGAGGAACAGAGGAGGGGAAAAAAAGTGGGAGAGAGGAACAGAGGAGAAAAAAAAGTGGGAAAGAGGAACAGTGGAGGAAAAAAAGTGGGAAAGAGGAACAGAGGAGGAAAAAAAGAGGAACAGAGGAGGAAAAAAAGTGGGAGAGAGGAACAGAGGAGAAAAAAAAGTGGGAAAGAGGAACAGAGGAGGAAAAAAGTGGGAAAGAGGAACAGAGGAGGAAAAAAAGTGGGAGAGAGGAACAGAGGAGAAAAAAAGTGGGAAAGAGGAACAGAGGAGGAAAAAAAGGAGAGAGGAACAGAGGAGAAAAAAAGGTGGGAAAGAGGAACAGTGGAGGAAAAAATAGTGGGAAAGAGGAACAGAGGAGGAAAAAAAGTGGAAAAGAGGAACAGAGGAGGAAAAAAAAGTGGGAGAGAGGAACAGAGGAGAAAAAAAAGTGGGAAAGAGGAACAGAGGAGGGGAAAAAGTGGGAAAGAGGAACAGAGGAGGAAAAAAAGTGGGAAAGAGGAACAGAGGAGGAAAAAAAGTGGAAAAGAGGAACAGAGGAGGAAAAAAAAAGTGGGAGAGAGGAACAGAGGAGAAAAAAAAGTGGGAAAGAGGAACAGAGGAGTAAAAAAAATGGGAAAGAGGAACAGAGGAGGAAAAAAAGTGGGAGAGAGGAACAGAGGAGAAAAAAAAGTGGGAAAGAGGAACAGAGGAGGAAAAAAAGTGGGAAAGAGGAACAGTGGAGGAAAAAAAGGACAGAGGAACAGAGGAGAAAAAAAGGATTGGGGGCTATTGAATGTTGGGGTGAGTTTAGGGAGAATGAGGTCTATTTATTAAATGTGACTATGAATTATTTAATGACAGTGATGGTTGCAGGAAATAGGTACTGCTGGGGCTGTTTGCAGGAAGGGAAATAGGTTTATTTATTAAATGTGAATAGTATTATTTTAATGTTGTTGCTGGAGGAAAAGAGAAACAGTGGAGGAAAAGATAGTAGGAAAGAGGAACAGAGGAGGAAAAAAAGAGGAACAGAGGAGGAAAAAAAAGTGGGAGAGAGGAACAGAGGAGAAAAAAAAGTGGGAAAGAGGAACAGAGGAGGAAAAAAGTGGGAAAGAGGAACAGAGGAGGAAAAAAAGTGGGAAAGAGGAACAGAGGAGGAAAAAAAGGAGAGAGGAGCAGAGGAGAAAAAAAGGTGGGAAAGAGGAACAGTGGAGGAAAAAATAGTGGGAAAGAGGAACAGAGGAGGAAAAAAAGTGGAAAAGAGGAACAGAGGAGGAAAAAAAAGTGGGAGAGAGGAACAGAGGAGAAAAAAAAGTGGGAAAGAGGAACAAAGGAGGGGAAAAAGTGGGAAAGAGGAACAGAGGAGAAAAAAAAGTGGGAAAGAGGAACAGAGGAGGAAAAAAGTGGGAAAGAGGAACAGAGGAGGAAAAAAAAGTGGGAGAGAGGAACAGAGGAGAAAAAAAAGTGGGAAAGAGGAACAGAGGAGGGGAAAAAGTGGGAAAGAGGAACAGAGGAGGAAAAAAAGTGGGAAAGAGGAACAGAGGAGGAAAAAAAGTGGAAAAGAGGAACAGAGGAGGAAAAAAAGTGGGAGAGAGGAACAGAGGAGAAAAAAAAGTGGGAAAGAGGAACAGAGGAGGAAAAAAAAGTGGGAAAGAGGAACAGAGGAGGAAAAAAAGTGGGAGAGAGGAACAGAGGAGAAAAAAAAGTGGGAAAGAGGAACAGAGGAGGAAAAAAGTGGGAAAGAGGAACAGAGGAGGAAAAAAAGTGGGAAAGAGGAACAGAGGAGAAAAAAAAGTGGGAAAGAGGAACAGAGGAGGAAAAAAAGGAGAAAGGAACAGAGGAGAAAAAAGGTGGGAAAGAGGAACAGTGGAGGAAAAAAAAGTGGGAAAGAGGAACAGAGGAGGGGAAAAAAAGTGGGAGAGAGGAACAGAGGAGAAAAAAAAGTGGGAAAGAGGAACAGTGGAGGAAAAAAAGTGGGAAAGAGGAACAGAGGAGGAAAAAAAGAGGAACAGAGGAGGAAAAAAAGTGGGAGAGAGGAACAGAGGAGAAAAAAAAGTGGGAAAGAGGAACAGAGGAGGAAAAAAGTGGGAAAGAGGAACAGAGGAGGAAAAAAAGTGGGAAAGAGGAACAGAGGAGAAAAAAAGTGGGAAAGAGGAACAGAGGAGGAAAAAAAGGAGAGAGGAACAGAGGAGAAAAAAAGGTGGGAAAGAGGAACAGTGGAGGAAAAAATAGTGGGAAAGAGGAACAGAGGAGGAAAAAAAGTGGAAAAGAGGAACAGAGGAGGAAAAAAAAGTGGGAGAGAGGAACAGAGGAGAAAAAAAAGTGGGAAAGAGGAACAGAGGAGGGGAAAAAGTGGGAAAGAGGAACAGAGGAGGAAAAAAAGTGGGAAAGAGGAACAGAGGAGGAAAAAAAGTGGAAAAGAGGAACAGAGGAGGAAAAAAAAGTGGGAGAGAGGAACAGAGGAGAAAAAAAAGTGGGAAAGAGGAACAGAGGAGTAAAAAAAATGGGAAAGAGGAACAGAGGAGGAAAAAAAGTGGGAGAGAGGAACAGAGGAGAAAAAAAAGTGGGAAAGAGGAACAGAGGAGGAAAAAAAGTGGGAAAGAGGAACAGTGGAGGAAAAAAAGGACAGAGGAACAGAGGAGAAAAAAAGGATTGGGGGCTATTGAATGTTGGGGTGAGTTTAGGGAGAATGAGGTCTATTTATTAAATGTGACTATGAATTATTTAATGACAGTGATGGTTGCAGGAAATAGGTACTGCTGGGGCTGTTTGCAGGAAGGGAAATAGGTTTATTTATTAAATGTGAATAGTATTATTTTAATGTTGTTGCTGGAGGAAAAGAGAAACAGTGGAGGAAAAAATAGTAGGAAAGAGGAACAGAGGAGGAAAAAAAGAGGAACAGAGGAGGAAAAAAAAGTGGGAGAGAGGAACAGAGGAGAAAAAAAAGTGGGAAAGAGGAACAGAGGAGGAAAAAAGTGGGAAAGAGGAACAGAGGAGGAAAAAAAGTGGGAAAGAGGAACAGAGGAGGAAAAAAAGGAGAGAGGAACAGAGGAGAAAAAAAGGTGGGAAAGAGGAACAGTGGAGGAAAAAATAGTGGGAAAGAGGAACAGAGGAGGAAAAAAAGTGGAAAAGAGGAACAGAGGAGGAAAAAAAAGTGGGAGAGAGGAACAGAGGAGAAAAAAAAGTGGGAAAGAGGAACATAGGAGGGGAAAAAGTGGGAAAGAGGAACAGAGGAGAAAAAAAAGTGGGAAAGAGGAACAGAGGAGGAAAAAAGTGGGAAAGAGGAACAGAGGAGGAAAAAAAAGTGGGAGAGAGGAACAGAGGAGAAAAAAAAGTGGGAAAGAGGAACAGAGGAGGGGAAAAAGTGGGAAAGAGGAACAGAGGAGGAAAAAAAGTGGGAAAGAGGAACAGAGGAGGAAAAAAAGTGGAAAAGAGGAACAGAGGAGGAAAAAAAGTGGGAGAGAGGAACAGAGGAGAAAAAAAAGTGGGAAAGAGGAACAGAGGAGGAAAAAAAAGTGGGAAAGAGGAACAGAGGAGGAAAAAAAGTGGGAGAGAGGAACAGAGGAGAAAAAAAAGTGGGAAAGAGGAACAGAGGAGGAAAAAAGTGGGAAAGAGGAACAGAGGAGGAAAAAAAGTGGGAAAGAGGAACAGAGGAGAAAAAAAAGTGGGAAAGAGGAACAGAGGAGGAAAAAAAGGAGAAAGGAACAGAGGAGAAAAAAGGTGGGAAAGAGGAACAGTGGAGGAAAAAAAAGTGGGAAAGAGGAACAGAGGAGGGGAAAAAAAGTGGGAGAGAGGAACAGAGGAGAAAAAAAAGTGGGAAAGAGGAACAGTGGAGGAAAAAAAGTGGGAAAGAGGAACAGAGGAGGAAAAAAAGAGGAACAGAGGAGGAAAAAAAGTGGGAGAGAGGAACAGAGGAGAAAAAAAAGTGGGAAAGAGGAACAGAGGAGGAAAAAAGTGGGAAAGAGGAACAGAGGAGGAAAAAAAGTGGGAAAGAGGAACAGAGGAGAAAAAAAGTGGGAAAGAGGAACAGAGGAGGAAAAAAAGGAGAGAGGAACAGAGGAGAAAAAAAGGTGGGAAAGAGGAACAGTGGAGGAAAAAATAGTGGGAAAGAGGAACAGAGGAGGAAAAAAAGTGGAAAAGAGGAACAGAGGAGGAAAAAAAAGTGGGAGAGAGGAACAGAGGAGAAAAAAAAGTGGGAAAGAGGAACAGAGGAGGGGAAAAAGTGGGAAAGAGGAACAGAGGAGGAAAAAAAGTGGGAAAGAGGAACAGAGGAGGAAAAAAAGTGGAAAAGAGGAACAGAGGAGGAAAAAAAAGTGGGAGAGAGGAACAGAGGAGAAAAAAAAGTGGGAAAGAGGAACAGAGGAGTAAAAAAAATGGGAAAGAGGAACAGAGGAGGAAAAAAAGTGGGAGAGAGGAACAGAGGAGAAAAAAAAGTGGGAAAGAGGAACAGAGGAGGAAAAAAAGTGGGAAAGAGGAACAGTGGAGGAAAAAAAGGACAGAGGAACAGAGGAGAAAAAAAGGATTGGGGGCTATTGAATGTTGGGGTGAGTTTAGGGAGAATGAGGTCTATTTATTAAATGTGACTATGAATTATTTAATGACAGTGATGGTTGCAGGAAATAGGTACTGCTGGGGCTGTTTGCAGGAAGGGAAATAGGTTTATTTATTAAATGTGAATAGTATTATTTTAATGTTGTTGCTGGAGGAAAAGAGAAACAGTGGAGGAAAAAATAGTAGGAAAGAGGAACAGAGGAGGAAAAAAAGAGGAACAGAGGAGGAAAAAAAAGTGGGAGAGAGGAACAGAGGAGAAAAAAAAGTGGGAAAGAGGAACAGAGGAGGAAAAAAGTGGGAAAGAGGAACAGAGGAGGAAAAAAAGTGGGAAAGAGGAACAGAGGAGGAAAAAAAGGAGAGAGGAACAGAGGAGAAAAAAAGGTGGGAAAGAGGAACAGTGGAGGAAAAAATAGTGGGAAAGAGGAACAGAGGAGGAAAAAAAGTGGAAAAGAGGAACAGAGGAGGAAAAAAAAGTGGGAGAGAGGAACAGAGGAGAAAAAAAAGTGGGAAAGAGGAACATAGGAGGGGAAAAAGTGGGAAAGAGGAACAGAGGAGGAAAAAAAGTGGGAAAGAGGAACAGAGGAGGAAAAAAAGTGGAAAAGAGGAACAGAGGAGGAAAAAAAAGTGGGAGAGAGGAACAGAGGAGAAAAAAAAGTGGGAAAGAGGAACAGAGGAGGAAAAAAAAGTGGGAAAGAGGAACAGAGGAGGAAAAAAAGAGGAACAGAGGAGGAAAAAAAAGTGGGAGAGAGGAACAGAGGAGAAAAAAAAGTGGGAAAGAGGAACAGAGGAGGAAAAAAGTGGGAAAGAGGAACAGAGGAGGAAAAAAAGTGGGAAAGAGGAACAGAGGAGGAAAAATAAGTGGGAGAGAGGAACAGAGGAGAAAAAAAAGTGGGAAAGAGGAACAGAGGAGGGGAAAAAGTGGGAAAGAGGAACAGAGGAGGAAAAAAAGTGGGAAAGAGGAACAGAGGAGGAAAAAAAGTGGGAAAGAGGAACAGAGGAGGAAAAAAAGTGGGAGAGAGGAACAGAGGAGAAAAAAAGTGGGAAAGAGGAACAGAGGAGGAAAAAAAAGTGGGAAAGAGGAACAGAGGAGGAAAAAAAGTGGGAGAGAGGAACAGAGGAGAAAAAAAAGTGGGAAAGAGGAACCGAGGAGGAAAAAAAGTGGGAAAGAGGAACAGTGGAGGAAAAAAAGGAGAGAGGAACAGAGGAGAAAAAAAGGATTGGGGGCTATTGAATGTTGGGGTGAGTTTAGGGAGAATGAGGTCTATTTATTAAATGTGACTATGAATTATTTAATGGCAGTGATGGTTGCAGGAAATAGGTACTGCTGGGGCTGTTTGCAGGAAGGGAAATAGGTTTATTTATTAAATGTGAATAGTATTATTTTAATGTTGTTGCTGGAGGAAGGCCTAATTATTAATCGTGAGTGCTATTGATTTAACGCTGGGGCTGGCTGTAATTTTCTAAATGTAGCCATTTTTTTTTCAAAATAGGTCCTTCAACATTCCTGGATCCGGACAAGCCACAACTAAAGAAACCAGCAGCCACAGGTGGAGAAAGTGAGAAGAACAGGTAGGAGAGAGCAGGACAGTATGTGAAATGTTGTGATTCTAGTAGGGACAATGGCAATTTTTGGTGAATGTTGTGCCCAATGTAAGGTGTAGGCCAAGAGTGAAACTGTTTGTGTACACACTGCATTCTTTGTATACTACACTGTGGTGGTAGATGTCCTGAAAGTCAGGAGTGCTTGAACATATGTGATGCTTCGGCGAATTGAGAGTCCAGTGATTTTTATGCTAGCCACGCCCCAATGGCGCATTTGCCAGGCCCCCAAATGCATGACCACACCTCCGAAAAATTTTGCACCGCCGTTAGGCTAGCCACGCCCCAACGGCGCATTGTCATGCCCCTGAATGTATTACTACACAGCAAAAAAAAAATCCGCGGCGCAAAAAATTTTTGGGGCTTACTTGGCTATGAGGGGGGGCCCCATGAATTTGTTGTACCCGGGCCCTGAATTCCTCTTGGCAGCCCTGGGTAAGTCCATCATCTGGTGATACCTGGGTAAAGACTCCTAGTGCCCGTGACATATTTGTTATTTAAGATGTTTTTTTATTCGATGTATACTTTCCCTCCCCTGCCCGCATGGCGGCATGGGCACACTTTACACTTGCTTCTGTTTGCTTCGCAACGCTACTTTCCACTGCGTACACGCTATTCTGCCACATGCTCCATTCCTGTTGCCACAGTTTTAAACAGCCGGTTTAATTCTCAATTTTCCCAATCATTTTTATCTCTAAACATACCAAATACCTCTGGATTAAAACTACAAACCTTGGGAAAGGGTTTCACACATTCAACGGTCATAATGACCCACTTCACAGTACGCCATTGCATACTTACCTTACACTTCTCTACTCACAATCACAGACCCCAACGGGCCTTCTTTGACCTGTACGTTGGTCACATCGGCCATATCACACATTTGTTTAGTGCCCGTGTGGAAACGGAATCCTCAAAACTTTGCAGCACAAAACTCCTGCTAGAGATTTGTGGTGGACATGGACGAATTCTGTAAGCTGCGTTCACTCACTTCTTCTCCATACAAGACAAGGAACAGTAGGGAGGAGTAAATGGAAGAGGAAGAGAGAGGTGAGCAGCCTAGGCACCTTGGCCAGTCAGGGCAGGAAGTGAACAGGAACTCAGGAAGGCATCCACAATGAAAGGAAGATGTTCTCTATTCTCTCACCCTAGAGTATTTTCCTAAACTTGCACAGAATTCTATACTGAACAAAATATATCTTTTTATTTGGATACTGTAGTGGATATTTAAATGTTCAAATTAAGCCCCTACACTTTTGTCATGCCCCAGAGGTGCTTCACATATTCACCTGTCCCTCAGAAGCATCACTCACATTCATACAAAGAGGAGTTGCACAAGCAAGTTGCAGATTGCAGACTAAAGTGAAGATTACATTCTAAAGAAGAAACCACACAAAAAATACAAAAAAATAAGTTTCTATACAAATTGTTTTAAAGCATACAGTAAACATGAGTATGCTGTATTAATTGAAACTATGCTATGTAACACAAGTAATAAAATAATTAGTTCATATGCCTTTGACCTTGACTATCCTTGGATGTTGATTTGATGATCAATGTAAGTCAATACAAATTCCTAAATAGCCAGTAAAGGTATTATGCTGATGGAACTATTAAGCTGTCATGAAAAGTGTATTTTGAGCCAATATATTATGGTGTGCCTTATGGTAAAGACTATATAAAACTGTTATAAAGATTTGAGATACAATTAGCCAGGAAGAGCTGATGTAACACCTGTAAGCATCACATTCCATTGTTTTATAGTTACTGTTGTAAAAATATATGAACTAATGGGCAGCATGGTGGCTTAGTGGTTAGCACTTCTGCCTCACAGGTTCTCCCCGTATTTGTGTGGGATTTCACGGGGTGCTCCGGTTTCCTCCCACACTCCAAAAACATACTGGTAGGTTAATTGGCTGCTTTAAAATTGACCACACACTCTGTGTGTGTATGTTAGGGCATTTAGACTGTAAGCTCCAATGGGGCAGGGACTGATATGAGTGTAATCTTTGTATAGCGCTGCGGAATAGATGATGATGAACTAATTATTCAGTAAAGCTAAGGTGTTGGTGTAACATTTAACCTGACAGGTAAAATGTACTGTGAAGCATCAAAATACAGTTGAGTCTTATGCTAAAGACTGTAAAACCTGTTATGAAGATACTATGGCCCTGAGTCATTAAGAAGAGCAAAGCATAAAAAGGAGTAACTTTGCATCTGGATAAAACCATGTTGCGTTGGAGGGGTAGGTCAATTTAAAATGTGGGGACAGATTTATAGTTGGGGAAGGGCATGTCCTTGATCAACTTTAAATTTCAGTGTAAAAATAAAGCAACCAAGTATTTGTGTGCTAGATGAAAAAAATAGTCAGCATTTACCTTTTATGCAAAATAATAAACTCATTTGCACCCCTTGTGTTGTAACATGGTTTGCCCAGGAGCAATGGATAATCTAACTGTAGTTTAAAAGAAGAAATGAAGATTTAAGTCTTTTAAGTTAAAGAAGTGAGTTGTTTCTAAAACATTGCTCAGATATAATAAAAGTTTATTTTTTAATAGGCTGATGTTATATTATATATAGTAGTGTTGGCTATCCTGTGCCACTCCAGGTGTTGTGAAACTACAAGTCCCAGCATGCTTTGCCCAAATACATCTACAGGAGATGCCTTGATGCTGGTGGGTGTGCTTATCCCAATAAGCCAGTCCACACTATGGTTGTAAATTTGCAAGTTGCTGAATTTATACTCTAAAATCAATTTTGTTCTACTGTGTGGTGTAGTTGGTGTAGGACAAGGAACTCTTATGGGCAAATTGCACTTGGCCAGGCATGCAAAATGTAATGGCCAAATACAGGATGGGGCAAATATTTAATGGGACAGTTTTGGAAATTTTATTCCTTTCTATCTGTGACCCAGAGCCGTAACCTAAAATTTTAGCGCCTGGAACAAAAAGGAAAACTGTTCCCCGCTGGCGCTCAATTTTAACCAAATTCCCCCAAAATATTCATAATCCTGTGCCTTTTTCAGTGGTCGCCCTTCTTGCACAGCCCTAGTTACGGTCCAGCTGTGACCTGCATAAAAGCCACAGAAGAGAGGACATGTAACAACCTTATTATCTACAATACTGGATACTATTCTTTAAATAATGAATATGGTCTCATACTCATTAAAATTAAATTACATGCTTTACTATTTTGTATTACAAGTACAATGCATGTAAAAGGGTCTCTCAATACAACCCTTTATTTCCAATGTCAGTATAGCTTTTGGTCAAGTTAGCTTTGTGCTGCATTACAGTTTTCCAAATGCTCCTTGCTCTATTCAATGTATTTAATGCAAGGTAAGTGCATCTAGGTCAATAGCGGGACAAATGGCCTCCTGAATGCAAGTAAAAATGCTAATTAACCACCATTTTTGACATGTTTTCACATGCATTTTAAAACGCAAATAAAATATCATTGGGTACCTAAATGATCAAGAACATTTTTATTGATATCCAAGTAGCAGTGTTGCTATAGATATAGATACACTATATGGACAAAAGTATTGGACGCTTGACCATTACATCAACAGGGACTGTAATTACATTGTATTCAAATACATATACTTTAATATGGAGTTGGTCCCCCTTTTGCAGCTTAGACTCTTCTTGGAAGGCTTTCCACCAGATGTTGGAATAGGGCCTTCTCCAAATTGTTGCAACAGAAGTTGGAAGAATAGTATTGTCCAAAATGACTTGGTATGCTGAAGCATTAAGATTGCCCTTCACTGGAGATAAGGGGCCTAGCCCAAACCCTGAAAAACAGCCCCATACCATTATCCCTTTTCAACCAAACTTTACAGTCGGCATAATACAATCAGGCAGGTAACATTCTCCCGGCATCTGCCAAACCCAGACTCGCCCATCTGACTGCCAAACAGAGAATCATGATTCGACACTCCACAGAACACGTTTCCACTGCTCCACAGTCCAGTGTTGGTGTGCTTTACACCACTCCATCTGACGCTTGGCATTGGTTTTGGTGATGTGAGGCTTGCATGCAACTGCTCGTCCATGGAAACCTATTCCATTAAGCTCCGGCTGCAGTTTTTGTGCTTAAATTAATGCTAGTGAAAGTTCAGAGTTCTGAACAAGCCGGTTCAGAAGTCTTCCCTGTCTATTTGTTGGTAAGTCTATATTTTGTTATGTCACTCTCATAGCGTTCGGTATTTTTATTTAGGTATAGTCTGTGTCGGTGTAATGACATTCGGAATTTCGACTACCACCACTGCTTAAACTCAAACTATTTATATCACAGGCAACCAATTAGAAAGGAATGTTGTGTAAATAACCAAGTCAATCAACTTTGAGCTCTCACGGTAAACTTACCTGTCTAATAGTCCTGCTTACACACTACTGATCACTACTTGTCTTATTTTCTAACACCAGACAGTGATGGGTGCAATGGATTGCAATAATGTAAAAAGTAAGATAGTCTTTGCTGTTTGCCATGTTCTCTTGTAGTGATTAGGGAAGGGGATGTGAGAGCTTGTATTACTATATTTTCTAAATGAATTGATACATGTCAGCTAAACTCTCCAAGTCACAATCAGACTATTAAGAAAAATATGCTTATTATTCTAGCAGAAGGGAGAAGAACGGGTAATAACAATAATTTAATATTATTAACAAATTAAGGGATATAATTGTTTAATAAAAATGTTGCATGGAGATCCCTTTTAAATGTATCTTGTACTGCCCCGGGGTAAGCTATTCGATTTAACAATTCTAGAATAGAAACCACTGTTAACAAATGTGTCCACCTGACACTGCACTTACACTTGGATGAATAAAGCAGGACCAATGTAATAATGTTAACTATATTATTACACAATCGAATTATGTGTACACTTGGTTGAGATTGTAATGTTTATTTGATTCGGAAACTACTCTTTTAGGGTACCATAACAATGGAAAACTAACACCTGAGGTTTCAGGTTTCAGTACAATGGCCTACTGACACTTCAGGTCCCAGAATAATGAAACACTTAAACTTGGGATCCCAGAATAATGGCATACTGACACTTGGGTTCCAGTACAATGGCCTACTGACACTTTGGGTCCCAGAATAATGAAACACTGAAACTTGGGATCCCATCATAATGGAATATTGACACTTGGGTCCCAGAACAATAGAACGCTGATACTTATGGTTACAGAAACATGGAACACTGATACTTTGAGTCGCAGTACAATGGCACATTGAAACTGGAGGCCCCAGAACAATGGCACACTGACACTTGGGGTCACATAACAATGTCTCATTGAAACTGGGTGTCCCAGAACAATGGAACACTGACACTTGGGGTGCAGAGATATATCACACTGAAATGGTCCCAAAACAATAGCTCTCTGACACTCGTGGTCCCTGAAAATAGGTACACTGACACTTGGGTCACAGAACAATGGTTCACTACCACTTGGAGATATATTTACTAAACAGCAGGTTTGAAAAAGTGATGATGTTGCCTAAAGCAACCATTCAGATTCTAGTTAGCATTTATTTAGCAGATTCTACAAAACGACAGCTATAATGAGGTTGCTTGATATAGGCAACATCTCCACTTTTTCTAACCCACAGTTTAGTAAATATGCCAATTGAAGTTACAGAAAAAAGGCAAACTGACACTGGGAGTACCTAAATATAGATGAAAATGATGGACAATCAGACTTAGCTTGGGTGTTCTGACAGAGGCTTGACAACAAAGAAGGTCATGTAGGTCATAATGTGCAGCCACCTTATTTCTGAAAAGAGTGCCAGGCCACAGGTTGTTCACATCACAACATGAACATGGCAGAATCATTAGTTTCAGAGCCATTTCAGTTTTTTTCATGTTTTCATTAATTTTAGAGACCAGTTATCATGAAGCCTGAGTTTGAAGTAGACTTCGAATCCCCGCTCTAGATAGACTTACCCCCAGAGAGGTGCAGAGTCTAACGGTAGAAAGGTATTCACCAGGGACCCCCGCAAGGGAATATGGACCTAGCTGCTCTCTAGTCGCAGGTCACGGTCCTCTAAGGGGGATTAGAGCAGGGCAAGATGGAACCGTGGAGAGGACCAGGACTGTTGGACGGTCAATGCAGAGGTTCAGGTGAACGGCAGTAAACTGAAGTGCTGAGGTCTTTAGAAATCTAATAGCTTGAGGACGGGACCGATGATGAGGCATGAGGTTCTTGCAATAATACCACAGGTCTTGATCATGGAACAGGTAACACAGGATACCAATGTGCAGACAGGAGCCAGAGAGAACAGCGTCCTAACAGGTAAGGAGACCTAAAGATCTGGCACCTTAGTAGAGAAGCAGGTGCTTTAAATAGACAGAGCTGACAGGCAATTAGCCTGGAATCCAGAATCTGGAAAATCTCCAATTCTTCAGGTTGCTGAACAGCCGGTGGAGGAGACGTATTCTTATTGAAGGAAAACTGGTAAATGATTAGAGGCTTGAGAAGAGAAACTTGAAAGGAATTCAAGATACGGAGTGAGCTAGGAAGCTTGAGTTTAACGGATACTGGGTTGATGATCCGAAGAATTCTGAAGGGTCCAATAAATCGGGGAGCGAAGTTCATGGAAGGGACTCGTAGGTGAATATTTTTTGTTGATAGCCAAACCTTGTCCCCAATCTTGAGAGGAGGAACCAGCCGATGTCTGCTATCGGCAAACCATTTATAACGGGAAGAAGTCTTCTTGAGGCACTCAATCGTCTGGTTACAAATAGCAAGGAAATCACGATGGAGGTCATTAGCAGCCGGAACCTGGGTGGGAGGAAGGACTGAGACCTTGGGAAGATTGGGATGAAGGCCATAAACAATGGAGAATGGAGTGGAAGAGGTGGATTCCTGATACAGCTTGTTATGGGCAAATTATGTCCATAGTAAAAGATCCACCCAATTATCCTGGGAAGTCGAGGAATATAAACGAATAAAAGTCTCCAAATCTTGGTTCACTCTTTCAGTTTGACCAATGGATTGCGGGTGGTAAGATGACGAGAAGTTCAGCTGGATTCCCAGGAGTTTACAGAGAGCTCTGCAAAATTTGGATGTAAATTGGACTCCCTGGTCGGAGACAATCTCAAGAGGACATCCATGTAAGCTGAATATTTCCTTGACAAAATTATTTGCTAAACAGGACGCTGATGGGAGACCAAAAAGTGGGATAAAATGCACCATCTTCGAGAAACGGTCTACGACCACCCAGATGCTGTTATACTTTCTGTAGGGAGGGAGATCAGTGACAAAATCCATGGATATATGGCCGGTCCCATAGCTAGGTGCCGGCGCTGTGACTTTCCCTTTAAGAACCATGATTGTGCTTGCTTCTGCTTCAGAGACATTACCTTCACACAGGTGTTCCTTGCTACCTGGATCTGGACCTCCTCCCAATTCTCATTGGTCCTGGACCACTATTTTAACCTCCCATGATTATGGACTCGTTGCCTGTTCTTCGTGTTACTCACCTTGCATTAGGATCTTGCTGCATACTTTGACCTTCCGTTTGTCTGTTCCTGCTCGCTGAACTATACTAACTGCCGAAGTTACCTGTCATCTTTGGTTCCTGGCCGGCTCAGCTGAGACTCCTCTCCGCTGTTCATCTGCACGCTGAAACTCCTCTTCGCTGTTCATCTGCACGCTGAACTACTATCGTGAGTTGTCTGCTACACCTGTGCCTAATCTGTTGGCTCAAGTTCAGCTCTATCTAGCTGGCTATACCTCTACATCTCGCTGATAGATCTACTATCAAGTTACCTGTGTCCTGTAGTTCCATGTCTGGCACGGTTTATCCTCACTCTGCTGTTAACCTGTTTGCTGGACTGTTATTGTGAACTGCTTGCAGTGCCTGTGGCTAATACTTCAGCTCAAGTTGCGTGCCTCTGTTCAGCTGCCTCATATTACTGTGAACTTTCCTTTGCATCTACGACTGGATTTCCTGTTACCTGTAGTTGCACGCACGGTTCAGATACTCCTCACTCCTTTGCTACTTCTAGGCAACATTCTGCTGCATGTGTCTGTGTTCATCCAAGTCCTTGGGTGTTGTTTAATGCTTATTGCTCTACTAGATAAATCACCGCGATACCAGTAACCACCTGCTAGTTGAATCATCTCTATTCTCGGATCAGCCAAGTTCTATATACTACTCTGTTTGGACTTTAGCTGTACCAGTGATTCACATTCATCTGCTGTGTGTTTCCTTATTGGATCCAAGTATTCTTATTCATCATCTCTGCGTTGAAATGTTGTATTATTCATCTCATGCTGTTGCCAATGGTTACCAACTATGAAGTAGCATATGTGATTTGTCTCCGCAATCTGACCAACTGCCGTGTGTTCATCTCTGCCGATATATATATATATTCTCTCATTCCTGTTGTACCATCAGTCAATACACTACTTTGCAGCACTACTACTATCTCCTGTGTTATTATTATCAGTGATGCTTATGAGCCGTGAACTTTTAATCCTGTAAATACCATTGTGTTCTGCGTCCACTCTCCTCTACTAGTACTAGTCTGGGAGACCGCGACCTGCGGAATAGGAGCAGCGGAGACCATATTCCCTTGTGGGGATGTCTAGTGAAAACCTCCTATCCGTTAGCCTCCGCACTCCTGGGCAAGATCTCTATAGTAGAGGCAGGGGATCTACAAAAATCCTTCAGAGCCGTGACAATGGGACAGAAAGCGGCATGAGAGGACCAGCAGGAGACTGGCGAGAGGTCTTATGTTGTGTACAAAGATGACTAGCCGCCGTAAACTGTTTTAAATTTGACCTAAGGGTGGGCCACCAATAAATCCGAGAGATGAGTTCAATCATTTTGTCAGATCAGGCATGACCGGAAAATCGAGAACAGTTAAACCAACGCAAAAGCTTCTTTAGAAGATTGCGAGGCACAAAACTTCTCCCAGGAGGCAGTACCGGGTCAGGAGACACAGACGTGGCCTGAAGAAATTTGGGTTCCAAAATAGGCCGATTAACAACATCCGGGCATTCAGGTTCACAAGGGGCATCAGCTTTCTTTTTTATTGAGCCCGGCCGAAAAAGTGACACGTAAATTAAAACGAGAAAAGAAGAGAGACCACCGGGCCTGGCCAAGGTTAAGACATTGCGCAGACTAGAGATACAGAAGGTTTTTGTGGTCGGTAAAAATGGTCACTGGAAAACGTGCCCCTTCCAGGAGATACCTCCGTTCAGATAGTGCCAACTTCATAGCTAGGAGTTCTCTGTCACCAATAGTCAGTTTTTTCAGCCAGTAGGAATTGTGTGAAAAGAATGCACAAGGATGATGCTGTTTTCCGGCAGAGGAGTACTGAGAAAGAACTGCGCCAACTCCCACTGCTGAAGCGCTCACTTCAACAAAAACGGTTGAGAGGGATCATGTTGTTTGAGAACTGGAGTTGTTGAGAACACCTTATTGAGGGTGCTAAAAGCAGACACAGCCAGCTGGGTCCAATTCTTAGTGTCAGCGCCTTTTTTGGTCAAAGCAATTATGGGGGCCACATTAGAAGAATAACTCTGAATAAACTGTCTATAATAGTTGGCAAACCCTAAGAAATGTTGAATGGCCTTCAGGCCTAACAGAATAGGCCACTCAATGATGGCTCGCACTTTCTGAAGGTCCATACGTTAGTTGTCTCCGGAATGTATCCTGAAATCGAAGTGACTGTGACTTTGAAGACACAATTCTCGAGCTTGCAATGGAGGTGATAGGCCCTGAGTCTTTAGAGAACCTCAGCAACATGTTGCCTGTAAGAAGACAGATCCGGGGAGAAAATTAAAATATCGTCCAGATACACTACTATTGAAGAGTGGAGAAGGTCTCTGAAGATCTCGTTCTTAAAACTTTGAAACAATGCAGTAGCATTATTAAGCCCAAAAGGCATGACCAGATATTCATAATGCCCGTCTCTGGTGTTAAAAGTGGTTTTCCACTCATCACCTTTTCTAATTCTGATTAAATTGTATGCACCCCTCGGGTCTAGCTTTGTAAAGATTCAAGCCCACTTTATCCGGTCAAACAATTCAGTTATCAAAGAAATTGGATAACAATTTGATTGCCTTAAGATCCCTATAGTCGATGCACGGACGTAATGAGCCGTCCTTCTTTTTGACAAAAAAGAAGCCGGCACCAGCTGGGAAGGAGGAAGGACAAATGAACCCTCGTTGAAGGTTGTCTTTGGCGTAATCTGCCATGGCCTCTGTCTCAGGAACAGACAGTGGACAGACATGGCCTCTGGGTGGCATCTTGCCAGGAAGGAGATCAATGGGGCAGTCCCAGATACAATGAGGAAGTAAGACCTCAGACTTTTGTTTATCAAATCATCAGCAAACGAGGAGTACTGAGAAGGAAGAACTGCTTTGGTGGATTCTTCAATAGTAGCAACAGAATGTAAGGGCTTAACATGTACCAAGCACTTGGAATGACAGGATGGGCCCCAAGACAGAACTTGAGCGGACGGCCAATCAATATGAGGAGAATGCAGACAGAGCCAAGTTAAACCAAGGATAACCGGGCTGGAGGTGTGCGACAACACATAGAAAGATATTTCTTCGAAATGCAGAGACCCGACTTGGAGAGACAATGGTGCCAATCGTGTCAGAATTCTCCCATTAGGAATCTGACTCCCATCAATGGCTGTGAGCACCGCTGAGGCAGATAGTAACTTAGTAGGGAGTGACAAGGATTTCACCAGATCTGAAGAAATAAAATTCTCAACTGCCCCAGAGTCCAGAAGAGCAGGTTTAGATTCCCTGGGACCATGAAGGGTAATGGGAATTAAACAAGCAGACAAATTATTAAATTCTGGAGAGGATTTGAAACTCCCCAATCTGACCTCTCGATCACAAATTAGGGTTTGGCATTTCCCTGGTGTTTAGAGCATGAGACCAAGTGATGCCCGGGTTCAGCACAATAGAGACAAAGTCCACTAGAAATTCTCCTCCTTCTCTCTTCAGGAGAGAGCCTAGAGCGCCCTAACTGCACCTTGGTAGAGAAGCAGGTGCTTTAAATAGACAGAGCTGGCAGGCAATTGAATGTAGGGAGTAAGAACCAAGGGAAACAGGTAAGAACAGTGACCAGAATGAAAGGTAGCTGGTGCAATGTGTGACACCAGTCTCCCAACCACTGCCAAAATATCACTTATATAATATGTGTAAAAACAAATTATTAGTTTCTTTACATTTGGAATCTGGTGTTAGAGGTTCAGACCACTATAGAACATCATACTACAAGGGTCATTCACAAAGTTGAAAACTGCAGCTCCACAGCACAAATGCCAAAGAAAAGCAGCTCAGTCTGTTCCCACATGCAATAAAGAAAGTGATTAAATGCTGCAAGAGAAAATATTTAAATGAGCTTTAAGAGATGAAGTTTGAGCATTTAGAGAGGGATGCTCCTACATTGGCAGAGCACTGCAAAAAAACACCTGGATTTTTTTACATGTGCTAGGACATAAAATCAACCTACATTTTCAGTAGGATACCTTTTGCATCAACTATGTGCACATTATGTGGAAATATGCATTATTATGTAATAGAAACATGAACATTTAAGATGCTTGTCATAGTTATGACATAATCAGAGGATAAAAAATCTAAAATATTAATTTTGTGTAATCTATGAACACACTGTAGGCAAGTAACAAATTGGTTAATTTATCTTTCTGATATATCAACATACCATTTGCATAAACAGGTACCTATGTTCATTATGTCCAATGTCATAGCAGGGGACTATAACTAGTTGACCGCGCATCACAGTTATCAGATCACTTGTAAGAGAGAAGGTTATGCCCATCCATACTGAATTGAAAGCACAAGGTCAGATCTATAATTTCAAATAAGAAATGTCGAGATCAAATTAGTTTCTTTTATCACCTATTTCTATTTGAGCAAGTCCGTGTGCATAGCCATAGCCGGTACAATTATCTACACCTAATTTTTCAAGCAGGAAGGTCTACCTGGCCGAGAAATGATAGAATGGTATATTGTACCCAGTAACCAATATTTTATAGTGATGCTTCATGTCTGCACAACTCTGTTGATTGCAAATATTATTATGATTTTGTAAAGTTTATGAGGAAATATATGGTTTTTATAAGAATTTTGGCTATTCTTGAATATGCTGTGTTTCAAACCCAGGTTTGAATATTCCACCAATTAGTGTTTACACTGATTTTCTGAGCGACTATAGAAGGGAGGGGACAGAGGGGGAAAGTATCTGGCTTTAGAAATCATGAAAAGTGTTGTAGAATAAGTGGATCACGTGGTTAGTGAAGTTCTGCCCAACTTTCCTCTTTCTCCAGCACAGAAATTAAAGAAATACGTGAGTTTTTCTATTTCTGCATTTCTCCTTTTTATTTTTAAAGAAACTTTTACAAAATATTACTGTATGTTATTGTGCTATCTTACTTTATGTACTTTTTATGTAGATATTTTGCCATATTACATTTAATTTAATAATGGTCTGTCTCTGTGTTCTTAACAAATTCATGTGCTAATTAAGCTTGGTCATATATAGTGCTCCCTAACTGAAATGATTAATGGTTAATGATAACTCTGATTGATTTTAAGTTTTGATTTTGGTATAAGATAGCTTCCTGTTAGAGTTCAGCTCTTGAAACAAACCTGGTGGTGGGAGAATTTTGGCATTAATAGTAAGTATTTGCTAGAAAACGGGGAGTATAATTATTGCTAGACTAGGTGGCTCAGATGAGTGCTGTTTGTGACAATCTATTTAGACATGAATGAGCTGTAATAGTAATAACATATCTCCCAACTTTAATTTGGGGCGGACTGTGAAAAGTGGTGTGACCACATCATGAGGAGTGTGTGACCACACCACAATGGGGTCATGGTCATTTCTCAGTGAGGACATGTCTGTATCCCCCAGGAATGTTCCTAGCACTTACCAACCACCTCATCAATTCAACCACCAAAGTTGGTGTGCTCTTTGTAAAGTCAAAGATCACAAAAATGTGTTATTGCACATCATTAAATGCAGTGTGATTCTTCAATAACCCTTCTTAACTACTATGTTAGTAGATTGAAATATGACAACAAATAAGGTATTACTTTTTATAATACAGTATTACAAAGTATTACATGAAAATAACAAATGGTGTTATCACTTTGGATGTGCAATGTAAAAACAGAAAGGTTAGTAAACCTATATAGGGATAGGAATATGAATAGGAATGGGGAATACAAACTACAACAAATAGAGAAAAGGGCATATTTACTGAATTATGGAGTTTTGCATTATCTATTACAGCATAACTGCCATTACTCAACTATGTCAGAAGTGCTTTCTTCCCCTTTTTCCTCAATGGAAGCTGGAGTTCTTTTAATCAGAGTTTAAGATTACTAAACCGCATATGCTTAATAGGTTTAATGATATCTAATGAGATTAAATGTAAAACAAAAACACACTTTTTACAAACTGTATTATATTACTCACAATTAGTCCAATATTACGTAGACAACTATATATGGTCACCATATTATACATTCACATTTCTTATAGCAGCACAAGAGCAAATTTATATATATTTAACAAGAGAAAGAGAAAATCCCATATTCATTCTTGCCTTTTTGCCACCTAAGGTACAGTAAGTTGTGAAATGGCAGTAGTAGTAATTTGTCCTGTAATAAGCCTGTCTATAATATTATACCACTAATATATTCATCAACAGTAAAATACAACAAGCATGTCCATCAATAGTGAACTGACAGTAGCATACTTATCGGTAGTACAATTATACTAACATACTGCTCTGTAATAAAATGCCAATACCATGCCTATCAATAGTAAAATATTATTGATAAGTCTAACAAATAAAATACCCACTAACATATCCATCAGCAATGATGATTCCAACTAACATAGCCATTAATACTAATACCAACTACATACCTAACATTATACCCACTGCACTCCCATCAGTGCTGATCTACTAACATGCCCTTCAGTGGTAATACCTACTAATATGCCCACCAATAGAAAAACCCACTCATATGACCACCAGTTGTATTACCCACCAACAATAATATGGCGCACACTTCAAATTATCTGCTACTACTGCCTCTTCTTTTTCTAGCCTGGACTTCACCATACATTGTGTCTTGTTCTGCACATTGCAGAACAGGGGTTTCTTAGCAGCGTCCATTGTCATAAGACAGGATATAAGGGTGTGCACCACCGAATTCCACCTGGTCAGTTAGAAGCCAGGCTGCGCACATTTATGTAGTGTGAGAATATAGTGCTTCCGTACTAAGGCCCTATCCCAGCAAAAAGAAATAAAACCCTTTTCCTGTACAGGGACCACTTTCGGGCCCCAGTGCAGACACACTGTAGAATGTCCTGCCCAAGGCCTTGTGGTTTCTGAGGAAGACAAGAATATTCTGGCTTATAAATTACCCTTTGTGTCTCACATGAATTGGCAAGGAATGTGCGTTGCTGGATTTGAATTGATCAATAATGGTTTACCCTCTCACATGATCTGACAAGCACCAGGGCAGAGATAAAGTGGTTGAATAAACAACAGATCAGTTTAACTAAATCAATATAAACATAGGCCATTTTACAATATGGATATAAGCAGAGGTTAAAGTGGACCTGTATGCCATCCCGCCACTTCTATTACTGCTGTCACTGCAGAACTATCAAATTCCATTCACTTACATTCTCCATACCGCCACTTCTAAATTTCCACTTCGACCACTGGGTATAAGGAATATTTGCCTTGGGCCCACAATGACAGAAGGTCTAACATGAGACTTCTTAATAATGGAGCCTGGATAGGAGATGTCTTTTTTAAAGAGAGGCCTTTTCATTTTCATGTGAGTTGTTGCTCGATCACATTAATCTTAAAATCTCTCTGGAGCTAAAAAAAAATAAACTAAAATACCAACTTTGTTTAATAGCCAATCATTACATTTATCTAACATTAAGTATAAACCTCACTGTGGCTCTAAAACTATAACAGAGGTCTTATCTAACCTCCCCAAATAATAATTAGAATCATAATTTTTATATAATTTAAAATAATGATAATAAAATAAGGCTTCATTAATAACCATCATATTAGCTAGTGAGGTAAGTTACTTGTTCAGAAATACAGTAGTATTTCTTTAGATTAAAAAAAACTTACCTTAAACTATCTGATGTCAAATATAGTGCACACTCACAGGCAGCTGGTGTCTGATCACTCTGTGCCAAGCACTAACTTTTATAACTAGGTTGAATGACATCACAAAAGCTAACTATGATATGTCAGTCACATGACCGGCCTAGACAAAGCTGTTACACTTCAATCTGTTTGCATTTTTAACTGAATGGAAGGAAATTATATGTTTGTTTATAATATTGTAAAGATGTGTTCAACAGTTGATAGGATAAATATATATTTTAAGGGATTTATTTTACTAGTATGTTGATCTTCTTTAAATAGAAAAACATACTTCAAATTACAGTTAATAATGGAAATAAACAACCAAGTGACCAAAATTGATACACCAAGAAGGACACTGGCAGATATAGCAATAAAAAGGGAGCTGAAATATTCTGGACAGAAGGCACTAGTTGATGCATATAAGAATTAGAGATGCTCACTGACCCCCGTGTTTTGGTTTTGGTTTTGCCAAACCGCCCTTGCGTGTTTTGGTTTTGGTTTTGTTTGGTTTTGCTTTGCAATTTTGTTTAAAAACCAATGTTTTTGAGCATAAAATAGCCAAATTTAGTGCTCCACCTGTTTCTTGGATAAGTAATGTAATTGTAAAGCTAATAAAATATAAAAAAAACAGTTAAATTTCTGGTAGGCCGTCATTAATTCTACACACAAACCAGATTGTCTATCTCTCCATCTATGCATATTGGCAATGCAGCCATCGTCTTTGGGTGTATATTACACCCTACACTTATAGTTAAGTATGTAAAGAAATGGATAAAGGCAGTTTGGTTTCTGTCTTTATAGGCCCCCCTCCACTTGTAGAAAATAGTAAAAAATTCAGCCGTTATAGACTGTACAATATTAATTGAAATGGACAAAGGCAATTTGGGGTCAGTCTGTGTATGACACCCTACCCTTATTGAGAAATTGCCAAAACAGCAGCCTTTCAAGACGGTACGTGATATAGAAATGCCGCAAGTCCCTTTCCTATTTGGGGGGTAGATTGCACCCTACACTTAAATAGAAAGTTTTAAAAAGATGTTATCATCATCATCTTCATCTTCATCCTCACCCTCATCAGTGTGTACATCATCATCACAGACTATCAATTCATCGCCGCTGGAATCCGCCATTAGAGAAAAGTCAGTGCTTGGATGTCTTTGACGGTGAAGGCCTTCCTCGTGGAAGATGTAGTTCATTTTTATAAACATCATTTTCTCCACATTTTTTGGAAGTAACCTTCTACTGCAATCACTGACTAGGTTTTTGGCTGTGCTGAATTGTCGTTCAGAGTACACACTGGAAGGTGAGCAGCTTAGGTATTGCAAAGCAAGTTTGTACATGGGTTTCCAAATGGCCTGCTTTTCTTCCCAGTAAGGAAAGGGACTGTCTGACATTTCCATATCAATTACCTCTTGAAAATAATCTTCCACCATCCTTTGCATGTTAATACTCGTATTGGATGGAGTTATGGGCAAGGTCACACATTTTTTTGAAAAATCCTTCAAACCAGCCCAGATGTTAAACTCTTCTGGTCTGCCCCCTGCATCTTCCCTGCTTCTTTTTGGAAAATTAAATTTTTTCCGAGCAGCAGCAGCTTGAGAAACTAAAGGAGGACACGTCGTCAAGCCGACGCCCAGTTCAGCGGACATCTTGCTGAGCAATAGCTCCTTGCAAAAGTTCACATCTCGCTCATTTTGAAGCAAAGACTCAATGTAGGTCTTAAACCTTGGATCAAGCACAGTGGCCAAAACGTAGTGATCCGAGTTCAAGATTTTAATAACTTGAGGATCATTGTGAAGCGAATTAAGTACTTGATCTACAAGGCCAACATACTTTGCGGAATTGCTTGCTTTCATTTCCTCCTTCAGTTTCTCAAGCTGCTTTTCCAATAGTCTAATTAAAGGAATGACTTGGCTCAAGCTAGCAGATTCTGCACTCACTTCACACGTCACAACTTCAAATGGTTTCAGCACCTTGCACAGCACTGAAAGGATTCCCCACTGTGAAATACATCCCCCCTCCTTTCCCAATGCCATGGCTTGTGCAATACACTTGGATGGTTTTGCGCTGTTCCTCCATCCTCAGAATGCCTGAAATGGCCTGAAATTGTACGGGCCACCGAAAGCATCTTCTGCTTCTCACGGTTATTTGTTAGGAAGCTCTGCAGCACCAAGTTGATGGTGTAAGCAAAACAGGGAATATGATGGAATTCACCCAGCTGTAATGCTCGCACTATATTGTTGGCTTTATCAGAAATGACACATCCTGGGGAGAGTCCAAGTGGTATAAGCCATGTATCAATCACATCTCTTAGTTTTCATAACAAATTGTCAGCTCTATGCCTGTTAGTGAAGCCGGTGATACAAAGAGTGACCTGCCTGTGACAAATGTTATGTAGTGGTGTACATGCTGCTGCTGTTCCTGCTGGTGAAAGTGAATGACCAACCCAGTGGGCTGTCACAGTCATATAGTCTTTGGTTTGACCACTTCCACTTGTCCACATATCTGTGGTTAAGTGGACAGTGGGCAGAATGGAATTTTTCAGCGCAATCTCTACATTTGTACATACTTTTTGGTATAGTTGTGGAATAGCTTTACGGGAAAAATGGTGTTGCGATGGAATTCTGTAACGCGGACACAAAACCTCAATTAACTGTGAAAAACCAGCTGCGTTTATTGTGGATATTGGACGCAGATCTAACACTAACATGGTAGCCATGGCGTCTGTGATTCACTTGGCGACTAGGTGACTGGTGTCATATTTGCTTCCCCTAGCAAATGATTGTTTCACAGTTAATTGTTGAAATGTAGGACTGCTCTTTTTTTTGGCCTTCCTCTGGGCTGACGATTCACCCCCAGCAGCAGCAACAGCAGCAGCAGTGGGACTAACGCTTTCTTCAGAGGAATCAATTATATTGCAGGAGTCATCCAGCCTTAATAAGTGGGATGCAGGGCTAACTCCGATCGCTACTGAGGATATTGATGAGGATGGTGTTGTGGGTGTATTTTGTAGCCGTCGGGATGTCGGTGACCGAAGGGTCCTAGCTGATGATGGAGTGCTTGTAATTTTTTTGGAAGAACTTTCAGCTTTTCCCAACACTTTGCCATGAACTCTCGTCAAATGGCGTAACATAGACGATGTTCCAAGATGGCTAAGGTCCCTCCCTCGACTGACTGTGGCTTGACATACACTACAAATGGCTATACAATTGTTGTCTGCATTTGGGTAGAAATAATTCCACACATAAGAAGTGGATTTTTTTGTTTTATGCCCAGGCATAACAATGGCCTTTTTCTTGTTACGTGGCAGAACTGCTGGCACTGGTGCAGGACTTACACAAACAACCTCCTCCTCATCAACATCCTCATTAGCGCCCTCGTCGCCTACACAAATCTCCCCCTCATCCTCTTCTAATTCCAAAGTGACATCCTCAATTGGTGTATCAACGGCTACACTCGGGCTGTTCAGGCACACATCAGCAAACTGCTGAAAGGGCCCTTCTTTATGGGTACTCTAACAAAATGCTTACGATTAGACATACCACTGGTGGATGGACTCTCCACAGGGATTGGTGTCATTTCTGATTCAGAGCATACAATATCCTCTAATGCCTTACTGTTTTCTTGCAGCTCGGCTTTCACGTGTAACAGTAGTTGTGGACCACTTTTAGACTCCAAATTACTTGGTCTTGCTTGGTCACGAGTGACCGTACAAGAAGAAGGCTCAGTAACATTTTTTGATCTGCCACTAATAGAGAAAGGCGAAGGCCTCATTCTTTCTTTGCCACTGCGTTTGTAGAATCGCATGTTGGCAATTTTTTTTTTATCGGCACTTAACTTTTCCTCAGTTACACTTCTTTTTCGCTTCAACATGGTTTGGTGTGTGTTTTTTCCCTGATTTAAAAAGACTATGTACTTTTACATAGACTTTACCAGATGACGTACTGGGAACACTACCATCAGGACTGGTGCCAGCACCTGCTTGCTGATTCTGCTCATATGTGGACTGCTTTGAATCCATTTTAATGAGCCCAAAGCACTTGTAGTGCA
Source organism: Mixophyes fleayi (assembly GCF_038048845.1). NCBI lineage: Eukaryota > Metazoa > Chordata > Amphibia > Anura > Limnodynastidae > Mixophyes > Mixophyes fleayi. The sequence goes on along the minus strand of NC_134403.1, from coordinate 187,684,882 downwards.
ATAAATTTTATAGATGCTGCTAAATATGACTTTTGGCAGCCCGAAAAATTATTGTTTCACACTGGGGAATATGGGACACCCCAAAGCACTTGTAGTGCAAAAATTTGTATAGATACTGCTGATAAATATCACTTTTGACAGCCAGAAAAATTTATGTTTCACACTGGGGAATATGGGACACCCCAAAGCACTTGTAGTGCAAAAAATTGTATAGATACTGCTGATAAATATCACTTTTGACAGCCAGAAAAATTTATGTTTCACACTGGGGAATATGGGACACCCCAAAGCACTTGTATTGCAAAATATTGTATAAATACTGCTGCTAAATATGACTTTTGGCAGCCAGAAAAATTATTGTTTCACACTGGGGAATATGGGACACCCCAAAGCACTTGTAGTGCAAAATATTGAAGGGGAAAAAAAGCCTCCTCTATCCTCCTCTCTTCCTGCTCTAACAATTGCTAATAGAATTGGAATTAATAATAGAATTGAATAGATTAGAATTGAAATAATAATACAAAGTATAAGGTGTACAATTATTTCTCTGTCCCTGCTCTAATACAGTCTGTGACCTAACCCTGCTCTCTCCCTCTGTCAAATGGATGATGGATTGCTGTGTAGGCGGGTATTTATGCTTTTCAAATATCGCGAGAACCGAGCTCTGAGATCCGACTATGTCATGATGACGTTTTGCCTCGATTTCGATTCCGAACAGTCGGGAGAGTACTCGCATAGGCAAAGTGCAGGTGGGTTCGGTTCTCGGGGAACCGAGCCTACCCATCTCTAATAAGAATCAAGGGTTATATTTAAATAAGCAGAGGGTAAAGGAAAAATGGGTTTAAGAGGAAGAGATAGGAGCTAGGTTATAGTAAGACGTTCACAAATTTTGAAAATTTGTTGTGTGCACTACAAACATTGTACTCTCCACCTAGTTGTGCTAAACAAAGTAATACTTCATTTATTGACATGGAGCACTAAGTTTTTTATTTGTTGATGTCTTAGGTCAGGATCTCCACAGTGGTGTGGCACAAGATTTTGGGGGTTGATGGTGATGAATCTAAGAACAGAATGTAAAGGGTAATGTATTACTTGCTAGCAGATTACTTAAGGAATAGGAGGTTAGTTGTTACAGAGGGAAAGATAATTGGGGAAATTTATGAAAAATTGTGTGCAAAACAGTGTTGTCCATATAAGCCAATCACGTTTATTTCATAAATGGCCATGTTAAGCCATTGTAACTTATATTTGAATAAAAGTTTTTTAGTGACTGTGACCGGATAGGCTTACTTCACCACCCGGTCTGTAGGAGGAAGAGGAACGGAGGGATGTTATTCCTGCACTTATCTTGGTTTCCTTCTCACTGTCAGTAATCGACTGTGACTGACCACTCCTACTGGTGTCACCTTGCCACCAGACACCTACCGAATGCAAATGCCAACTGCCCAATAGTTGTAGGAGAATTCAGCTGCCACCACTGGGCTACTTTGGGGCACCCAGAACCACTTGCTTCTGGGGTAGCTGGTATAGCTGCTGCCATGGCTCTTTGTTGTGGACTGGCTGGTACCTCCTGACCACTTACTATGGATCTGCTGGGTAGCAGACAGAGCATTGACAGAGATGCTGGGTTCAACACAGGACAGCCGGGGAATGGATTAGTGTGTAAGCTCTTATCTGTGGGTCACAGGGTACAGCAGGTAATAGCCACAGGCAGAATCTTCAAGCAGTGATGGTTTATTGCTTAAGAATCCTGACAAGGACTTTTACACACCAGTTTGAGGTACTAGTGATCATCCAGAAGTTACAGAGCTGTTTTTATACTGATTCTGACACATGCTGGCAGGGGATAGCCCAGCCCAATGATCCTAGCTGACACCAAAACGTCTGAGATATTACATCAGATAATTTAACATCAGGATGTGATATTTCTCTAGACTTGGAGTTAACGCAATTTTAAGCTTTAACAAAATTTACATTAATTTCCTTAATGGTTGCATTATTTATGTAGTTTGTCTTTTTAACAAGACAGGATGATAGGTAACGACCTCCTGTTGGTTATTCAGGCTAAAGTATGTGTTTGTCACTTCCGAGATAAAAAGACTTACTTAGCATTTCCTGCCTTCAGCAAAACAGATTTCCTCTAACCTGGCATAATACATTAGAAATCAATACATTTCCTATACCCAAATCCAACACAATATAAACAATCAGTACATTTGCAATGCTTCAGCAGTGCACTGCACCCTTAATTAAAATAAATATCTACAATAAGTTATTCCTACGTGATCCAGTCACAGTGACCAAGAAACAGTCAGTGGTTATTGCACACTTCTTTACTATAGTACTACAGGAAACACATCATTCAGAAAATAGATTCATACACCAATTATATAATGCACAAAATAAGATCTGACATGTCTCTCCACTAATACACACACAGTAACAGGAGCTACATACACCACAGGCCCCTCAATATCCTTATAGTGAAAGGACGGCAATTGTAGTGGTAGAATGTTCTCTTGCTCAGTGTCTTACCAATTATCCCTTGGATGTTTGACATTTCACATAGATACTGCAAGTATGTGGTGACTTGACTTGGGACAAGTTAAATGCGATTATTGACTCTGGTACCTGTTATAGGGCACCACTTTTACTTGAATGTTCTTAAAAAATCAAGACATTTAAGACATAGTTCTAAGTGTCCTGCTCATGGGTGGCAGAGGCTGGCTGGCAAATTTTAGCCTGGGAAGGTGGGACAGCCTATTAGAAGCAATTCAAAGGAAAGAAAAATTCAGTTAGCCCAGAGACACAGCCCGAAGTAGTCCACTATGTGACCGGCCCGGTGGCAGATCTACCCCAGCCCAGCAATCCTCTGATGGGCAGAGTCCCCAGCTGAGCAGAGATGTGAAAAGAGGTTGTCTCAACAAAATGATGGCATGAATGCATTCGAATTATCAAGTGTAAAATGGCACCAACTGCATCATCACGCCCCTTCTCACTCAGGTGTTCACTGAAATGAACAGTGCCTGATGACACAATTTGCATCTTCTCTGCAAATCCAACCGCAGGCAAGTAAGTACCCATGTGAAAGGATTGCTTGGTGTTTCGGGAGTTTTGGAAGGCACTCCATAATTCAGAAATCTCTAAGTCATTCCAGGACAGTATGCAAATATGGGGCATACCTACTGTGTCTAATGCTAAATCCAGCATTACCTGGAGTTGGAGCACACATGAAAAACAATGCCACAATTTTATTACTAATATACATATAGTATATTTATACATTTACTTTTTTATTATTGATAAAATAAATTTATACATCTAACACAGGGAGTGGTTATGGAAATATTGGCAAGGTAACAGGTGTAGGGCAAGAAAAAGGAATCCAATGCTGTGGTGTATCAGAAGTACAGTAAGCAGTAATAGTGTTAACCATCGTATAGAATCCAGTAGAATATGCTGTAATGTCCTGTAATATTATTCCATCTGGACACCATAGATTACATAATTGGCCAGTAATATTCCTGCAGTAGAAATATGGTCATTAATATACCCAACAGTATTATGGGCAGTAATATGCCTACAAATGAGAACCCAGATGCCGCAGTATAGAGGGAGAGGACAAAAATGCATATCAAGCCAGCAGGTGTATGGTTAGCTGTGCTATCAAATGACAAGTCACAGAGCTGTGTTTATCCAGTGCTGCCAATGTAACCTTGGACATAGACATGACCCTGAGCTGAAACATTAAGATTGCCCTTCACTGGAGATAATGGGCCTAGCCCAAACCCTGAGAAGAAGCCCCATGCCATTATCCCTCCTCCAAAAAACTTCACAGTTGGCATACTGCAGTAAGAAAGGTAACGTTCTCCCGGCATCCACCAAACCCAGAGTCGCCCATCTGACTACCAAACAGAGAAGCATGATTCGTCACACCACAGAACACGTTTCTACTGCTCCACAGTCCAGTGTCGGTGTGCTTTACACCATTCCATCCAACGCCTGACATTAGTTTTGGTGATGTGAGACTTGCATGCAGCTGCTCGACCATGGAAACCCATTCCATTAAGCTCCAGACACACCGTTTTTGTACTTACATTAATGCCAGAGGAAGTTCATGACTCTTCAGCTAGGGAATCAACTTTTATGCACCTATACGCCTAAGCAGTCGTTGACCCCACTCTGTGATTTTACGTGGTCTTCAGCTACGTGGCTGAGTTGCTGTTGTTCCTGAACACTTCCACATTCTAATAATATCAGACCTCATACACTTATCTAGATATGAGTCACAAGAAGAGGAAGTTGTTAAAAATGCTTTGAGACAAAAGATGAAGTGGAGGTCTTTGACTAATTGTATGGACTAATCGTTTTTAGGCCAGAGAGGAGGAAGGTAGTCCAGAACTATTATAAAATACCTGAAAAGTAAAACAAATGGAGGGTAAGTAGAGTACATGTGTTATGTGTGTATTGTCGCTAACCAATAGCGATTGTCGAACCTCGATTTGTGTTTCCAACGCACAAAGATTTATTCGCAAATAGTAGAATAATATGCTCAAGCAAAGTGATAATAAATACAGCCGTTACTTATCGGAGGCGCTCTGGATCCAGTGTGCAGCATTCAATCCTGAAGTCTGGGGACAAGATGTCTGAACACTAGATGTGAAGCTGCTACTTATATACACACAAAAATACAGTAACACAAAGAAGATGGTATAGCTTGCATCTATTGGTCCAGGTCTCAGGAAGGTCCAAGGGGTTGTCAATCATTGGCTAGTTCATCCTAAGGAATCCAGAGGAGGGGGTCACCTCTCCAGGGGGTATGCTCGGCTCTTCCCTCCAAGATTCCTTAGTCTTAAGTAGTTCATAATTCCCTATCATTCATAACTTGTGTATGCACCCTGCGATTCCCTCGCAGGGTGAACCAAACAGTAGGATATGTAAAAAGGTTTATTATGATACCACTCATGATATGATTCCTTCAACCTGTTCCGTGTATTTCACTAATATGCATGTAACTCTAATAATAACATATAAATACTACTATATTTCGACATAACTGACTATGTGTTGCAACTACCATTAATGTGTACTATTTTATAAGTATGCGTGTTTGTGCAAATGTATGGTAAAAGACCTATTACTGTTGCTGCCACGCGTAGTGGATGCGTACGCCCTTTCACGCCAAAGCGTGCGCTTGTACGTCTCACCGTTTCAAGTTCAGGATTATACAATACTTCTTCACAGACCATGATCTCGGTATCTGGTACCACCCTTTCAGTCTCTTTCTCAGTGTTACTCCTATGAGACCGCTTTCCACACTTCAACACAGTAGGAACACATTTGACAACTAAACCAATTGCTAAGATGACACCCAGTATAAGGAGAAGGAGCTTACCTACACTAGCAACCATTTCCTGTACCCACTCCCCCAGACCGGAGAACCATTTCACAGGGTTCGACCACGAGAACCAACCCACCACCTTTTCCCCGACCTCATATAACGAAGAATTATGGCTCTTTCGAAATTCCCATTTCAGCTGCAAAATGTCATCCATCTTCCGGTCTATAACCTCTTTAGGGTCATCCGTATTATTAGTAATGTACGTGCAACATTTGACACCGAACTGGGTGGCTAGTGTCACACAGTACCCACCAGTAATAGAGGTGAGATAATTTAGTACCAGTCTATGTTGTACCAACTCCTTCTTGTACGCTTGTAGCTCCCTTCCAGTATACCTGAAAGTGTCATCATACATCTCGTGATATTATCTATTAATTTAGCTAGGTCTTGGATATATTTAAAGTTTAATGTTCCCCGAGCGGTCCTGGTGAGGTCTAGAGCAACCATAACTTGAAAACCAGCAGTTTCACTAATCAATTTTGTAGCTATGGGTTCCTCACCAGGAATCATATTTCTCTTGCAACGGTGTTCATACTGTGTGTGTATGTATGGTGGTGATGTAGTCTTGTGAATACCAACCATTTCTTCATGAGTAATAGTCATGATTTCAGGAACCAGTTTAGCTAAGAAACACAAGCCCTTGGAACTCGGAGTCACCTAGGAATAAGCTTTCCTTCCACAAACAAAATACACATCATCAGGGAGAACATAAGGAACAGTATGCCCATGAATTATATCACACAGAGTTTTGATAAAACTTCCCATGCCTAGTGTCTCCATTTGCTCTAGACACGTGTCGGCATTAATGACATTTTTACATTTATCTGTAGAGACTTTTCCAATGGATACCTTCTTATGTTTGGTTATACGCCCTAATTTGTGACTTCCATCAACATTCCTGCCTAGTAGTGACCTTGTGAGTCTCCCTCTAAAATGAGTGTAGCGAGCCATTGTCTGATCTGATAGGCCAGCCTCCCAATTCTCCAGGCGCTTTGCATGAGATATATTTAGGCACAGCAAAGATCTGCCTATGGAGTATTGTCGAAGCGTCAGACTAGGGGACCTAGTGTTATTGTACCTCCCGTCTATGGGCCTCCCACCCCTCAATTTAAGTACTTCAGATATGTTTAGAGGGAATGGCACTAGTCCTATATTATGCTGCCCTTGCGGCACGTGAGAGCACACCAAACACTCGGTTTGGTTTAGCACCTTACCCACCAGGGAGTGATAATCCTCCAAAGGATGCCCGCCTATATTCAGAGTACTGGGGGACTGGCATCGTTGGATGCATCTCTCTTCAACTAGGGAGTCGCAGAACTTGCAGATACAATGCTCATCAGACAATAGCCCCTCACACTGCCTCCGAGTTCCTGAGCTAGCAGACCTTTTCATAACCCCCGGACCAAGTTTGATAAGGGGCTGCTTTGAGTATCCTAATAACTTTTCTTCTGCCTCCATTTCATCCATATCACTCCCAGAACTCTCCTCCGTCCTCCATCCTTCTTCACAAAAATAGAATGTCCTAAAAAAAATAAAAACAAGGAAAATCCTGGAACAAAAGAAAAACAAAAACCGCCACTCCATCGCTGGAAAGATAGTTCTGGGGCAACGTCTCTGGTTCAGGTGTCGCGACTGCAGGCTTTAGGTCTCCCGGAACAAACTCACGAGTGACAGATCTATGTCGTTGGTCTTAGCTTAATCTTGCACTTTCTCCGGATTATGGACTCTCCTGCAGTGGGTGGAATGGACCCAAGTGTCTCTCTCTGCAACCTTCAGTGATGTAGTACTGGTCAGCAGCACTTGGTACGGGCCTTCCCAACGGTCTGTTAAACAACCTGAACGTAAGAAATTGCGGATCATAACATAGTCTCCAGGTTCAACATCATGACAGTTCGTCTCTGGCATACCAGGTGACAGCATTTTTAGTTTTTGTTGTTGTTGTTTTAGCTGTCTACTCATTCTTATAAGATATTGTACAGTCACTTCATTATTACACTTCAAGTCATCTTGTGGACTCACGATCAAATGAGGCTGTCGTCCGAACAGGATCTCAAAGGGGGACAGATTAAGAGAAGGTCTAGGAGTGGTTCGAATGCTATGGAGGACCAATGGCAGAGCCTCAGGCCATGCCAACCCAGTTTCAGCCATTATCTTACCAAGCTTGTTCTTTATAGTACCGTTTACTCTCTCCACCTTACCACTGGCTTGTGGTCGGTAAGGGGTGTGAAGTCTGCTACTGATTCCCATGAGTTTACACATATTTTGGAAGATATCACCAGTAACATGGGTACCCCTATCACTTTCAATGATTCTAGGGATACCGAACCTACACACAAAGTCCTGTACAATTTTCTTTGCAGTATTAGTGGCTGCCGGATATGCTTCTACCCAACAGGAAAAAACATCAATACACACTAACACATACTTTAGATTCCTGCACGATGGTAATTGGATATAGTCAATTTGTATTACCTGAAAAGGTCCGTCTGTAGGAGGGATGTGGGATGGCTCAGTTGGAATAGTTTTCCCAACATTTTTCCTCAAACAAGTAAGACATGACATTGCTTTCTTACCAGCCTGAGAGGAAAATCCGGGAGCACACAAGTATGCTCTCACCAGTTTGCACATACTTTACCCAGGTGAGTCAGGCCGTGTGCTGCTTCAGCCAGGCTTGGATAGTATGTTCAGGGAGCTACAGGCTTACCTTGTCCATCCCTCCAGAGTCCTGAGGACTCTTGACCACATCCCTTCGCCTTCCAGACCGCCTTTTCCTGCAGGGAACACAAATCTTGCATTTCATTTAATTTCTGCATGTCTAATGTCTGAAAAACCATCATAGTCTCGGTCGATACAGTCATAGGTTGCCCTGCTGCCCATTTAGCAGCTTCGTCTGCCCTGTTGTTGCCCAATGACACTGGGTCTTCTTCAAAGGTATGGGCTTTGCACTTTATGACGGCTACTGTTCTGGGTAACTGTATCGCTGTCAGAAGTCCTTTTATGTGTTGTGAGTGTGCCACTGTTGTACCTGCTGCTGTCGTAAAGTTTCTAGGACGCCAAAGGGCCCCAAAATCGTGCACTACCCCGAAGGCGTACCTAGAGTCAGTATATATATTGGCTGATTTACCCTCTGCTAATTCACACGCTCTCCTTAGTGCTACTAGTTTCGCCACCTGGGCTGAGTGAGGTGGGCCAAGGGGTTCAGCTTCTACCACATCCTGATCGTCTACAACAGCGTAACCAGTACATAGCTCTCCCGTCTCTGTCTGTCTATGACAACTTCCGTCTGTATAAAACGTAAAATCTACATTTTCTAAGGGGGTGTCACGTATGTCGGGCTTTGCAGTAAAGGTCTGATTCAGGTGTTCCATACAGTCATGCGTGTCAGTATTCTTGCCTAACTCATCATCAACCAGGGTCTCCTCACCTCCCACCCTTTGTGTCTCTAGAGACACATACGGAAGGTATGTAGCTGGATTTAAGGTGCTATATCGTTTGATGGTGATGTTTGAGGGTGCCATCAGGGCTAGTTCCCACTTTGTGAATCTAGCTGAAGAAACATGTCTGGTTTGGGCTGAATTTAACAGAGCTGATACAGCATGGGGTGTATAGATAGTTGAATTATGTCCTACTACTACGTCCTCGCTCTTACTTACCAGAAGAGCCGTAGCTGCTACACTTCTGAGACATGTTGGGAGTGATCTTGCCACATTGTCTAATTGTGCACTGTAGTATGCTACCGGTCTGCTAGCGTCACCATGTTTCTGTGCAAGGACACCTGCTGCACAACCATCAGCTTCTGTACAAAATAGCTCAAAAGGCTTTTCATAATCAGGTATTCCCAATGCAGGTGCTTTAGTCAGACTGTCTTTAAGATTAAAGAACGCTTGCTCTGACTCTTCTGTGTGTACAACACGTTCTGGTTTTGAGGAAGAGACTAGCTCCTGCAATGGTAATGCCAGAATAGAAAAACCTGGGATCCAGGATCTACAGTATCCACACATACCCAGGAAAGTACGAATCTGCTTCTGGCTCTGCGGCAGAGTCATGTGTTGTATGGCCTCAATTCTGTCGGTTGTCAGGTGTCTTAGCCCCTTAGTGAGGCAGTGTCCTAAGTATTTGACCTTAGTCTGACATGGCTGTAATTTATCCTTTGCCACTTTGTGCCCTGTTTGTGAAAGATGAAGCAACAACAATTTAGTATCATGTAAACATGACATAAAAGAATCAGAGCACAACAACAAATCGTCCACATATTGAATTAGAACAGACCCATTGTGGGGTTGAAAGGATTGCAAACAGTCATGTAAGGCTTGGGAGAAAATACTGGGGCTGTCAATGAACCCCTGGGGTAGTCTGGTCCATGTGTATTGCACTCCCCTGTAGGAGAATGCAAAAAGGTATTGGCAGTCAGGGTGAAGAGGGACTGAGAAGAAAGCAGAACATAGATCAATGACAGTAAAGTGACTGGCAGGCGGTGGAATCTGCATGAGGATGACAGCTGGATTCGGCACTACGGGGAATTGGCTCTCAACAACTTTATTAATTCCCCTTAAGTCCTGGACTAATCTGTAGCCCCTCCCCCCATTCTTCTTCACAGGGAAAATGGGACTATTTGCTGTACTGGCTGTACGAATTAAAATCCCTTGTTGTAACAGCCTCTCAATAACAGGATATACCCCTAGTTCCACCTCCGGTTTTAATGGATACTGTGGGATTTTTGGAGCTATCCTACCACTTTTTAGATTGACCATGACAGGGGCTACGTTTGCCATCAGTCCAGTGTCCTGTCCATCTCTGGTCCATAGTGAACCTGTTATTTCCAGCAACATCCCCTTTACTTGAGATGGACTTTGTTCTATAACAGGAGAGTGTAACATTAACCTTTGAGGGGTGTCCAATATATCCCGTACCTCATGTGCGACCTTCTCCGGTATATCTAAGAACACACCATCAGAAGTACAGTATATGACACATCCCATTTTACATAACAAGTCTCTCCCTAGCAAGTTAGTAGGAGCCGCCGCAGCCAAGAGAAACGAATGCTTGGTATGCAGGGGCCCGATAGTAACCTCAGCTGGTTTAGTTAGTGGATAATGCAACACTTTTCCCGTTACCCCGATGGCTGGAATTGTTTTACTGGTCACCTGTAGATTGAAAGGAGAGGTTATCACAGACTGGGCCGCCCCTGTATCTACAAGAAAAGTTTCTTTCCTACCAGCTATGTCAACTATCATTGTTGGTTCTTCACTCTGACTCTCAGTTAACCTCACTGGTTGTAGACTACAGGTATGACCTGACCCCTAGCGCTGACTATCATTTTCCCACGCAATATTTGTGGTTATAATATGTGCGGGTAGATGTGAGTCTTCGATTCTATGTGAATTTTTCCTTGGAGGATATCTATGTGTCCCACCTCTAGGGCTGTATCTGTCTTTTTTACAATCCCTCCTCATGTGTCCTTCTTCATTACAATTGAAACATCTGATCACTCTATGTTTCTTATTATGTGGGTTGTATGCTGGTGGTCGTGTATGCATCCCCTCTAGAGCCTGTATACTCACCGTCATTAACCTATCACCTTTCTCCTCCTTTTGTCTACAAAGGTTTTTGTCATGCTCCACAGCAGACTCCCTGAGAGAATCTACTGTGATGCCTCTCCAATTAAGTAATGTGGTTTGTACTCTGGTTTTTAGATTTTCTCTAAGGCCATCCATTAATACTCCTACAGCTACTTCCCTATGATGTGGGTCCTCCCCTATGTTGGATATCCCAGTGAACCATGTTATCGCTGCTATAGCTCTAATGAAGTAATCTGCTGCTGTTTCACTATCCTTTGTTTAATGGTGAAAATCTTACTCCAATTTACTACTACTGGAAAATAGATGGCTAAGTGTTTGACAATTTGTTCTATATTCTTTTGGTTAATCTCATCAGTCAAGGTGTCATCTACCTCCAACAAACAATCTTCAATAAATTTTTGTATGTTAGTATTGGGAGGAAGACACGCCCTCAACACTACACGCCAATCCTTATTGGTTGGTTCGTGGGCATTTCCTAAGTCTTTAACAAATTTCTGACATTTAGCTAACTCCTTTCTAGGATCTGGGAATTCAGTCATAATGGAACGTAATTCTGATCTAGTCCAGGGACAATGCATTGTAACATTTCTTAAAGGAACTACACCATCCTTATCCGGCTTCCCATTGGGAACTGATATTGTGCGGACTGGGTACGCACCCTCTGGTACACTGACTTCAGGGGACACTACAGGATTTGCTGGTTCAAGATTTAGAACACTTTCACTCCTAGTGATCACGCTACTCTCACCTATCTCAGCCATTTTCTCATACTTGCGCTGAGCCTCTAGTACACTAACAGCATGGGCAATGGCCGAAATCACAGTGGGTTCATCTTCATCTTCTGATACACTTGTTTTAAACTGGCTTAAAACAGGATACAACTTAGCAATTTTTCTTTTTTCAGTTTTAATACCGGCTGTACTTACCGCTGCCGCTGAGTTCGCCACGCTTCTCAACGGCCACGTCCGTTGTGCGCGCGCTTTTAGCCACGCCTACTTCCGCTTTGCATTCGCTGCTCTGCCACGTGTTACCTTCCATTTGCCACAATTTTAAACAATCATTATGTCTATTTCTCTTTTTCGTTGACTTGATCAACCATACTTTATCCTTTACAGTATTTAGTACCTCTGCATTAAAACTTCCTATTGTTGGGAAAGGCCTATCACAATCTTTGGTCATCTTGACCCACGTGTCACAATACACAGTTGCGTATGCACCATATTTCTTACACATGAGAAACCTCGCTGAACCAATAGGACCTTCCTTAGGCAGTACACTGACCATCTCTAGCGTATGCTTAGCACCCATGTTGAACAACACCAATCTATGCAGAAAGCTTTCAACAATTTGCTACAAACACTCTACCGCTAGAGATCTCTTACTGGCCCTGGACGTATTTGCTCAAGCCGCGTCCACTCACTTCCTCTTGTATTAAACAAGGACCTCTAACACAGACAATATCACTGTGGGACCCAAGGCCTATCAGCTCCTCGATACCCTGGCTAAATCACAAAATCTGTTGAGTTTATTATAACTGGGAGAACAAAGTCGATACAATCAACCAGCCTTTCCAATATAATTCCTCTTAGCTGCTTCACCAATTCGCACTAACGGTGCGGTTAGATCGCACTGCCTACCAATACTTATTATTAGCAAACCTTTCGATCTATTGGTAGCGCTTTGCGAAAACCCTGTTTTCGCATTCGGTATACCTGCCCTGTATACTGTCCTTCAGTTGGGCAATCTGCCTCGTCAGACAGCAACTGAGCACAATGAATAATAAACAGTGTATCTACATTACAAAATCACACACTATACACCTTTTCTGCGCAGAAAATCAAAAGTTCCCAACAACAGTAATAATATCTCAGAGGCTTTCACAAGTAATTATATTATGCACATATAATAACTATCAAGACGATTGTTTAACCACGTGGGAAATCTACCGGAAGTTCGCGTACGCACAGCAGGAAATACACATACGCTAAGCAATGCAATACAGTTAAAACGCACAATGACAGTAAAAAGAAACAGTTTTCTCTTTTGTCCCTAGGTTCTAGTTAGCGTGCCCTAGATAATGCAAAACGGACATTCGGTTTCACAACACAGAGTAAAATTCAGGTTTTGAACACAATGCGTTCTTACCCGTATATGACGCGTCTCCACCCTTTGTTGCGGAACCGAAATCCGTTGGTCTTGCGTATCATCAGCAACGAAACCTCCAAAGCTCACGAGCCCCCAAATGTTATGTGCGTATTGTCGCTAACCAATAACGATTGTGTTTCCAACGCACAAAGATTTATTCGCAAATAGTAGAATAATATGCTCAAGCGAAGTGATAATAAATACAGCCGTTACTTATCGCAGGCGCTCTGGATCCAGTGTGCAGCATTCAATCCTGAAGTCTGGGGACAAGATGTCTGAACACTAGATGTGAATATACACACAAAAATACAGTAACACAAAGAAGATGGTATAGCTTGCATCTATTGGTCCAGGTCGCAGGAAGGTCCAAGGGGTTGTCAATCATTGGCTAGTTCATCCTAAGGAATCCAGAGGAGGGGGTCACCTCTCCAGGGGGTATGCTCAGCTCTTCCCGCCAAGATTCCTTAGTCTTAAGTAGTTCATAATTCCCTATCATTCATAACTTGTGTATGCACCCTGCGATTCCCTCGCAGGGTGAACCAAACAGTAGGATATGTAAAAAGGTTTATTATGATACCACTCATGATATGATTTCTTCAACCTGTTCCGTGTATTTCACTAATATGCATGTAACTCTAATAATAACATATAAATACTACTATATTTCGACATAACTGACTATGTGTTGCAACTACCATTAATGTGTACTATTTTATAAGTATGCGTGTTTGTGCGAATGTATGGTAAAAGACCTATTACTGTTGCTGCCATGTGTAGTGGATGCGTACGCCCTTTCACGCCGTAGCGTGCCCTTGTACGTCGATGCGTTCCGTACTCATCTTTTCAGACAAAGACAACCAAGTTTGCTTGACTTTAATTGAAATGACTTTATCCAATTTGCTGACTTCGACACATGTTAGGACTCTGATCCTAATTTGTATTTGGCCTGCCGTACCTCTATGCTACCAGAGGTACTGCTGTTTTAAGTTAGGACTCTGATCCTAATTTGTATCTGGCCTGCAGTACCTCTTTGATAGGGAGTTGGGTCTGCAAAATAAAATGTTAACCCCCCACCTCTAGGGACACCCAGTTATGTGCTGAAAGCCCTCAGGCTTTCCCCCAAACCCCTGGGCGGTGGGTGTGGAGTAATAAAGTGAGTGAACAACAAGAAAAATGTAAAAAACACTATTTTACTTTGCGGAACTACAAGTCCCAGCCAGTCGGGCTGCCATTAACAGTCTGGGCATGCTGGTGCTTGTAAAACTACAGGTACCAGCATACCAATGGCAGCTAGGGCATGCTGGCACTTGGAGAACCACAAGTGCCAGTATGCCCTGACACCCTGGGCCTGTTATGCCATGTAGTCCCAAAAAATAACATTTAAATAAACCACCCCCCTCTTTTACACCACATAATTATTATTTATTAAAAATAAAAAAAACGAACTAAAATGTAAGTAAATCAGTTACCTCTTTGTAACCACATACTTTTAATAGAAATAATAAATCTCCATATACTTACCATCTGATGTCTTCATTTGTAAGTGATCCAATCCTGTAAGCTTTTACTCCATAATGCTTGAAACCACAATAAAAACCATAATATTCCCAGGTCCTGTAGTTGTCAAAAAAAATCTTCATCCAAGATCCTGTAGTTGTCCATAAAAAAAATCCCAAAATATATTCCAAAGGTAGTGTCACGGGCACTAGGAGTCTTTACCCAGGTATCACCAGATGATGGACTTACCAGAGCAGTATAGGGGGTAATATGATACTCTGGTAGCGGGGTGATCACGGAACAGGGGACAGCAGATGGTAAGAGAATGCTCGTGGAAAGTCTATGACTAGCAGCACTGGTAATATATAGATGACTGTACACGAGGAACTGGATGGACAAGGAAACGTGAGGGTAGTCAGTGGTCTGCAGATAGCAAGTTGTACCACAGCTATAGTGAGGAGGAATGTCCAGAAGTAACGAGGAGATGATGAGAGTCAGCGGTCTGCGTATAGCAAGTTGTACCGCTGTCTATGTGAGGAAATGGAATCCAGGTGAAGGTATCCGGGAAGTCAGTGGTCTGCGTTAGCAAGTTGTACCACTGCTATGTGAAAGGACACTGGAAACTGGTGACTCAGGAAAACAGGGAACAGTGGTCTGCCTCTAGCAAATTGTACCACTGAAATATATATGTGAGGAGGAGCACGGGGAGATAAATGCAATGCAGAGTAAACACGGGCACACTGAACTTGATCCCACGATGATATGCACAAAATAGTAATAACTGAGCAGCACTGCACAAATATACAAAGTCACAAGAACTATCCAGGCTAAAAGGTAACACAGTCAAATGATAGCAATAGTCTCAGTGGATAGGAAACTCCGGAGGAGAACAACTCAGTCCAGCTAGATATGCAATACACCAGCACAGTCAATGAGAAGTATGCATACCGTGGTTCAGGAGAGCAGGCTGTCAGAAAGAAGTGCAGGGATACCTGAACGGCTGGAGGCCGGCAGGATGCAAAGTCCCAGGAGGGTGGAAGCGGTAACCAAGTAGTATATAGAACTGGACACCTGGAGAACACGGGAGAGTTGAGGCGGTCTAGCTGAGATGAAAGCAGCGGAGCGTTGATCCGATGCAGACAGGCAAGTTGACAAGCAGGAACGCTGTAGAAGCACGGAGACAGCGGATCGGCTGGCTGTAGACACGATGAGTACTGGAGAGTTGCGATGAGCAGGAGACTGCAGATACACAGAGGCAGCGGATAGGAATCAGCTGGTGCAGTCACGATGAAACACGGGAGAGTTGAGGTGAGCAGGATACTGTAGAAGCACGGAGACAGCAGATAGGAATCAGCTGGTGCAGTCACGATGAAACACGGGAGAGTTGAAGTGGTCTGGAAACTGTAGAAGCACGGAGGCAGCGGATAGGAATCAGCTGGTGCAGTCACGAGGAAACACAGGAGAGTTGAAGTGGTCTGGAAACTGTAGAAGCACGGAGGCAGCGGATAGGAATCAGCTGGTGCAGTCACGATGAAACACAGGAGAGTTGAAGTGGTCTGGAAACTGTAGAAGCACGGAGGCAGCGGATAGGAATCAGCTGGTGCAGTCACGATGAAACACAGGAGAGTTGAAGTGGTCTGGAAACCACAAACGAACAACAGGAATCAGCAGGAGCTGAATACACGAGGAAACACAGGAACACCTTTAGAAGCTCATGGGGAATGAGACTCCAAGATCAGGCCACGAGGTATTGACCTCAGGTGCTTTAAATAGGGAGTGTTGCCTGATCAGCCAATTAACTAAAAGGAACATGTACTGAAGGTTTGAAAGGGCTGCACATGCGCAGACCCTCAGGATGGTGGACGGCCACGGTTCCTAAACACACGAGAAGTAACACTCACAGTCTGGTGAGTGACAGGTAGTTGAAAATAATCTTCTTTTCTTCTTTCTTGAAGCCAAAATAATCCTCAGGATATTGCTTGGCAAAAACATAAATCATTAAACAGCACAATGTTAAACTATGACCTTCTATGGAAGATCATCCCATGAGTGAATTATTAACAAATTTGAGGTCTACTTATATGCAAAGGGGTTTCCAATGACAGCTGTAATGCCGCCTGACCCACCCTATGGCAGAACACCCCTTCCTTGCGCCGAATCACTATCTGAAATTGTATGGAGTAGTAAAGTTCCATTTCCATGTGTTGTCGAACAGGACAGGAGTGCATTTCCGGATGTCTCTGCAGTTACTGGGCATGAGAAGGGTGATTTTGCACACAATACTCTCAAAATTAGCAGATACATGCCTTGATGAATTAGACCCATACTGTCTTGGGCTCTCTGAGGACATGATTTGGGAAAAATTTAATTACCGTAATATAATATTTCCATATGTGCCTTAAATTTTCTTAGATATTGTCACACATTGCACCAGCTAAACCTGCATTATGGTCACTGTTCTCACCCATTTGCCTCTTTCTGCATTCACTTGCTGGGTTGAACTGAGCAGGCACACACCTGGTCTGCTCAAGACTTCCTGCATTCTCTTAATTGGCTAATTGTCTGTCAGCTCTATTTAAAGCACCTGCTTCTTTACCAAGTTGCCAGATCTTCAGATCTACTCTCCTGTTCAGATGTCCTGTTCCCTGGCTCCTGTTTGCTACCTGTTCTCTGAAGTCTCCAGCACATCTATCCGCAGATCATCACAGCCTTTTTGACTACTCCACTACCCTGTGGTAACGCTCTGCAGATTATTGCTACCTGTTCTTTGAAGTCTTCAGCACATCTATCTGCAGATCATCACAGCCTCTGTGACTACTCCACTACCCTGTGGTAACACTCTGCAGATTATTGCTAACTGTTCTCTGAGGTCTCCAGCACACCTATCTGCAGATCATCACAGCCTCTGTGTCTACTCCACTATCCTCGTGGTAAGCTCTCTGCCGGTTATTGCTTCCATCGCTACTCATCCTCCTATGTTAATCAGCACACTACTCTACTGTCTCCTAATCTCTCAGCCATCCTGGTACTCCTCATTCGAAGCATCTTCAGTTATAGTTCTGGTTCTCCTTACAGTTTCGCTCATCACCTCCTTGGAGAACCGCGACCTGCGGTCGGGGAGCTGCAAAGACCAAGCGCCCTTGCGGGAGCCTCTGGCGAGAGCCTCCCACTCCGTTAGACTCTACGCCTTCTAGAAGGAAGTGCTAACGTTAGCAGACTGTCCGGGTACTCCTCTGACCCTCTGGTTGTGACAGATATGAGCCACTTATGTAAATTAAAATGTCTTCTTGTTTATTACTCTTTCAGCATTTTAATTTTATACACTCAATTATGTGTTTTATTTGTTACATCGTCCTAAACGAGTAAGATGATATCCCTTGGATTGCAACCATGTTTGAAAATATAAATTACATTAATATCAGAAAGGCTGTGATGTCGAAGTAATATTCTACAGAAATAGCAGTACAATTATTTTTATTTACTATATATCATTATTTGGCCACTGACAAACTTTTTCTGTTTTTTTGAGCATGGAAAAAGAGCTTCACATCTTCATTCATGTCAATACAACAGAGGAAATCATAGCACACATTAATCACTGTGAATACATTACTTGCAGCTGGTGTGGTTTCTTTATGTTCCATCCTTCCACATTTCATTGTTTCTTAGCACTTTCTATTCTACTGGATTTCATATTTCATCTTTCTAATATTAATTTAAACACTCCTTTGCTTTGCAAACAGCAGTAACAGTGATAGATGCAGGAACATGAGGATTTGATCTAAGTGTATTTGTTATATAAACGCCTATCATCTCTTGATGCTTATCAGACAGAATAAATCGTGCCTGGTTCTCTTGTGCGAGTCTGGTTTGGGAGTTGTTGTTTGCTGTCTACCCTCGTCATCTTTTGTCTCCAAATCTACTGCGCATATTTCCACTAGACAATGTCTGCATACTGATGCTACATGCAAAGTACATTTCCATCACAAAACAACCAAAGCTCTTGGAATCAGCTTTTTATTGAGTGAAAAAAGGATTTTTTTTTATTTAGTTAAAATTTACATATATCTCAGTTTTTTTTCTCTCTTTAAAAACTACTATTTATGAACTTTTTTTTGGAAACAGTCTCATTGATACCAAGGAGCACAAGTCTTTACTATTTTCTCCACAGTATTTTTTATATATTGTCTGTATTGTCAGATCAATATATCAGAATGATCATTAATTTAAGGTATTGAAAGTTTGCACTTTAATACTTCTTTTTCCAGAGTAGATGTCTTCTTATGTTATCCCTGTAAGGATTCACTATCAGTACCAACATAATTAAAATTTTCTCTCCTTGCTGTCCTGACAGTTTGGGATATATTTACTAAACAGCAGGTTTGAAAAAGTGGAGATGTTGCCTATCGCAATCAAATTCTATTTAGTATTTTTTTAGTACATTCTACAAAATAACAGCTAAAATCTGATTGATTGCTATAGGCAATATATCCACTTTTCAAACCCGCAGTTTAGTAAATATTCCCCTTTGGCTCTTACACCTCTGCTTAACCTATATAATCCATTTATAATAAGGACACCACAGATCATTTGCTCACCAATTGCCTGTTGTTGAAGGTTTTCCTTCACTAGTAAGACATGGACATACATGGATGGCTGCGTAGATCTGTCATGTGTTACTTTGAACATACACATGTATAACATTGCTTCTGGTTTTGCTCAAACGAAAGCACTATTTTCTTCATCTGGTGGTCCGGTCTTGTGGCAATTGAATTCTGATCATTCATTTATCTACTGGAACTACTATCATTGAACGATGTGCGCAAGCTACATGTCCTCTTCACCTTCAAGCCTCGTAGTCACTGTACCCCATGCAGCAGCCTTAGTTGCACATGCTTAAATCTTCTTTATGTTATCCACTGAGAGGTGGCCGACATCACAGAGATCAAAATACTGAAAGAAAAACATTTTCATGTTAATCAAACCTCTAACACCACTTTCCATTCCTTCTTAACCACAGAGTAAGATTGTAAGCAAGACGCTGCTCTTAACTAATAGTAGGACACAAAGTATATCAGAGGTAATCGTCTTCACATTTCTGTTTATTTTTATGTAGCACTGTCCCTAATTCATATTTCCACCCTTAAAGGCCAACTAAACCTAAAAACAAGTGGCCTTGTATAAAAGTGCAGGGTTTTGTCAGGGCGAGGAGAGATTACATCTTTGTGTTGGTACAATGATGAAATGACAGTGGGGTTTCTATATCCCCCTCCATCACCTGAACTTCCCTACACTTACTTTGACAGATCTTGAGTTTGAAATTCTAATAAAATTGATGATTAGATCTATTTTTTATACTGTACCCTCCTTTTTCTAGTTTACTCTCTTTGAAGGCTATGCCTACCTTCACTTTGATCCAACACCCACCCATTTATTTAAAGGTGTTTTCAATTAGAGTACCTTTCAGATATGCCATACATCTATAACCTGCTATAAACCTCATGTATATTTCAAATATTATATTATATAGCAATATTACATTGTCTAATACACATATTTCTTAGTGTGATTTCTATGTCTTCAGTAGAGATGCTCACTGACCCCCGTGTTGTGATTTTGGTTTTCGATCTGGATTCGCTTCGGGTTTTGGTTTTTGCCAAAACCGCCCTTGCGTGTTTTGGTTTTGTTTAGTTATTTTTTATTAAATTTCATTTTTGGGGGTAAAATCCCATAATTTCGTTATTATTTTGTACCTACATTATTATTAACCTCACTAACACTAATTTCCATTGATTTCCATTTAATTTTAGGAGAGGTAGCATGTACAATTGATCAAGCCAAGCAGTTCATCCACAAGGAGTGGCACTTTTGTGGCTGAAGTGCAAGTCCCACATGGCCCTCCTTAAACAAGCTAACAATGGGCTTTTTAGAGTAATGGCAGAAACACACATCAGTGCCAGGAAAGATTAATGGTGCAAGATGAAATTGTCCTTGGGCCCTCCCAAACACCCACCTACCCATATGTTGGATCTTACAAAGGACATGCACACTTTAACAAACCAAGCACTTCAGTGACAAGGGCTGCCACTGAAGTGCTTGGTTTGTTTGGGCCCCCACTAAAACAGCTATCAATGGCCTAAAGGCATGTTAGACCAACAGTGCTGTGAAGTGAATTCTACACTGTCATCATCTCAGACTATTAGTTCATCTCCGCTGGAATCCGCCATTAAAGAAGTGTCAGTACTTGGATGTATTTGCCGGTAAAGGCCTTCCTCATGGAAGATGTAGTTCATTTTGATGAACATCATCTTTCCCACATTTTTAGGATGTAACCTCCTACGTCAAACACTGACAAGGTTCCCGGCTGTGCTGAAAACTATTTCTGAGTACACACTGGAGGGGGGGCAGCTTAGGTATTTCAAAGCGTTTCAAAGTTTGTACATGGGTTTCCAAATTGATTGTTTTTCCTCCCAGTATGGAAAGAGACTGTCTGACATTTCTATGTCAATTAACTCGTGAAAATAATCCTCCACCATCCTTTGCATGTTAATAGTAGGATTGGATGGAGTTATGGCCGAGGTCACACTTTTTTTGGTAAAATCTTTCAAACCAGCCCAGATGTCAAACTGTTGTGGTCTGCCACCTGCATCATCCCTGCTTCTCTTTGGAAAGTGGAATTTCTTACGACCAGCAGCTGCCTAAGAAACTGAAGGAGGAGACGCCGTCAAGCCAAGGCCAAGTTCAGCGGTCAACTTGCTGACCAAGAGCTCCTTGCAACTGTTCAGATCTTGGTCATTTGGAAGCATAGAATCAATGTAGGTCTTAAACCACGGATCAAGCACAGTCGCCAAAACATAGTGATCCGACTTCAAGATTTTAATAACTCTTGGATCATTGCGAAGCTAATTAAGTACTTCATCTACAAAGTCAACATACTTTGCGGAATTGCTTTCTTTCATCTCCTCCTTCAGTTTCTCAAGCTGCTTTTCCCATAGTCGAATTAAGGGAATGACTTGGCTCAAGCTAGCAGAGTCTGCACTCACTTCATATGTCACAACTTCAAATGGTTTCAGCACCTTGCACAGCACAGAAATGATTCTCCACTGTGCAAGACTGAAATACATTCCCCCTCCTTTCCCAATGTCATGGCTTGTGCAATACGCTTGTATGGCTTTGCGCTGTTCCTCCATCCTCTGAAGCATGTACAGGGTGAAATCCCACCTTGTTAACACCTCTTGCTTAAGTTGGTGGCAGGGCAAATTAAATTGTTCTTGGAGCTGCTGCAATCTCCTACATGCTGTGGCAGAATGCCGGAAATGTCCCAAAATTTTACAGGCCATCTAAAGCATATCCTGCACCTCACGGTTATTTTTCAAGAAGCTCTGCACCAACAAGTTTATTGTGTAAGCAAAACAGGGAATGTGATGGAATCACCCAGCTGTAATGCTCGCACAATATTGTTGGCGTTATCAAAAATAACATATCCTGGGGAGAGTCCAAGTGGCATAAGCCATGTATCAATGACATCCCTTAGTTTTCGTAACAAATTAACAGCTGTATGCCTGTTAGTGAAGCCAGTAAAACAAAGAGTAGCCTGCCTGTGACAAATGTTATGTAGTGGTGTACATGCTGCTGCTGCTCCTGCTTGTGAAGGCGAATGACCAAACCAGTGGCTGTCACAGTCATATAATCTTTGGTTTGGCCACTTCCACTTGTCCACATATCTGTGGTTAAGTGTACAATGGGTAGAATGGTATTTTTGAGCCCAATTAGTAAATTTTTACGAACGTTTTGGTACAGTTGAGGAATAGCTTTGCTTGAAAAATGGTGTCGCGATGGAATTTTGTAAAGGGGACACAAAACATCAATTAACTGTGAAAAACCAGCTACATTTATAGTGGATATTGGAGGCAGATCTAACACTAGCATAGTCGCCATGGCGTCTGTGATCCGCTTTGCGACTGGGTGACTGCTGTCATGCTTGCTTCCTCTAGCAAAAGATTGTTTCACAGTTAATTGTTTTAAAGTACTAGTGCATTTCTTCTTGGGCTGCTTATGGGAGGAAGATTTACCCCCAGCAGCAGCAACAGCAGCAGCAGTGGGACTAACGCTCAAGAATTCTTCAGAGGAATCAATTATCGTGCAGGAGTCATCGAGCCTTAGCAAGTTGGATGCAGGGCTAACTCCGATCGCTACTATATATAGGATATTGATGAGGACGGTGTTCTGGGTGTAGATTGCAGCGTTCGGGATGTAGGTGAGAGAAGGGTCCTAGCTGATAATGGACTGCTTGTTGTTATTTTTTTTTTACCATAACTTTCAGCTTTTCCCAACACCTTGCCATGAACTTGTTTCAAATGGCGTAACATGGATGAGGTTCCAAGATGGTTAAGGTCCCTCCCTTGACTGACTGTGGCTTTACATACACTACAAATGGCTAGACAACTGTTGTCATTATTTGGGTAGAAATAATTCCACACATAAGAAGTGGCTTTTTTGGTCTTATGTCCAGGCATGACAATGGCCTTCTTCTTGTCACATGCCAGAACTGCTTCCACTGATGCAGGACTTAAACAAACAACCTCATCCTCATCAACATTTTCATTAGCGCCTTCGTCGGCTATACTAATATCCCCCTCATCCTCTTCCAATTCCAAAGTGGCATCCTCAATTGGTGTATCACCGGCTACACTCGGGCTGTTCAGGCACACATCAGCAGAAATGCAGAAAGGGCCCTTCTTTATGGGTACACTATCAGAATGGTCACGATTACACATACCACTCATGGATGGACTCTCCTCAGGGATTGGTGTCATTTCTGATTCGGAGCATACATTTTCCTCTAATGCCTTACTGTTTTCTTGCAGCTCGGCTTTCACACGTAACAGTAGTTGTGCACCACTTTTGGACTCAGAATTACTTTTTCTTGCTTGGTCACGAGTTACATTTTTTTTCGCTTCAACATGGTAAAAAAAATGTGGGTGTGTTTTTTTTCGCTGATTTAAAAAGACTATGTACTTTTACATAGGCTTTTCCAGATGACGTACTGGGAACACTACCATCAGGACTGGTGCCAGCACCTGCTTGCTGATCCTGCTCATATGTGGACTGCTTTGAATCCATTTTAATGAGGCCAAAGCACTTGTAGTGCAATTTTTTTTATAGATGCTGCTAAATATGACTTTTGGCAGCCCGAAAAATTATTGTTTCACACTGGGGAATATGGGACACCCCAAAGCACTTGTAGTGCAAAATATTGAAAAAAATGCCTCCTCTATCCTCCTCTCCTCCTGCTCTAACAATTGCTAACAGAATTGGTATCAGAATTGAAATAATAATAGAAAGAATAAGGTATACAATTATAGCTCTGTCTCTGCTCTAATACAGCCTGTGACCTAACCCTGCTCTCTCCCTCTGTCAAATGGCGATGGATTGCTGTGTAGGCGGGTATTTATGCATTTCAAATATTGCGAGAACCGAGCTCTGAGATCCGACTACGTCACAATGACGTTTTGCCTCGATTTCGAATCCGAATGGGCCTGCACGGATAGGCGAAGTTCGGGTGGGTTCGGATCTCGGAGAACCGAGCCCGCCCATCTCTAACTATAATAGTAGATGTTTTATAGAAGCCAGTTAGCATTTTAGGTTCATTGGTCCTTTACGAGCAACACTAAGGGTTTTCCAGTGGGATAGGATCATAAAATGTAACTATATATAGCATATTCATCTGGAAATCACCCAGAAGTGATGTGGGCAAATTAGAAACCATTTTCTAGGGATGGAGACTGAAATAGAGACCATTTACTACATTTACAAAAGTCAACACAATAATATCTACATTCTGTATTATTGTTAGTTGTGGTACCTAGAAGGGTGTCATGTGTACATGTGTGAATTTCTATAGGCATATACAAGTAAATATATTTATGTTTATACTATCTTTAGAGTTCTTCTTTGTCCATATGAAATGTAATATATTATTACGTTTTCAGAAAAGCCTCAAGTTTGACATGAGTGCATGTTAAATCCATTTCTTTTATTCTATGACCATTTTCTTTAACAATATATAGACTTAAATGATCAAGCTACTTACCATATATTATGAAGGACTTGCTTCATTCTCTTCACTTATGCTTACTATTTGGCACTTGGATTCAAACTATTGAGGAATCCAATTATTTTGGCAGTCTGCTTTTTAGTATTGGTTACTGTGTTCCAGATATCTAAACTCAATCAAGAATTAGGCTTCTGGACCGCTTCAATTCAGCACTACTCCGGACCCATCTATTACTACGCTCCAGGGAAATACCAGTCCCTTCTGCTGCATCATCTGTCTACTTTCCAAATATGCCACTATCAGCTATTGGAGTCCAACCACTAGAGACAGGTAACTAAGTATATTTCTTATTGTTACCGTGACACCCACTGTCCCACACAACTTGTCCTGATGGCAGGTATACCTGGGAGTTGTAGTCCCTGGTTGTGCTGCTCTTCAATGCAGAAAGGTACAAATTTAAAGCACATACAGGAAACAGAGGTGCACATGACAATACAATATAGAATGGAGCTGATGGAGGGATACTAGCATTTGTTAAGAGCTAGTCACACCCCCAGAATGGGCTGGCCACACTGCTTCCTCCGGCATTCAAATATGGATAATGGAAACCCTGCTCTATAAATTGTGTCCTTGCCTCTGACCTCCCATGACAGGTGCCATACTATTTGTAGTATGGGCACCTATTTTTGTAACATCATATATGACCATAACTACATAGAATAATTGATATGCAAAAAATAAAATTAAATATAAATGTATAATTTTAATTATTGCACAAAGATTTCTAAAAATAATTTAAAAAATAGTATAACAATAGAAAACAAGCAAATGCAATCAGAATATTAAATATTGCATCGGAGAAAATAAAAATAAAACCTCTGACATGGCCCAGTAAACTTAAATGGATTTTCCATGTTCAATTACTGATCGCACAGGACACTGCAACTATGTAATTCTTTTAATTGCCTCAATTTTTGCATTTTACTATTTTCCCAATGTTTATCAATTTGTTTTTTTTTCTATCCTTTCATGGATTATCATTAAGACTATATCATCCTTCACCCTTCCTGCATCACACCTTTGTCCACATTGCCCCTTCATTACTCCACTCACCTCTATTTAACACACATGAACCTTTTTTCCTATTTAAATTGTAACAGCCTCACCCTGTCGCCAGAAACTAAATGGCCACACATCTTACAATCATCTTTTCTATATTTCCTTCTTTCTGCTTCAATTAGCTGGTGATATCTCACCTAATCCATGTCCCCTTACTTTTCCCATACACATATATCTGAACACTATCGTAATCCAGAAAACCTCAAACACATCACCTGTCTCCCCTCTCTTCCAAAGCCCTTAAAATGTGCCCTTTGGAATGCACGCTTTGTTTGTAACAAACTTACCTCCATACACGACCTCTTACTCTCAAACAACCTCAACCTTCTGGCAACAATAGAAATATGGGTTACGCAATCAGACACTGCCTCACCCGTAGCCATCTTACATAGAGGCCTCCATTTCACCCACACCCCCAGACCTGAAGGCAGACAAGGATGTGGGGTTGGACTACTTCTTTACCCAGCACATTCACAGTTCTATCAACTATCCCATCACTCATGTTCACATCTTTTGAAGTACATACTATTAGGATTTTTAACCCACTCTCATGTGTGTTGCTATGATCTATCGTGCCCTCCCCTCCCCCCAGGCCACCAACAATTTCTTGAACATTTCTCTGCATGGCTCCCTCGCTTCACATCTTCTGACATCCCCACCATCATCATGGGTGATTTCCACATCCCTGTTGCAAATCCATATTCTAATGCTGCTTCAAAACTACTCTCTCTAATCTCCTCACTTGGCCTCTCTCTATAGATTGAATCCTCTACTCATCGGGATGGCCACTGTTTTGATCTTGCTTTCTCTAGATTATGCTCAGTTTCTGATTTCCTTAACACTCTTTTTCCCCTCTCAGATCATCACCTTATCAGCTGCTTGCTCACCCCCAGTTCTATAATCTTCCTGCTGTCAACCTCTACCAAGCCTCCTCATACCCGCAGGAATCTTAACTCTATTGACTTTCAACAATTTTCCATCTCTCCAACACTATCTCTCCCCAATTTCTGTATTATTTTCCCCTAATATGGCAGTACCACATTTTCACCAAACCCTAGCAACTGCCCTTGATCAAGTGGCCCTGGCAACTCTTTATATGCTGTGTCGACTTCGTTGTCAACCGTGACACACTAAAGTAACATAAAATCTTCAAAAAACTTTCTCTTAAAGCAAAACATTGCTGGAGTAAATGTTGTACCTCTAGTGATTTCCTCAAATGTACTGCTAGATACCAGGATCTTGCTTCCTACTTCAAGGACAAGATTGACAAGATCCAACTTGAAATAGTATCATCTCCCTCTACAAGCAATCAGCTCAATTCCTTCTCAGTACCCTCAGATACTTCCTCTTCATTTGTGGGATCAAATGAAGAGAGAGTGTAAATTTTCTTCTTATCATTCTACTTTACCTCCTGTCCTCTTGATCATATACCCTAACAACTTGATAGATCCCTGTATCCTGTGCTCATTCCACCTGTAACTTAAATCTGTAATCGCTCTCTCTCTCTACTGGTATCTTTCCATCAATATTCAAGCCCTCCTATTCTAAAAAAAAACAAAATTCTGACCTAAATTCTCTCTCAAATTTCCACTCCATCTCTCAGCTCCCATGCCCCTCCAAGCTTCTTGAGAGAATTGCTTACACTTGCTTCATACACTTTCTTTCCACAAACTTCTCTTCAGTCAGGCTTTCGCTCTCAACACTCCACAGAGACTGTGCTGACCAAAGTTGTCAATGACATGATCAGAGCTAAAACTAAAGATTATTACTCTCTTCTAATTTTCCGGTCTCTCTCTCTCTGCTGCATTTTATGCTGTTGATCACTCTCTCCTCATATAAACGCTTCAATCCCTAGGCCTTCAAGACACTGTCCTATCCTGGTTCTCATCCTACCTATCTAATCGCTCCTTTAGTTTTAATTTCTCTGGCTGCACCTCCGCTCCGCTTCCTTTATCAGATGGAGTACCACAAGGCTCAGTCCTAGGTCCTCTATTTTCTATCTACACCGCTTTTCTTGGAAGACTAATAAGCTCCTTTGCATTTCAGTATCATTTCTATGCGGATTGTACAAAAATTTGTCTATGCTCTCCTGATCTTTTGCCATCTGTGTTGTCCCGTGTTACTGACTGTCTCTCTGTCATTTCATCTTGGATATCCTCCCGCCAACTCAAACTTTTAAAAAACAGAGTTAATAATATTGCCACCCACCAACAGAAGTTTCGTGTCTGACATTTCTATTTCTGTTGACAACATGACCACCCCACAAGCTCACTGCCTAGATGTAATCCTTGACTCACAACTATCCTTTATTCCTCACATCAACTTTATATTTACATCACATTGCATACATTTTAAAAACATTTTCAGAATAAGTACATATCTCACACACGACACTGCAAAAACTTTTATTCATGCACCCATCACCTCCTGCATCGACTATTGCAATTCCCTCCTTAATGGTCTTCCCCAAATTAAAGTCTTATCCCTACAATCTATTTTGCATACAGCGGATAGATTGATTTTCCTTGCAAATCCTTCTGAGCCACTCTGTCAGTCACTACATTGATTGCCTGTTTTTCAACGAATCCAATATAAAATTCTTCTACTACCATAAAAGGCATTAACAAAATTGCACCACCATACATCTCCTCACTTGTCTCAAAATATCTCCCAACTCGACACCTCTGTTTTGCATAGATATGCATCTCGCTTCCACTCTCATCACAATCTCCCATTCTCGGTTACAGGACTTTTTTCGGGCTGCACCCACTTTATGGAATAGCACCACAAGACTTTCCTCTGATTTTCAAACTTTCAAGCGTTCTCTGAAAACCCACCTCTTCAAACTTATAATATTCCTCTACTACCCTCTTAATCTCCCTAGGCTACCCTATCTACACAGCTAACACAAGAAAACAACCCTCTGACCAACATAGTTGTGTGCAGAACATACAGCCCACTCAATCCTTTTTAACCTTTGCATTCTAGCTAGACAAATATGCAATGTGATGCAGCACTTACCCTCGTGTATCAAACTCCCATTGTCCCATAGATTGTAAGCTTGCGAGCAGGGCCCTCTTACCTCTCTGTATGTCTGTCTTACTCAGTATTATTACTGTTTGTTCTCAATTGTAAAGCGCTAGTGGAATTTGTTGGCGCTATCTAAATAAATGTTAATGGTGACATTCTTCACCTGTACTCCCTTGCATCACTATCACTTTAAAACTGCGTCCAATCACTGTGTTCTAATAGTGTCGCCACTTTACATAACGCTGGTGGTGAAAGCGTGATTATAAAATGAAAACTATATACTGTATACTGTAATAGGTTAACTCTAGAGATGAGTAAAATTTTAGAAACTGTTCCTTAAAATATTTGCATCATTCTGCTGCAAAACATTGCACGTTTCTTTGTAAAATTTCGGCCTTATCTGTACTAAGTCCAACCCCCATCACACCACACAGCAGAATTAATTGACCATCGTTGATCCAACTCTGCAAAATACAAATTTCCAAATACAGTCTTGAATGACAAAGCAAAAGTTGAACTCATAAATTGTATTGCTGGAAATCATCTGTTCTGCAACAAAACACAAACACAATTTGCTTGAAATGTTGCATCAATTTTGCTAATTTTTTGTTAGTTCCAACCCTGGTAGTGCTGAGAGTAAAATAAAAGTTGATCATTAAAAACATATCCCGGACAGCTGCAAGGTTGTCTTTAACATGTATTCAATGCAGGGGGTGGCTGACATATTTTGGTCCATGATAACCTCAGCACCATCTATATGTTCACAATATTATGCTGTAATTAAAAAGAAACACATGTAGCTAAGATGTTTTGTGGAATTGGAGATGGATATTAGTGATTTCTTCAGCAGCTTTATGCATTTATATGGTCTTGTTGTCATGGAACTCCTCAGTGATTTCAGAATTCCATAAAATTTACATTACAGCAAATTTGATCCTGTGTCCTTTTTTAAAATATTATATATGTATAGATACATTTTATAAAAAAGAGAGATGGAGAGAGAAAGAATGGTCCCTGGATATAGTGCACCTAGCGAATAGCAGAAAACTGTTTAGAGCAGTCCTGTGCTGCTGATAAAAGGAAGCTGCATTTCCAGTTCTAGGTACTTGTGGATGGAATGAATGTGTCACAACTACTGTTGTTGCTATGGAAAAATAGGATGTAGAGGTCTCCAGCGCATGTCCTTGGAATGCAAAACCAGCTATGATGAAAGTCAACTCTTTGTATGCCATAAGTAAGCAGGGTTCTCCAGAAGCATTTAACAGATTACAGTATTACTAAAGAGTAAAATATAAACAAAGTACACGAGAGACAGTATTTATCAGGTTAGGGGAGCTAGCAATATTTGACATGGAAGGATAACACAGGTAATTTTCTTATGCTATAGCAGTTTACTATTAAATGTTAACATTACGTGGTTGTTATGGATGTGGCAAATAACAACAAGCCTGTAGCCCCATTATCCTGCAGGAGAATCATGGTTATGACTATTTCCTCTCCTGAGACCTTGTGGGTATATCTGCGGTAAACTGCTAGTGTTAATCAATGAATCTCAGTAAACAGACCTATAGCACTATATACAGAGATTAAGCAGTGTGTAGTGCACAAATCACACCACCGATAAAACCCCTGCCCTCTTTTCTGTGACTGCTTTCATCTATATAAACAAGAGAGCATTGGGGAAAATTGCTCTACAGCACATCTTGCTGGTGCACTGGAACATTTTAAAGACATGATTTAGACATAAAGATTGTTATGACTTAACATACAAAATGTATAATTTTACAGACATAAGGGGCTTCTTGGTTAACATAAGCAGACCGAAAGATGTATCTTACTGCATTACAATTTTCATCAATAAGTACAGAGAGGATAATACACCTGGGGACCTCAGCTCAGCTAATCATGTGGCTTCCATGCTGGTGTTAGTAAAGCTCGGGGGAAGGGGACGGCAGGGGATCAAACACAGTAATTAATCAAGACTGGGTATTAGCAAACAGAAAAATAGGTAACAGACCCCTTCTACAGATTGCATATTTGTCATTTGCAGCTTATATAAAATTGCAGATTTGAAAGCTTGCATTGAAGCTGCAATTGCAACTAAAAAATTGACAATGCATTTTCAGTATCTCCTTTTATTAAACCAACTATACTGTTAATGTAAGCGCCTTTCTGTGGAGAGTAACAGCAAATGCTGTAGACCCATCATTGATTAACCTGACCATGTTGTAGCATATGAGCCTGTCATGAGGGCATATAAGGTTATATGATAGGACTGTGTGGTTGTGCAAGGGGGTATACTGTATGTGTTGGACATTGGGCTGTAAATGACAGACAGTGGAGTTTTATGTACATACAATAGTTTGAAACATATACCAATCATCCACAATTGAAGCGAATAACATTGATTATCTTGTAAAATGGCACGTGTCAAGTGGTGGGATATATTAAGTAGCAAGTGAACAGCCAGTTCTTGAAGTTTATATGCTGGAAGCAGGAAAAATGGGAAAGTGTAAGGATCTGAGCGACTTTGACCAGGGCCAAATTGTGATGGCTAGACGACTGGGTCAGAACATCTTCAAAACCGCAGGTTTTGTGGGGTGTTACCAGTATGCAGTGGTAAGTACCTACCAAAAAGTGATCCAAGGAACAACAACCGGTGAACCAGCAACAGGGTTATGGATGCCCAAGGCTCACTGATGCATGTGGGGAGCAAAAGCTAGCCGATCTGATCCAATCCCACAGAAGAGCTACTGTAGCACAAATTGCTGAACTAGTTCATTCTGGCCATGATGGAAAGATGTCAGAACACAGAGTGCATTGCAGCTTGCCTTGTATGTGGCTGCATAGCCACAGACAGGTCAGAGTGCCTATGCTGACCCTGTCCATCGCCGAAAGTGCCTACAATAGGCATGTGAGCGCCAGATCTGGACCACGGAGCAATGGAAGAAGGTGGTCTGGTATGATGGATTACATTTTCATTTACATAATGTGGACGGCCAGATGCATGTGCATCATTTACCTGGGGAAGAGACGGCACCAGAATGTACTATGGGAAGGAGGGAAGCTAGCCGAGGCAGTGCGATGCTCTGAGCAATGTTCTGCTAGGAACCTTGGGTCCTGGAATTCAAGTGGATGTTACTTTGACACATACCACCTACCTAAGCATTGTTTCAGACCAAATACACCCCTTCATGGCTACAGTATTTCCTGATGACAGAGGCCTCTTTCAGCAGGATAATGTGTCCTGCAACATTGTAAAAATTGTTCAGGAATGGTTTGACGAACATTACAAAGAGTTCAAGGTTTTGACTTTGTCTCCAAATACCCAGATCTCAATCTGATCGAGCATCTGTGGAATGTGCTGGAAAAACAAACCATGGAGGTTCCACCTCATAACTTACAAGACTTAAAGGATCTACTGCTAATGTTTTGGTGCCAGATACTACAGGACACCTTCAGAGGTCTTGTAGAGTCCATGCGTCAATGGGGAAGAACTGTTGTGGCTGATCTGTGTATATCCCTGTGAAGGAGTGATCACTGTACAGTAACAAATTCTAAACAAATTCTAGGTCCATTAATGGCCGTTGCAACCTCAGATGCGGACTGGGCTTGCGCCAATTGGAGCAGGCAAGCCCATGCTAGAGGTCTCATACTTCTCCAAACCCCCTACACTGCACTGCAGAAAACTTACCTGGTTTCTGGTTCCTGGTCACGCTTCGCTGCGCACACTCGCATTTTCCAAAAGGTATCCTATACTGCCATAGAACATCTATTGTTACTATCCTGCAATTTACAGTATATATACAATCCTGTAATCTAATACTACTATATACTGTATCCCTGCAATCTATTTATACCATATACTGTATTTATACTATACTATCCTGCAATCTTATACTACTATATATTATATAGCTTATAACTTATAGA
Source organism: Mixophyes fleayi (assembly GCF_038048845.1). Lineage (NCBI taxonomy): Eukaryota > Metazoa > Chordata > Amphibia > Anura > Limnodynastidae > Mixophyes > Mixophyes fleayi. Next base: position 187,652,121 of record NC_134403.1, on the reverse strand, counting down.
TTGCAATCTATACTATACCAGCCTGCAATATACTCATATCTATAAACAGTGTACTATTCTGCACACTGTTATACAATGCTTATCAAACACTGTACTATATCTATACATTTCTGCAATATACTCTGCTGGGCCTCTTTATTATCTATACTGTCTAATATTGCAATAATCTATATTATACTGTCCATTAACCTCACTGTAATGTTATGACTTATAAGCATGATGCAGCTGCTACTGCATCATGCACTACTATGCCTGGAATATACTTTTAACCATACCCTGCAAAATCCTATAACATAGCCAATGCTATCTTTATCTTTTCTGCATGTGGCATGTCCTCGTCAAAACAGTGTCACTATTCTTGGCTTAATATTACCACATGCAAGAGTATGATTACTGGAAATTCATTTAAACATCCACATTCACTCGTATTTCAGAATTTATAGTCTATACTTTAACCTGTTCTTGTTGGCTAGTATATGTAGGAATATGTATTTGTGACCCTCATGCAATCCTGTCATCTTCATCTACACAGCATTGTCAAGGTACACCCTTTCTTCTCCCTGGATAATCACCATCCACCCTCTTGTCATCTTCAACCTTGATTATTGCAATCTCCTGTCCTTTGGTCTGCCTATCACACATCAGTCCCTCCAAAAGTCTGTCCTGAATGCATCGCCATGCCTAATCTTCCTCTTCTCCTTTCACTGTCTCTCTATGCAAAGCCCTTCATTTGCCCCCAATTCAATCCAGAATACAATTCAAGCTGCATACCTATAAAACCCTTTACTGCCTCCCACATCTTCAACCTTGTTAAGAAATACCTCCCTACATGTCACAATATTCATTTCTGCTGATGACATTGCCTCTCCTGCTTTCCTATTACCACCTCAGACTCCAGCCTGCAGGACTTCACCCGCACTGTTCCCCATCTTTGGAACTACATGCCACTCTTCACTAGACTCACCCTCAACCTCCAATCTTTCAAGGTGTCCCTCAGAAGTAACGTCCTCATGCTCACCTACTCTGCCTCATACTTAGACAAATTCCTTTTTATGCTCCACCTGCTCATAGCACTGGTTTTCCATATCTGCGGAATGTGTGGTGCCTCATAACAATATGATGACAGACCAACAAATAACTTCATATGATGGGCCCTGACCTTAGAGCATAAATTCAGCAATCTGAATGCACTGTACTAACAGTCAGAAGCATTGCAGCTCTTGCCTGAGCAAGTACATCATCTAAAGAAATATTTTTGTCTTTTTTTTTTTATATACATAGTTATTCTTATTAGAGTCTTGTATGGTAAGGGGGAGTGGTATTAAATAAAGGCGGGTGCGGGGTACATAGTGGGGAGCAGACATTTGAGAGAACATTACTAAATAAAAATTAACATTGTTATATGATGGACACGTAATAAACAATCTCTTGGGCACATAGGCAAACTAAAACCAGGCAGTGACATAGCTCACATACTAAATGGAGGAGGAAAGGTCGAGTTGGCATGAGGCAGGTGTTTGGTCAAGTTTGGGAGGACAAGACCGCCTTGATTTCGGTGGAGTGCCACTCGGGCAAAAGATACTCTGGGAGGTTTGCCCCTCCAACTATATTTAAGCATAAGGGAAAGGAATGTATCTATAAACCTCTTTGGAAGCAAGAAAGGAATTGTTCTAAAGACATGCATGAGTTTAGGGAGCAACATCATCTGAAATGCCACTACCTTACCCAGCCAGACCTTGTAGCCCATCCATGAGGTAGATAATTGGTGATCTGAGTGAGCAATGGTGGATAATTAATATCAAAAGTTTCAGAAATGTTTGACGGGATATGAATCCCCAGGTAAGATAGAGATCGGTCTTTCCAGGTATATTGTGAAACTGGACTTCAAGCATGTCAGGGTGTTTAGCGGGATGTTGAGGGGGGAACCGCCTCAGTTTTGGTAGTGTTTAACTTGTTGTATAATGGCCGACTGTACTCGTCTAAGATTTGGTGGAGCTCCAATAACGAGGTTTCCGTGCTGAAGTGGAGGATGTCGTCCACAAACAAGCAAATACTGTGGTCTGTCCCCAAGAAGCAAGGCCCTTACAAGTCAGGGAGCGTCATATGGTTTCTGTTAAGGGCTCAATGGCTAATATATATATATATATATACATATATATATACATATATATATATATATATATATATATATATATATATATATATATATATATATATATATAATTGGAGATAGAGGACGACCCGGTCTGAAACCATTGCTGAAAACTTTGGCAGATGGTTTGCAGTAAATTGCTAGGATGGCATTTCTGATATTACAATTGAAACCAAATTTCACCAAGACCTGACGCATGTAGTCCCATTTAAGTCTGTTGAATGCCTTCTTCGCATCCAAAGAAAGCATCAACAGCTTACATTGACATCTCAAGACAAATTCAACAATATTAAGGACTGTCCTTGTGTTGTCAGAGGCTTGGCGACCCGTGACACACCCCACCTGATCAGGGTGGACAAGGTTGGGTATGAGTGGACTTAGCCTGTTGGCGATCAGCTTAGCATAAATCTTGAGGTTAGTATTAAGGAGGGCAATTGGCCGGTAACTACAGCAGTCTGCAGCATCTTTGCCCAGTTTCAGGATCGTCACAACCTGAGTTTCGTGCATCTCCTTCAGGAACCCACCACATTCAGTGGCAGCATCGTAAAAATCCACCAATATATGAACTAGGTCTGTCTTCAACATTGTATAGAAGTCATTAACATACCCATCTGGGAGAGGGGCATTGCACTTTGGGACACCCTTTAGCACATCAAAGACTTCCAGGGACGTCCATGATATATTCAGGGATTGCAAGACATAGTCATCCAGAGAGGGGGGATTGTGAGTGGAGGAAGTCATGAATATGGGCAGTGGAGAGTTGTGGGATGGCTGGGTTATCTTTAAGATTGTAAATGACTACATAATACGTAGCAAAGAGGTTGGCGATGTCACGGGGGTTCAAGATTTTTAAACCCTCTGGCGTGGACATATGGTGGACTCTGTTCCTGGCCTGTTGACCACTAAGTTTCCTCGCTAGCATCCGTCCTGCTTTATTACCCTTAGTGTAGAATTTGTGGTGGAGATGGGAAAGTGACCTGTGTACGGGACCGGAGAAGAATTTGCAGCTGTTGTCTGGCATGGGTTAACTCAAGTTTCAGTGTCTGCAGGGTACAGGATTTATTACGGGTCTCCAAGATGAAAAGCTTGGTTTCAAGTTCCTACTGGAGGAAAACATTTTTGTTTTTGTATCGTTGTCCCCTGCAAAACCGCCAATATGTAAATATGGAGGAGTCGTTAAGTTTGTTATTGTCTTTGTACAGATTAAGAGCATCCTGGAGGGCAATCATACCTTCTAAATTGGTGAGGAGGTAATTGGATAGGTTACATGGTCTGGGGGGAGTGTGCGAGTGAACGCGGCCCACGCCCATAACAACAGGGCATGAGTCAACCAAGTTATTGGGAGGCTAGAGCCGGACTTGGAATGCTGTAGGCACCATTTATCAGCAAGTATCAGGTCTATGAGAATAGGTGTTGTGCACATGTGAGTGAAAAGTGTAGTCCTTCATCCCATGAGCAAAAGCTCACCATTCGATCGTATTCTGCTATCAATTTATGAAAGGCCAGTGATGGGCCTACAGTATCTGTGGGTGGTGTCAACCCAGGGAGGAAGTTCTTGTCAATTTGGGGATCTAGGACTAAATTAAAGTCACCCAGCAATAACACACTACCAGTACGGAACTTCAGTCCTTCCCACAGAACAGCCTTGAAAAAGGGGATCTGTCTGGAATTTGGGACATAAAGGGAGACAAGTGTCATTAACTTAGCTGCTAACCTCGCCGTTAAAATTAAATACCTGCTGTTTATCTTCATCCCTATGTCAGACGGAAAATGAAGTCTTACAACTAAAGAGGATAGCTACACCATTGGGTTTAAGAGGACCATTTGCCAAGTAGCAGAGGGTAACGGTGATCTTGAAGGGCAGGGAGGAACCCTAGAAGAGATGTGGGTATCCTGGAGCACCACCACGTATGCTTTGTGTTTAAAGAGTTAAGGGCCAATCATCTCTTGTTTGGGGGATTGAGACCCTGGACATTTTAAGAAAGGGTCTTAACCACAGAAATAAGGGTAGGTGGTATGAAGGACTGAGAGAGGAAGCTAAGAGATAAGGTGGGCACAAAGAAAAAGGGAGAGGTAGAACAGTGTTGGCTAACCTGTGACACTCCAGGTGTCAAGAAACTACAAGTCCCAGCATGCTTTGCCACAAAATAGCAGCTTATTGCTGGAAGAGTATGCTGGGACTTGTAATTTCACAACACCTCAAGTTTCACTGGTTAGCCAACATTGAGGTAGAACATCATAAACAAAGGGAGATTGTCTGCTAGGTGGTTGGAAGGGGACGAGAACAGTAGTGGGTGGGGGCAGCAGGGGGAGGGGAGGAAGAGGGACTGGAATAACCCAGATATTGAGTTAGTGTACTTGCCGCCTAGGGGGAGAGCCCGCAAAGTGAGTAAATATTTGGGGGTGTGGCACTTGCATCGGGAGCAAGTTCAACCCATATCTAAGAAACACAGGGGAGTAAAAATTAAAAGGAGAACAAAGAAACATAAAATAAAACCAAACAAGGCAACCTGGAGAGAAAGCTGTCTAGATGGACCTTTGCAGGCCCACAAGCTAGGTTGCCAAAGGCCATTCAAGTGGGTCCAACAGTAAAACTACCAATGAAAACATGTAACTGCACACTGTAAACAAAACATTTTAAATTGTGTGTCAGTGGGCCGTAAGGCTAGAATCTCAATAGAAAGGTGATTGAAACAGGAGCATATGGAAAGGGGTAAGCAATGGAACCCTTGGAGAGCTCAAGCAGGGGGTGGGGTGGTGTGTACTACGAGGGGTGCTGCTATTGTGCCTCTCTTCTCACTACCAGGGGTTAAAAAGCTGCACTAAGCTAATCATTCACACCTGATTGTCTCCTATTTATACCCGCCTCTCCTAGTTACCTGTGCTGGTCATTGTTGTTTATGTTGCTGTTCTAACTTGTTTCTCCTGTTCTCTGGGACTCCTACAAGCTGCTGCCGTCATCTCTGTATCGGATTTCTCTCCATTCGGCCAGTCCACCTACACCCGTTGTATTCATTGTTACCAGTTCTCAGCATCACCCAGAAATCCTTGTTTATTGTCTACAATACTCTGTTTGTATAATTTCATGTATTCTCTGGTTCATACCTGTTTAAATATTATGTGTCTGATTCATTAAGGAAAGTAATGGGGAAAAAAAAATAATGATTAACTTTGCACCTTGGCAAAACCATATTGCATTGGAGGGGGGTGTAAACTTAAAATGTGATGGCAGATTTATAGTTGGGGTAGAGCATGTCCTAGACCAGGGGTAGGCAACCTGCGGCTCTCCAGGTGTTGTGAAACTACAAGTCCCAGCATGCTTTGCCAGTAGATAACCAGCAGATAGGTGGCAAGGCATGCTGGGATTTGTAGTTTCACAACACCTGGAGAGCCGCAGGTTGCCTACCCCTGTCCTAGACCAACTTTAAATTTAAGTGTAAAAATAAAGCTATCAAGTATTTGTGTGATACAACTTATGTGCAAACTAATAAACTAATTTGCTCCCCTTGCATTGTAACATGATTTGTCCATGAGAAAACACTTTTTTTTTGCCTTACTTTCCTTAATGAATCAGGCCCTATATGTTTTCATCATATCTTGGGCTCTATAACTGTCATTTCCAGCATTGAAGTGTGACAACAGCTGCATCATGCTTATAAGTCATAACATAGATTGGAAAAGAGGAGTTCATATACAGTCCACTATCTCTGGACTCTGTCAATGACACCCATTGGGTTCAGTGATGGGAATAAGAGACTGCTGTGCAAAAGTCTTGGAGCACATGCATATGAATGGGTGTCTCAGTGGCCTTATATCCGCCTTAGCCAGAGCATATGTTGAACTGTATTCATACAACATTCAGAGTTATTTTCGGAGCGTGCTCAAAATGATTTATTTTTAAATCTAAAACTTTTTCAATATGCTACAAAAAAATCCCAATGTGAAATGAAGAAATAAACAATACTTGAGTAGGTAACAAAATAAAAAGTCAGTCCCATCCAAACCATGAAAATGTTTTTTGGTCATGGAGGTATAAACTAGCTATGGTCTTCAAGGATTTAACTATGGTACACTGTGTCCTTAAGCTAAAAGCCTGACAGAGACATGCCTAGAAATTATTGGGTACCATAGCACAATTTTGAAGAAGCTCCCACCTCTCCAAACTGCCTAACACTTTATTGTGACACCACCAATGGAGATCAGCTCCATCATATAACATACATAGCAATTGAACACAACAGTTCCAGCTAACAACTGCAACCCACTGCTCATACGCTGTATAAAGTGCTGGCAGGGAAGTGCTCATTGCAGTCTAAATTTGTAAGACAACAGTAAAAATTGCTACCACACAGGCAAAAATGTGCTGTGGACAATTGCTGCGCATTCATGCGAAAGCTAAGAAAATAGAAGTTATTGCAATGTGGACATCTCCTACAATATTCTTTACCAGTGAGTGAGGGCCAAGAGTATGGGGCACCAAACTATGCAGGGTGGGTTTCCACTTTTGTAATAGTGTACTACCAACTAATATACTAGTCACTGATCATGTTACATTAGTAGGTTGTGTATTTTTGCGAGTCCTGGATTCCCCATTCAATACATGTTCAAGATATAACATTCTTACTAAGACTGTCAGTGTGGCATGCAAAGAAATTACATCATCAATGAAATTGAACAGGGGATCGCAAAACTGATTCAGGGACATAGCCTGGAGCCTATGCAAAAATGCTTAATAAACCCTATTGTACAATTTTATGAACCTTGAAGAGGAGCACAAAAATATTTCCAAATATTGTCAATATTAACAGTCAGGGATCAGAAAATTTAAACAAAATAGCAATTATAAAGACTCGCTCACATTCCTGACCTCTTCCTCTCCTATTCCTTTGATCACCTGGCCCTTACAGAAATGTGGATCTCCCCCTTTGATATGGCTTCCCCTGATACACTCTACCACAGAGGTCTCCTTCTCTCACACTCCCAGTCCTGGGGACCACCAAGGAGGTGGTGTAGGTGTCCTACTGTGTCCTGGCTACACCTGCAGCATTTCCCCTGAACCCTCCCTCTCCTGCTCCTTTTGAAGTTCACGCCATTTGCCTCTTCTCCCCTCTCCACCTTCGTGTTAATGTCATCTATCCCTGGCCCTTGCTCTCAATTTCTTGATAACTTTGCTGCTTGGCAATCCCATTTCCTCTCTCCCCTCTTCCCACTATCATTGGGGATTTTAACATGCCTACTATTACTAATGCTGCCTCAACTCCTAACTCTCACTTCCTCCTATGGCGTTTCCCAATGGACAACTTCTGCCACCCACCATGTTGGTCATTCCCTGGCCCTAGTGTTCTCCCATCTCTGAGACATCTCCAATTCCGTCTCCCCCCTCTCTGACCACAATATCTGTTCCTTTACCCCTTGCCACCTCTCTCCCACCCAAAGTCGCTAACACACTGCGTCCTATCAACAGCATTGACACAATTATTTTTGTGTCATCCCTCGAACCATTACTTTCTCCCATTTCTGTTAATTCTCTACTGTGTCCTACCCCACCTTGTCCATCACCACTCTGACTTTGCCACCTACTTCAAAAACAAAATTGACTATCCATAATGGGGTCTGTTCTCATCCTACTTGCCTCCCCGTCACTCTTCCACCCTTGACTCCTACCCTCCTGTTACTGTGCCTGAAAACCTCTCTTCTCTCCTCTTCTTCTAAAACCTGTTCCCTCGATCGATCCTGTCCTCTCCCTCTCCGCCAATGCCTGTTGTTGCCTTGCTCACCTTTTAACCCCCATCCCCCCACACACAATGGTATTTTTCCCTTGGCCTTCAAGCAGGCTTTCAGCTTCCCTATTCTCAAGAAACTTCTTTCCCTTGACCCATCCTCTCGCCAACTATCATCCCATATCTCTGCTTCCCTTTGAAGACAAATCGTTTGAGAAATTTAGAAGCAATCGTCTGACCCACATTCTCTTTTCGACCCTCTCCAGTCTAGCTTCTGTCTCCTTCACTCAACTGAAACACCTTAAGTCGGCGGTTCCCAAACTGTGCTCCGCGGCTCCCTGGGGTGCCGTGGCGCTGTCACAGGGGTGCCGCGATCGCCCTAGAAAAAAAAAAGAAAAAAGAAAAAAAAACAAAAAAAAAAAAACTTACCCATCATCCAGCGCCGGATCCTCCTCCTCACTGACTGCTGGGCGTGACGTCGTCACGTCCGGCAGCCTCAGTGAGGAGCAGCAGCAGAGAAGACGTCAGGGAAGAAGGTAAGTAAAGGAAGTGAAGGGGGGCACTGAGGGACACGCTGAAGGGGACAGAGAGGCACTAAAGGGAGACACAGACAGGTTGAGGGGGGGCACAGAGAGAGGCAGAAGGGGGGGCACAGAGAGGCAGAAGGGGGGGCACAGAGAGAGGCAGAAGGGGGGCACAGAGAGAGGCAGAAGGGGGGCACAGAGAGAGGCTGAAGGGGGGCACAGAGAGAGGCTGAAGGGGGGCACAGAGAGAGGCTGAAGGGGGGCACAGAGAGAGGCTGAAGGGGGGCACAGAGAGAGACTGAAGGGGGGCACAGAGAGAGACTGAAGGGGGGCACAGAGAGACTGAAGGGGGGCACAGAGAGACTAAAGGGGGGCACAGAGAGACTGAAGGGGGGCACAGAGAGACTGAAGGGGGGGGACAGAGAGACTGAAGGGGGGGACAGAGAGACTGAAGGGGGGGGACAGAGAGAGACGCTGAAGGGGACAGAGAGACACGCTGGAGGGTCAGAGTGAGCTGATGAAGAGGGACACAGAGTGTGAGATGGCAAAGAGGGGGACACAGGGTGTGAGATGGCGAAGGGGATACAGAGTGCTATGATAAAGGGGCACAATGTGATGGTGAAGGGGTCTAAATACATCTTACGTCATTTTGACCCAACTACTTAAAAAACGGGACTAACCGGTAATTATTTTTGCTTAGTGGTGCCTTGGAAAAATTATGGTGACCCTAAGGGTGCCTCGAGCTGAGAAAGTTTGGGAACCACTGGCTTAAGTCATTTGTTACTTTTTTGAGGGCACAGTCCAAAGGTCACTTCTCCCTTCTTGTCGACCTCTGCTGCTCTTTACACTGTCGATCATTCTTCTCCTCACCACCCTTCTCTCACTAAAGCTGGGTACACACTACAGAAATTTCGACCAACTTTTTATGCCGAGCGATTTTACATGCAATCGATGGTCCGATCGCTCGGTCCATGGACTGCATACACACTAGCCTTGTTTAGGATGATAAAGGAAAGAGCGGACGTCCCTTTAGCGACTTTTTACAGCCATGTCGTGAGCAATGACTAATTTCGTACTCACTGTTGTGGATCGGTCGGAAGTTTATACACACTACACAGCGGAAACAAGATTGGAATGAAAATATTAAACGGTACGACCAACCAAATGAGGCGATAATCGTCCATTTGGGCAGACTATCGACCATCGTGTCACTGAACACACTGACCCAACTTTTGAATGAGCGGTCGTATGTCAGCTGTTTGAGCAGATTATTGGACGAAAACAGTGTAGTGTGTACCCAGCTTAAGTCTTCGTGAAACAGCTCTCCTGGTTTGCCTCCTACCTCTCTGGCCACTCTCTTAGCATGTCTGCTTCAGACTCTTCCTCCCCCCTCTTCCCCTTTCTATTGGAGACTCACAATGCTCTGTTCTTGGCCCTCTGCTCTTCTTTCTCTATACCACCTCTCTTGGTGAACCTATTTAATCATTTGGCCTCCAATACCACCTCCTCTATGCTGATAGCACGCAAATCTATCTTTCCTCCCCTGACCTCTCTGCCACCTTCCTAACCCATGTATTTACCTGTCTCTCTGCTGTAACTACCTAGATGTCAATGCTGAAACTCAACATCTCCCAATATGAGCTCATCTTTCCTGCTGCCAATGTTGCTATCCCTCCCAATATCTCCCTCTTCGTTGACATCACTTTCTCCTGTCACTCAAACCCGCTGTCTTGGAGTCACCCTTTACCCCTCATATCCAGTCCCTCACCAAATTCTTTCACTTCTTCCTCCATAACATCACACAAATCTGTCCCTTTCTCTCTCAGGAAGCAACCAAAATCCCAGTCCATTCACTCATCATTCCTTGTCTTGACTGTTGTAACCTCCTTCTTACTGGCCTTCCTTACGCTCTCTTTTCTGACCTTCAATCCATACAGAATGCTGCAGCTAGGCACATCTTGCTCTCCCACTTCTCTTCTGCATAAATCCCTTCATTGGCTCCCTATCAGTTTCAGAATTCAGTTCAAGCAAGCCTTTACCAACACTTTTCCCCCTTACATCTCTGACCTTGTCTCCAGGTACATACCTACCCGACCACTCATCTGCCTCTGAACTCTGCCTCAATTTACCTCATTACCTCCTCCCATGCTTGCCTCCAAGACATCTGCCTGCTGTCCCTAATCTTTGGAACTTCCTAGACCATCTCACTCGACTCTCCCCCAACCTTCAATCGCTCACTCAAAATTCACCTTTTCAAGCTTGCCTATCCTACCACCTCCTAATCATTCTATCTATCACCACCTCTTACGCGCCTGCCATTTCCTACAAATTATGGAACATACTTGTAGTAGGTTAATTGGCTGTTATTAACTTGACCTTAGTCTCTCTCGGGATGTGTGTGTGTGTGTGTGTGTGTTAGGAAATTTAAACTGTAAGCTCCAATGGGGCAGGGACTGATGCAAGTTATCTGTACAGCTCTGCAGAATTAGTGGTGCTATGTTAATTGCAGATACTTGCCAAAACTGACCTAGGTCATTCAACACACTTTTAAATGCATTATATGTTAAAAATCTGTGGTATGTTATTGACTATATGTAGGAGTATAAATATATTTGGTTTAGCAAACTTTCAATGGATAAAACATTTGGCATCGCTGAACATTTTTGGTCATATTAATATACTGGAGCAATGTGTAGGCATGGAATCTTATCTAGAAACCCAGTATTCAGAAAGTTCTGAAAACCAAAATACACAGTTGACCCCTGAGAATGTCCTCCTACCAGGTATTGTGAGCATTGTTTAAAACAAAAAACGGAAACATTTCTAAATTAAAACCAAGGAATTTTAGGTATTGTGCTTTAAATTATGGAACAAAAAAAATTCTCCCAAGTATCCTGAATAGATCCCGTATTATTATTTCTCCATATTTACCACACAAGAAGTTTGTAGCAGCAATGTATCACAGATCATATAAAGCAAGTAATTTTTAGATGCTTTGAGCATCACGGATCCCGGTATCCGATAGCTGCCCCAGCATTTGGTGGGGGCATAAAATGTACTGTGAGGCAACTCGCACTTACTTGAAGTGCACCCTTGGTGATAGGGTACTCATGCATAGTGTAACATCTGCCAGTTTACTAGGTGAGCCAAATGAATGACTATGAAAAAACCCTGTTACATTACTCATTCTTTTACCAAATGCTGGATGGACCAATAGAGAAATACAATATACTGCATTCTTGATCCATACACCATTTGTTAATTGCCATGGATACTGTAAACCAGGATTGTCATTGTAATTTATGGACCATTTGTGTTAAACTTCATGCGAATACAGATCTAGGCGAGAGAACCCAAGTAAGTGAAACAAAAACATGGCTTAAATATGCCAAACCCAATATTTTTAAAAAACAAAAAACTGTAAAAGTTAAAGGAGATTTGTGCGAGACTTAATGCTTCACTCATGAAATGTCACCAATTAAATCAGCAAATCATAAAACAATTTAAAAACCACACGTTTTTCCAGTTATTTCTATGTAAATCTCAACCCTCTGGAGTGAAATGAAGTATATGTCTCCACACATATTAACACTACTGGGCCTGGATTAATTTAATGGTATGATTAAAGCACTTTACTAAATCCTGTCCTGCTCTGCAGTAAATAGAGGGTTTGCTACACAAAGTACCTCTTACTGGAAGCTAAAGCGCCAACAGCATACTATGACTTACACTGCTGGATTTGGCCAGTCCGCATCCATAGAGCTATATGGTGGAGAACTGGATAGATTACAATAGAGCCATGAGCTGCAGCTAAAATTGGAAATTTGCCAATTTGATCAGCACCTTCCTTCAGAGAGGGAAGCAGATTATATAAAGGGGTATATTAAGTGATTTATATCCATTCAAATGTATGTGACTATCTCAAAGATATTCAAATGCAATTATTATTTGTTTATTCCTCTCCATAATAAAGCCTCAAAAGTTCAAGATCTTACCACATGATTATGAAAGGAAAATGTGGATCTTGTACAAAAACTTGCTTTAGCAAACAATCTAAACAATTTTAATTTATATACGTTATGATACTACTCCCCTTTTAACTAAAATAATAAATAATTAAGTTGTTAGTGGACAACAAAAAGGGCCTAGGCATGGTCTAAACAAAGCAAATGTTACTAATGAAAAGAATCCATAGCAATAGGGAAACAGCGTTACTTGAACTGCAGATGCCTAGTAAAACTACCCCTACATACTGCATAACCAGGTTTAATATTGGGAATGCCTTTAAGCCTTACAGGCCTAAGTGTTCCACAAGTCACTTACTATCAGCAACAGCAATCTTAAAGCTCAGTACTTAGGATAAGAGGCAGGATTGGCCAGCACATTTTTGTTTATGTTTAAAGTGGACCTTCATCATCATCATCAACATTTATTTATATAGCACCAGCAAATTCCGTAGCGCTTTACAATTGGAAACAAACATTAATAAGACAATACTGGGTAATACATACAGACAGAGAGGTAAGAGAACCCTGCTCGAAAGCTTACAATCTATAGTACAATGGGAGTTCGAAACACAAGGGCATGTGCACAATGGACCAGCCAGACTGCAAAGGTAAAAGTACTGAGTGGGCTGTGTGTGTTGCAATGTTGGTCAGAAGGTTGTTGTCTTGCGTTAGCAGTGTAGAGGATGGCAATAGGGTAATCTAGGGAAATTAAGATGATGGTTGAGGAATATCATAACCTTGTCTGAAGAGGTGGGTTTTCAGTGAACGCTTGAAGGTTTGAAGACTAGAGGAAAGTCTTACTGTGCGAGGGAGGGAATTCCACAAAGTGGGTGCAGCCCGGAAAAAATCCTGTAACCGAGAATGGGAGGATGTGATGAGAGTGGAGGAGAGACGTAGATCTTGTGCAGAACGGAGGTGTCGAGTAGGGAGATATTTCGTGACAAGTGAGGAAATGTATGTCGGTGCAATTTTGTTGATGGCCTTGTATGTTAGTAGAAGAATTTTATATTGGATTCGTTGAAATACAGGCAGCCAATGTAGAGACTGACAGAGTGGCTCAGCAGAGGAATAACGGTTTGTAATGAAAAGCAGTCTAGCCGCTGCGTGCAAAATAGATTGTAGGGGTTCAAGTCTGACTTTGGGAAGACCAGTAAGGAGGGAATTGCAATAGTCGATGCGGGAGATGATGAGTGCATGAATTAATGTTTTTGCGGTGTCTTGTGTCAGATATGTGCGTATTCTGGAAATGTTCTTTAGGTGTATGTAACATGATTTAGATATAGAGTTGATGTGGGGAATAAACGACAGTTGTGAATCAAGGATTACACCTAGGCAACGAGCTTGCGGGGTGGGATTTATGGTCATGTTATCGACAGAAATAGAAATGTCAGGCAGGAAGCTTCTGTTCTTGGGTGGGAATATTATTAATTCAGTTTTTGAAAGATTGAGTTTGGGTTGGCGAGAAGACATCCAAGATGAAATGGCAGAAAGACAGTCAGTAACGCGAGACAACACAGATGGCGAAAGATCAGGAGAGGATAAATTTGTGTATCATCCGCATAGAGATAATACTGAAATCCAAAAGGAGCTTATTAGTTTTCCAAGAGAAGTGGTGTAGATAGAGAACAGCAGAGGACCTAGGACTGAGCCTTGCGGTACTCCAACTGATAAAGGAAGCGGAGCAGAGGTGGATCCAGAGAAATGAACACTGAAAGAGCGATTAGATAGGTAGGATGAGAACCAGGATAGGACAGTGCCTTCAAGACCTAGGGATTGCAGCGTTTGTATGAGGAGAGAGTGGTCAACAGTGTCAAATGCAGCAGAGAGATCCAGAATTAGAAGAGAGTATTGGTTATTTTTTGCTGCGATCAAATCATTGACAACTTTGGTCAGCGCAGTCTCTGTGGAGTGTTGAGAGCGAAAGCCTGACTGAAGAGGATCCAATAAGTTGTTTGCTGTAAGAAAGTGTGAGGCGTGTGTAGGCAATTCTTTCGAGAAGCTTGGAGGGGCATGGGAGCTGGGAGATGGGGCGCTAATTTATGAGAGAGTTAGGGTCAGAATTCTGTTTTTTTAAAATGGGAGTAATCACTGCATGCTTGAATATAGATGGAAAAATACCAGTAGAAAGAGATAGATTACAGATTTTAGTTAGAGGGGGAATGAGCACAGTAGACAGGGACATACCCATTTGTGAGGGAATGGGATCAAGAGGACAGGAGGTAGAGTAGGAAGATGAGAAGAGATTAGAAACTTCCTCTTCATTTGTGGGATCAAATGAAGAGAGAGTGTCAGAGGGTGCTACAAAGGAATTGAGCAGATTGCTTGTCAAGGGAGATACCATTTCAAGCCTGATCTTATCTATTTTTTCCTTGAAATAGGAAGCAAGATCCTATGATCCTTCAAATCATATCTGATCGTTTTAAAGCCTTTCAATTGGCTGTGCTACACAACGAATTATGTTGTAGCAAGATGCTCTCCTTAAAATCATGCAGTGCTACAATTCAATCTGCTTGCATGAGTTTCAGACGATTCATTCCATTAATATACAGTAGGCAATTCATGTGATTTTCCCCAAAAGTTAAGTGATTCTGGACAGAAATTGCTCATCTGACAACACATTAAAATAAAAAACAAAACAAACAAAAAAAAAAACAGTAAAAATTAAAATAGTTAAAGTTGCAATGTCATCAGAGCCAACATACCTTTTAAGTGCCAATTCCCCACTTTAACCCATTCACTGCTAAGGGTAAGTGGGGCTCAACCTGCAGATATACCTCATGATTGCTCATCCTCAGCAGTGCACTGGATTTAAGCAAAAAAGAACTTAATCACTGTTTAATTGCAAAGTGATCGATGATTATTTCCTTATTCCAGTGAAAGGCTGGAGCCAGTGATAACATTGCAGTGATGTCAGAGTGTCCTGCACTTTACCTGCTTTGTAGGAAAAGAGCCAGCTTGGGATCTCCCCCCATACTGGCATCTACAGACTGTTGCTACTGTGGTCAAACAAATTTTCCTTTGCATAGTTTTACAGGTAAATCACCATAGAGGGGGATGTGTTAGTGTTAGTTATGTGAAGTCTACCTCAATAGCTAAATAACCCCATTCTATAAAAGACCTATCAAAATCGACAAAGCTTTATTCGGACAAGAATGATTTTGATTGGAAACATTATACTCACTTTCTAGTTACTGCATCTATACAAATGTTTATAGGAGTGTTTGAAGTGCACTTTTGGATTTAGTCCTGGTAAAGCACTAAAAACACTGATGAGCTGGTTAAGTACTTTTTGTTGAATTAATTTGCTGTTATAGTGCTGATATAAATTATGGTTTGACAAACGGTAAAAGAAGTAGATGTTTGAAACATTAGCAGGTTTGGAGTAGACCGCAATCTGGCAAATTCACCTTACAGCACCATGAGCTATGTCATGCGGTCTATTAAAGAACAAACCTGATAGATCTGTAAAATGAATATCAGGGAAAGTATTCCTAAATCACTGGTGTTAACATAACTTGACTGCAGAATGAACAGTCATGAGACAGAACTGCCTGGAATAATATAAAAAACAAAAACCACCAATAAAAGATTTGCAAAAATGTTATGAGAAACACACAGATTAATGAAGAGAACACGCAAAGCTTTTAAGCAGCACCCACATCAGATCTGTAAGTTTATTTGCTCAATGTGCGACATTTACATAATGAATCACATTCATGATATTCCATCACTGAGGAAAACTGCTAGAAATGGTCCGTGCGCCAAAAAATAAAATAAATATTTAAAAAAAAAAAAAACTAAACAAACACGGAGATGAAAAAAAATAAAATGTAGAAATTAAAATTTATAATCCACCGATTAGACCTTAAATAATTTCACTGCATTACAATGACAAAGAAGCACAAACATAGGCTTATTCAAAACAGTAATTTTCCTACACATTAATAATAAGATTTTCACCATGACTAACACCAGACATTGAGGTTAGGCTAAAACTGGTGTTTATGATCCCTCCCCACTTCCCAGTCAATTTTTATATATATTTTTTAGATTTTAATTTTTTTTTGTTTAGGTTTTTCTTTTTAGACCAAAATTATATATTTGCATGTCACAATAGCAACATCCATTACAGACCAATAAGTGGCTATTACAGCCCTGTAGAACAAGGTCTACCCTTTAACCCTCACTTTCCAATGGAGAAAAATTTAAAAAATGATGGCAATAAAATTGAAAAAGACTAGTTGGCTTGCCATAGGAATACATAACACGTACTGTATAATTTAATTTCAAGCTACGTTATAGAAATACAACACTAGCATGCACAATATTGTATTAAGATTAATGCAGCGGTAGTAATTTCATTGGAGAAACTGTTATATAGGCAAGTGCAATTAAAATAAAAAAAAATGCTGCTTAGAACCTACTCCTCATTCCTAGCATTGGAGCCCTCTTAAGATAGTTAAGGTTTTATAGCAGCCAAGAACAGAAAATAGTTTATGTAATTCCAGTAAATTACTTTCACACTGGACATTTAAATATAACACTGATCACTGGATATAGATTGGGGAAGAAATGAGAACTGTGGATTAACATTTCATTTATTGGGTTACCAATTCACAAAATGTGTTTTTATCTTACCAATTAGCCTTAAAGAATGAATACGAATAAGCTATAGTAAGCAGGAAACATCTTAGAATGAATAGGTTGAATGAAAGCTGTATTTGCTGAAGTTTTGTCCTGTAATTACCAATGGCTTCTACAAAAAACCAAAACCTTTACAAAAAAAAAAAAAAAATTTAAAATCTTACTATACAGATTCCTTTTAAATATTTCTAAACTAGAACGTTTAGAACTTTGGTTGCATGTATCAAATCAGTCAGGAAACTAAATCAAGCAGGGCTTTCTAACAGGAGTTATCCATTTAAAAGGCATGCCAACAGACACATGCATGACAAAATGCGTGGTAAACTACCTTTCTTCATAGCAGACGATGCAGTAGGTCACTAATGACTGACAAAATCAAGATATGTCTTATTTGTATTTCAGAATTCTTTCATTGGTTAAATAGAACACTGGGCATAATAGATCTCCATTAACTTACACAAAGCCACTTGAAAAACATAATTCTGTTAGACTTATTTTTACCTTATTCGGTCTTTTATCACTAGTTATTGTATATACCTGATATTTTATGGCTGGAATACAAATGTTGCCAGAAAAACCAAACACTATTGTACATGAAAACAACAAAATGGAGTGGAAACGGGGGTCAGTACAAAGTCTACAGAAAAAAACACACATTTTAGAGGGCAGATAATTTGTTAGATTGACATTTTTCATCTGATGAATGCCAATAACATCCCTATCTAAACAAACTATGCTGTAATGCAGGCCCAAATCATTATTGTGAGACACCTAATACCAAACTAAACTCAACAGTTCACTACTTTTAAGCCCAATTTAGTAGCATATTCTCCACTGTGGAATAATCAACAAAACTATGGTTGTGAAGCAATAGACTAGTTTAGGAAAAATAAAGGTAGGGGGAAGTTTGTTCTCAACAATACTGTTTACTAGGTGTAAAACACACACATCTGAAATCTTTTATATCCCTTTAACTTTGTCAAAAATTGCCCAAATTTAAGGACTTGAAAACTACAATTGTAGAAAAGGAAATTTACTATTTTACCAATGGAGAAAGGAAAAACCAATAAACTGGACACTAAAGTACTGGCAAGTTAAGTTTTCCAGTTAGACTATTGAATACATTAGCATGAATACTGGCAGTTTACCTGTGGCAGAAGAAATGGATAATTTGTTTTAGTATGTGCTGCACACAAAGTACACAACACAAACTTTAAATAAATATGTATATAGCATGAAGGGCAAGACAAGGGCACAGCTAAAAATATAAATATAAAATAAATTACTGGAACCACAAAACTATTTAAAAAGAGCATTTCATTCAAGTTATTCCTACCCTTAAATCTCTTTCTAAACATGTCTAGCGATAACTTAAAATTAAAAACAGCTCCACTTTTATTAACTACAGAACAGTCCATGTGCCAGTGTTTGGCTGCCATTCCATACTAGCACAGCCAGTCTAACTTTCCACTCGTGGTGTTTTGGCAAAATGTCGAAGACGCAATCAAAGACAGGTGGGAGGGTCTACCCTGGGGAGGTTATCCCTTCCTTACCCCTCCCCCACCCTATACCCCCCACTTGTGGGAAAAAAAATAAAGACTGCGGTAGTAGCATCAGCGTGCGGCTGCCAGTCCATCAGATGGTCTTAATTGTTGCCTTCTCCACCATCATCATCTTGCTGATCACTTGTCCAGAGTGTTAGGTTGTCACGTAGGAGTTGCATGATAAGTGTAGAGTCCTTGTATGAGTCCTCGTTCAGGGTATCCAGCTCTGCAATGGCATCATCAAAAGCCGTCTTGGCCAGATGACAGGCCTGCTCAGGCGCATTTTGAATTTCATAGTAGAACACAGAATAGTTAAGAGCCAACCCTAGCCTGATGGGATGAGTTGGCTGCATGTGTTCTTTGCTTATTTCATGAGCTTCACTATAAGCTTTTTCGGATGATTCAACAACTGCTGCTCTCTTTTCACCAGTGGCTACTTCTGCTAGGTATCTGTAATAATCTCCCTTCATTTTCAGGTAAAATACTTTGCTTTCATACTGCGTTTCACTGCAATTTTTGATGAGGAAATTATCCAAGAGGCTCAAGACATCTTGGCATACAGCTTCTAATTCCTTTTCAATTTTTTCACGATAGGCACGCACCATTTCTATTTTTTTTTCATTGCCATCAGCAGAAGTCTTCTGCTCAATACTGCTTATTACCCTCCAGGAAGATCGACGGGCTCCAACAACATTCTTGTAGGCAACAGACAACAAATTCCTTTCTTCATTTGAGAGAGGCTCATTTAATTCTGTTACCTAGAAAAAGGTTTGAAAGGAAGAAAAAAAGAAAAAGAAATAAGTGATTTCTTACTGAAAACTTACACACTATGTATAACATAAAAAGTAATGACATTGCCACTGCAGAATGGACCAGAAAATGTCTGACCCTATATGGCAGTGATAAATGTCTTGTTGTAGACAGACTCATCCTTGGTAGGCTAAAGGCATGTGTACAAAACTAACGGGACACCAAGCCATACTAATGAAAAAGAATGTTACAAATGGAAAACTTCAGAAAACAAAAAAACATTTAGAAGGAGCCAAAGAGGACAAAGGAAGAACTTCTTTGAGGTAAAATATACTACACTAAACTATTACAGACACAGTAGACATGAGAACCATCATCTGGAATGCTAAGGACTTAAGTGATCCAAATTATAAAGCAAACTAAATACATAAATATTAGATATATTAAATCTATATTGGATTTAAAATGGTCCATCTTTCCTTACACTGCCCCGGACATTCCATTTACTAAATGGGTCATTCCATGTCAGTTCAACCAGGGTTGTTCACCACCCATCTCAGATTTCTACAAATTTTTTTTAATTGAGAGGATGTCAAAACAACTATTTCTGCCAAATATCTCGACTGTCTGACAATTAGTTGATTATATATCGATTTTTCAATTTATTAATTTACTAATCGCGGCTTCAATATCCAGTTTATTTGAAGTATTACAGGTGTTTATTAAGGAATCGACACAAAATTTGGACCCCTAAGGTAACTCTTCCTCCCGAATCCAAAAATCCAAACCAATTACTTTATCTGCCGCGCGGTTTTCAAATATCATTAAAAACGATAGATTCAATTGACATTAGGGATCCCATTTTTTTTGGGGGGGGGGGGGGGGGGTGTTTAAAAAAAAAAGGTATAAATTACTACTACAAAAAAAAAAAAAAAAAAGACAGCCGGGTACTCTTTCATAGTGGGGAAAAAAAAATAATGAAGTTGATGCTCGATCACTGCTGTACAGCATACATAATTTACACATTGTTAAAAACCATACCAAGAAAGTGAACTATACTGAGGCAATGGGATAAACCTCCCATACAGGAAATTAAAACAAACTAACTGATGGGAAGGGGATTCCCTTTGGAAAGTTTTAGTTTTGGTCTCTCTAGAGAAAGAGAGAGACACACACAGAAAGAGTCAATCATGGCAGCTGCTCATTTAGTAGTCTTTTAAATACGGACTGCCTTATTACTATTTACTCAAAAACCATCGGATTACATAGCTGGGACCACTCTACAGATGAAGAAAAAGAACTTTTGATTCTGAGAACTGAAGTTTCAAATGCAGTAACCAATGATCCTGAAACCTCAGTCTGCTACCAACATGAAAAGCTTCTGCTGCTAAGATATGAAGAATTTCAGAAAACATGCTGTAATCCTTTTTTGGACAAGAAGGAAAGAAAAGAAGTGTATAGAAGGGGCACTCCGATTAGCTCTATAATAAAATAAATCTTTATTGGATATGCATTAAAAAATGTTCTGGTTAAACAGGAGCGAAATATTTAAAAATACACATATAGGACAAAGTGTGGAGGTGAATTAAAATGCAAATACAATTTGCATTGCCTCTGCTATCTATCAGAATGCGCCTTTATAAGTGCAAAGATCCCAGCCAAAGTTGGAATTATTACCATATGAGGTCGCAAGAGCCAAAAGGTGATTCTAATAATATTATTAGGTAGTGTAGCCCAATAATAGCAGCATAAATAAGTTCCCTACGATCGCAAACATAAGGGAAATCCCTGCCTGAATAGGTAACTTAGAGTGATCAGGGAGAGATATTATGCTATCTATCAAACTGCCCCATAATAAGTGCAAAAATCGAGTAGATACTCAAAAAATTAGGATAGTTGCCATATAAAGTTTGAAAAACTCAAGATATTTCTAGTAGTATTAAGTAATATAGCCCAATAGCATTGGCATCAAAAAATGAATGAAGAGACAAAGTATTATTAAGTCCCCTATGATCGAGTGTGTATGTGAAAATCCCTGCCTAAGTAGGTAACAGGGGAGCGGTCATAGGGAGAAAGGTGCAGGCTGGATGATGAGGATAGCGAGACAAAACGTCAACGCGCGTTTCGCTCTGTAGCTTTTTCAAGCCTGACTGTTTTTTCACGTAGCACACAAATATCAACTTTAAATTTCAGTGTACAAATAAGCTATCAAGTATTTGTGTGCTACATGAAAAACAGTCAGTATTTAACTTATGTGCAAAACAGAATACTCATTTGCACCCCTTGCATTGTAACATGGTTTTGTCCAGGAGACTGAAATAAGAAGTTTCTCAAGTTAAGATCCTTAATGAATCAGGCCCAAGATGTGCTGATACACTTAATGAAACCAATCAACAAATGTGCTGTCCTGGCCTTCAAGAGATAAGTGTTTTGTTCCTTTTATTCACATCCTCTGTGTAACGGAAGTGCCTACTATCCAAGGAAGTACTGGAAGGCAGTATACACTTTCTGCTGACACTAAGGAAAATTACAGACCGTTACAAGTTCCAAACAAGGGAAAAATAATGAGATTGTTGAATCAACTTCAGTTAAGGGCTTAAGTTATGTTAAAGGTTTTAAATGTCATGATTTCTTGTGTTAATTATGTATGCAGTACAACAGTAACCGAACATCAGCATCAACTTCAGTATTTTTTTTTTCTCCACTAACAGAGTACCCTGCTGATTTTTTTTGTGGTAGTAATATATACCTTTTTTAAACACCCCCCAAAAAATGGGATCCCTAATGTCAAATGTAAAGTGGTCTCAGCTATGTAATCCAATGGTTTTTGAGTAAATGGTAATATGGCAGTCTGTATGTAAAAGACTACCAAATGAGCAGCTGCCATGATCGACTCTTTCTGTGTCTCCCTCTCTCTTTCTCTGGAAAGTTTCAGCTTTGGTCTCTCTAAAGGGAATCCCCTTCCCATCAGTTTCTGTTTGTTTAATTTCCTTGTATGGGAGTTTTATCCCATTGCCTCAGTTTAGTTCACTTTTTTGGTATGGTTTTTAACAATGTGTAAATTATGTATGCTGTACAGCAGTAATCGAGCATCAACTTCATTATTTTTTTTCTCCCCTATGAAACAGAGTACCGGCTGATTTTTGTTGTGGTAGTAATTTATAACTTTTTTTTTTTAAAAAAAAAATGGGATCCCTAGGGGGGTATTCAATTGTTAGCGAGACGGATGAAAATCCCGTGCTCGAAAAAAAACAAAAATCCGCGCTCGTTTTTTCCCGTTCAAGCGCTCGTTTAAAAACAAACAAACGCTCAATTCAATTGTTAACATTGCATCCACCCCCTCGCGCTCTATTATTGGTCCTAGCGAATTTGAAATGAGGAGTGGTTAAGGCAGTCATTTTAGTATAAAAACATTAATGCAATCAAGAAGGGCCCCAGCACTGCAAAGGAGATTGGGCCCCTACACTGCAATCAAGAAGGGCCCCAGCACTGCAAAGGAGATTGGGCCCCTACACTGCAATCAAGAAGGGCCCCAGCACTGCAAAGGAGATTGGGCCCCTACACTGCAATCAAGAAGGGCCCCAGCACTGCAAGCAACAATGCCCCCCCCCCCCCTGGACAGCAGATAAGATTTTACAAGCAGGTAAAATTTTTTGCCATTTACAAACATTTCTTGAACACTGGCCAAGCATGGACATTTGTAAGGTACAAATATTTGTTGGGACTTTGCGTAAATGAGTGTGTGTAGGTAAAGCATCAGAAAACTGAGGATTTCGTCCATGGTGAGTATTTTGGTTTTTTTTTGTTTTTAATTAAAATCTATGGTGTACATGAGGGTGTTTACTGTATTTCTTGGGGTTTTATTATTTTTAATAAAGATTTGTGGTTTTAATGAGGGTGTTGTGCTTTTATTTAACATTTTGCTTTGTGGAACTACAGATCACAGCCAGCCGTGGGTGTAAGAGCATTTTGGCACTTGTGGTTCTACAAGTGCAAACATGCCCTGGGTGCCATGGGTACGCTGGTGCTTGTAGTTAGACAAGTTGCAGCATGCCCACACTATTTAGGCCAACATAGCTGGCTGGGACATGCAGTTCCACAAGTCAACATTTTTTTTTTATTTATTTTTTTCATACAAAATCCCCATTTATTATCCTACTACCCACAGCCCAGGGGTAGTAGGAAGAGCCCTAGTGCTATCGGCACTGGGCTGGGTGTCCCTAGGTGGGTGGCCCGCTTATATTTTTAAGCGGACCACTCGCCCTAGGGAATCCAGGCCAGCGCTGAACAGTCTGTGGGTGTTTAGTCATTATGGCCGTGGGACCCAAACTGTGTTCCCCCCCCCCCCCCTGCTATAGGGCCTATCACCCCGGCTGGTTTGCCTAGTGCTGGTTCAATTAAAATAGGGGGAACCCTATGCAAAATGTTTCAAAGATTTTAACACACACACAGCAATAGCCTGCCAGCACTAGGGTTAAGACTAAATAGAGTGGGGAGCAAACGCTTTTGGTTTTAAAAAAATTAATAAATAACATGCTACTTTTCACAATTTTGATGAGAGCTGACTGAGGTCAGGCACAACCACCAACCCCCCTTAAAAAAAAATAATAAAGTTTAAATACATGCACCACTAATGGATTTTTTTAAAGGGGGAACTTTCAAAAAATTATTAAATATTACACTTATTTTTTTTTTAAAAAAAATATTACTTTTCAGTTTTTAGGTTATTTTTATGAACTTTTACACCTATTTTTTCAGTTTAATGTATATTTTTCTTAACTTACTAAAAAAATTTTTTCTTTGAACAGACCAAGGAGGTGCGAGATGAAACAGCAGATTTGCCTGTTTCACACTCAGCGTTAAAAAAAACCCAATTGAATAGCTTTTTCCGCTGAGGGTTCGCATCCAGCCTATACTTTAACATTGACAAACGTTTGGAGCGCGATAAGACCGTTTCGGTAAAATAAAAAAAATTTAATTGCGGGAGAAGTTTCCGCGCTCGAAAATAAGAAGAAAAAAAAAAAAAGACTTAACGCGCTCGAAATTACAAACTCGCTAACAATTGAATACCCCCCCTAATGTCAATTGAATCTAGCGTTTTTAATGATATTTGAAAACCGTGCGTTTTTGCCGTAACGTAAAACATGAGGCAGTTAAAGTAATTTGGATTTTTGGATTCGGGAGGAAGAGTTACCTTAGGGGTCCAAATTTTGTGTAGATTCCTTAATAAACACCTGTAATACTTCCAATAAACTGGATAAAGAAGCCGCGATTATTAAATTATTTAATAAATTGAAAAATCAATATATAATCAACTAATTGTCAGACAGTCAAGATATTTGGCAGAAATAGTTGTTTTGACATCCTTAACTAAAAAAAAATGACAAAAAAATCTGAGACGGGTGGTGGACAAATCATGTTTTTTTGGGTGATCTGATGTGGAATGACCCAAATGTGGAGTACTAATGTGCTACTAACTGTAGCATTAGTTTCCACATAATACATGGTATGCATTTCACTGCCATCTACAGTAAATGAGAATTAATGTGTTTCCCAACAGCACAAGCCTGACCAACCTGCATCTCTCCAGGTGTTGTGAAACTACAAGTCCCTGCAAACTCCGCCAGCTATCAGCTACCAAAGCATGCTGGGGTTTGTTTTTTCACAACACTTTGAGAGCCAGAGGTTGGCCAGGGCTGTAATAGCACATAGTAAAATACATACTATAAAGAAATACAAAACCACAAGAATAATGGACTGCCTAATGTGAAGTATAAAAAGCAGCTAAAAGTCACCAAGACGTTCTATACTGACCCTATAGCAGCATAAGGTGGCTTCTAGTGCCAAAATATTTCACAGTAGGGGTAGAATTATAATCACATGTACTAGTTTTATGACAAAGTGAAAACCTTAGAATCTGAATTGCTACTGTAAACATTAATTTGGTATACTTGGCAAGTAGTCACCAAATAGTTAATCAAAATGCTAACGTAAATGCGCAAAGCCAGGGTGATCCACGTTTCACTGTAGAAGGATTTTTGATTTAGGTCATCTACGGACTCTCCGTTAAAGAAATATCAGACATCCTAAACATTTGCTGTTGCTCAGTGGAAACACATGAAAACCACAAAGCAGCCTCCAGTTTGCATAGCTTGATTCACAAAAGCACATGAGAAAACAAAACCAAAGACTTCAGGAAGAAGCAAGAGCGGGATAGACTGTTACAGGAGCTGTTGGAGATGCCAGATAAAGAGGGACTCCAGACCCCAAGAAAGCAACATTGGGTATTATAGTGTAACTTGAAAACTGAAAGTCAAATTTTCAGTTTTGGATTTCTTGCAAATCTAGTGTTGTCCATTCCCCCAGACTCCATAGATACTCGTTGACCTGTTTTAAAGAGCATTGTCTGCACATAGGAGGTCATCGCTAACTGAAGTACACAGCAGTTGATGACAACGCTTGCATTGCTGATATAAGTGCAGTGTAAGATATTTAGAGATTGGTCAAGAACTTCCACATTCAGGGCTCATTTAAGCAAGAGCTCTGAGTATTTTTTTTCCCATTGCATTTGGACAGCAGTGCAGAACATGGATCAGACCAAAGTATCAGATAACTATGCATAAAAGGATCCCTGCACCTATGGCACTGAGAAATTTTCTCGTTTTTCATACAGTACAGCACATGACAAGACAATCCTGTCAACACTCATCTGAACAGCCCAGTCACATCTGATTTAATAAGAAAAATCTTGTCCATCAATGTATAATTTATGTGCTCCTTTATTTAATTCACTGCAAATTCTGAGACTATACTTGGTGCATAATTCTTCTCTCTTGACCTTCAAACAGTGCAATTCAGTAGCTATATACAGATAAATATTGGAGCCTCAGGGGAGATATTTTGTTGAAATACTAAAATAATGGCAAAATGGAGACCCACTTAACAGGTAGAAATTAGAACTACAGATTACGGTCTTGTGTAAAATTCTGTTCATAAATAAATAATTTGCTGGAGCACATAATCTTATGAAAATGAACAGTTCACAACTCAATGGCACAGAGGGTGCTGGGTAAATAGACGCATCTTTGGCCAGGGCTGATGCAAACTAATCCCACACAGACCATGACACTGCCAGACGGAGAATAATACTCCTATTGCCCGGGAAAATCCATAAATTAATAGCATGTGATACAATGGTCACACACTGTAAACACCTATTCATAAGCCGAATTGCCTTGTATAGCTTTTTATTTTAATTTTTTTTTTAAGGATTTTTTTTATTTTTTTATGGCAGAAACAGCCACTGGAGGGCTCATCTCCAGTACCCAAAATATTCTTCTAGCATATCTTGAGGGGATATAGCTTAAATGTTTCCCAGTATACGCATATAAACATTTTAATGGTCACATGCTCATATAAGCAATACATGCTTTTACAATTATATTAATAACTTTTTTTTTTAGAAAACAAATCTTAAAGATTACAAACAAAAATATAGATTTGTGGCTATGTACTTATACATGTAATTAATTTAGTCAGAGTTAAAAAGGGAATTTGCACATTTTATGGTATGCAATGAATTTGAAAATTTTACTTTTGCAAAAATTACATAAAACTATTTTAAAAACATATATTTATCTATCAAACCTTTATCGAAAGTCTGAATATTGTCAATCAAGTAAACACAATTCCTTCTCTAGCTAGCTAACAGAGCGTGGTATAAGACAGTTTTTGTTTTTTCTTTTAATGCATGAGGCACTGTGTCAAACACTTATTCACAAACCTGACAGGTCCTCTAACTGCTTGCAGCCATTACATATTACACCAGTTTTTCAAGCATAAAGCAACAGAAAAAATGTATTTATTTTCATACAGAAGTTTGACAGAATACTGCCAAATAAGTTTGATAGGATGCCAACACCACTATGTGGCATAATGGTTAGATGCTAGCTGTAAAATTATCAAGCTGCATGTTTCCGGCAGGTTTGAAAAGGAGAGATGTTCCCTATAGCCACCAGATTCTAGTTATGTATTTAGAACATTCTACAAAACGATAACAAGATTCTGGCTGCTATAGGAAACATCTCCACTTTTTCAAAACAAGTTTGATATATTTACCCATAGGAGTTTCTATGTGTAGGTTTAACCTCTCTCACATGGAAAATAGTGATACTAAGAAAAGCCTGCAACTTTCCTTTTGTAGGGGAACTCAGCAGTAAGTAAGAAGAGCCAAACAATGAGCACAACTATTGACTGCTGGTTCTCAAAGCCTTCACCATATGCATTTTCATAGTCGTTTGGCTTGGAGGTTACAAAAAAAAAAAAAAAGTCTACCATTTGAAACTGAACTGTCCATTTGGAGTGCTAAATCCAGAAATTCTTGATGTACTTGCCGTAAAGAGAAGTCTCCAAGAAGTCACTGCTCTAGCAGAAAAAGATGTGTGCTACCTAGTTTTAAGAAAAACATCTTCAACATCTGTACTCCTGGTTTTCCTCTTACCTCAAACACTTCTTTTCAGTCTTTAAACCTGACTCTACATCTACCCATCTTCCCTTAGCTATTAAGAGTTTCCCAAGGATCCATTCTTCCCCTGCTCTTCTCCCTCTACACCTCCGCCTTTGGTGACGACATCTGCTCCTTTGGCCTCCAGTACCACCTGTATGCCAAGGACATCCAAATTTATCTTCCATCCTCTGACCTCTCCCCTTCCCTAATGTCTCGAGTCTCTCAGACCATCTCTT
This sequence comes from Mixophyes fleayi, assembly GCF_038048845.1. Taxonomy (NCBI): domain Eukaryota; kingdom Metazoa; phylum Chordata; class Amphibia; order Anura; family Limnodynastidae; genus Mixophyes; species Mixophyes fleayi. Next base: position 187,624,038 of record NC_134403.1, on the reverse strand, counting down.
CTTGAATGTCTCTGTTAAACTCAATATTTTCAAGAATAAAATAATTGTCTTACCACCCCCTTATCCCACCTCCAGAGCTCCATCACCTCCCCCCTCTCATTCTCTTAACACTGCCCACCTTTCGGTCCCTAAAGTCTGATGCCTAGGGGTCATCCTCGACTCCTACCTCTCCTTCAAACTTCACATTCTGTTCCTCTCAAAATCCTGCTACTTTTACCTCCAGAATATATTCAAGATCCAGTCCTCTTTTACTATGAAAGCCACCAAAACATTTATTTAGTCTTTGAAATCTCTCGTCTTGACTACTGTAACCTCCTTCTCTCCGGCCTACCAGACTCCTTCCTTGCCCCTGTTAAGTCTATCTTCAGTGCTGCTGTCCACTTATTTTTCTCTCTAGCCAATCTAACTCTGCAATCCTTCTTTGCAAGTCGCTATATTGGTTCCACGTAGCCTACAGAATTAAATTTAAACTCCAGATCTCTCCCCCCCCCCCCCCCCCCCCCATCTCCAAACTCATCAATATCCACACTCCTTGCCTATTCCCACTCCGTTCTCCGGGACTTTGCCTGGGCTGCTCCCCAGTTGTGGAACAATCTACCACACCCTATCAGGTTAGCCTCTACTCTCCATGGCTTCAAGAGTGCCCTTAAGACTCATTTCTTTATTCAAGTCTATCAGCCGTCATCCTAACTCCCTTGTCTGGACTATCCCCTCACTCCCACACTTGATACTACCCTATTTGTGTCTTCAACTTCCCTTTAGGCTGTAAACTCTCACAAGCAGGGTACACTTTTCCTTGTGTTCTAGTATTCCACACCTTCTGTAGCTCTTGGCCTGCTTCCCTATCCCTGTTTTCTTAATCTTCCAATTATTAAATAATTTATACTATACAGTAAAAGGGTTCTACCTTCTCTGAAGGCAATAAAACTGTAAACCATTTCTCCCATTGAGTTATTTCAACTATTGGTCAGCATAATAGTGATGCTAATATATAACACGATAGTCTGCCCGATACCACACACTAACAGCTGCTAGCCGGCAATCAACCCGCAGTCCCTTCCCCCACTAACCGGCAATCAACAACCACTCCCCTCACCCAACCCTCAGCCCCCGCCACACCACTAACTGGCCATCAATCTCCACCCCTCCCCCCCCCAAATCGGCATTAACTTGCAATCAACCCCAAACACACATTCATTGGCACATACCAGCAACCACCCTTGATTGGCACTAAACCACAATCACCCCATCCCCAAAACACTCACCTGGTGCTAGCCTACAATTCCCCCCCAACACACACTGGCTCTAATCCAAAAGCCTCCCCCTATCCCTGGTACTTTACTCCCCACAAACCTCCCTCCGCACCTTCTTTCTGCCATTCCCCACAAGCTTTAGTTTGTTTCACAGACAGAAATCACAGAGGAAGAAGGGAGAGCACATCTTGCCGAACATGCTGCAGTCTGCTATGAATGGATGTGCTATGTGACCTCCCTGCAGTGTGCAGAGGAAGTGACGTGACACCGATGCCAGCTGCTCTGTTTCAGTTTTATTCTCGGCTTTATAACAAAGTAGAGAATAAATCAAAGCAGGGCACAGAGATGGGGGTCGTAGGTGAAGGCTTGCCAGGGCACCTGTTGCCCACCACTGATAGAACAGCTAAATTTAGTAAGTTACAAGACAATATAAGATAGACCAAGAAAACATACTAGCCAGTGTTACTGACCACCAGAACCTAATGAATGGATATGTACAAGTAGATATGTTGCTTACTTTATATAAACTGTAACAAAAGACTGTGCATCAGTGGATTATCCAATTGATGCTTATATTTATTTGTAATATAGCAACATGCAGTGCTTACTTTACAAAAAAATTGACAGGTGCGCCTCTTATCTACCCACCTCATACCATTCTTCTGTATTCTGGTAACAAAGTAAAAATCAGACTAATACATCACAGTTTAAATAATAACACAATCAATTTCATAGGTTATTGAAAAATTATCAATAGCCCATGTTCCAAATGTCTTAAGAAGCACCATTTGCACCCATGATTACAACATGACTCAGCACATACACTCCAACATTGTGAATTGTTACAGTGCCGCTTAAGGTAAACTAAGTTTAATTCATATGAAAAGACAACTAATAGCAGTTAAAATACATATGTATTGCACAATGACATTACTCCAGGGGTTAGAGGTTTTATGTAACCTAGTTCTGTAGCGAAGTGTATTACACATCCGAGGTTCAATTAGGTTCTTGTAAAGCTTTTCCTGGTCAGATATTTCATGATTAAAAAAAAAAAAAAAAAAAAAAAGAACTTTTAACCATTGATCTCTACCAACTTGAATGCTGTACACATGCTGCTTACACCCCTTTAGGAATGCCATCAACTGACATGCTATTTACTGCCTTGACAAATGGAAACACTAGTATTTTTACCATGAATTTCATATCCCAATCTAACCATCAATATTTAAAGAAAAAGATTTCAAGCTTTTGACCAAAATCATTTTCCACTGTCTCAACCTCCATCTCAAAAAAGTCTACTGATTGGCAATGTTACAAAGCAAGTATGTGCAAACAAAGTGGGTGGAATAGATATTAGTCCATTTAATTTAAAGATTTTCTTATCAATATTGAGTGCAAATTAGATTAACAAGCTACAAGAAGAAAGGCTGACTTTTTGCAGCAACTACATAATTTGATGGGCATCCATTGTTCTTCAATGTTAAAATAGCTATGTCACATGTGTAGTGCCGAGTTGGTTTTTTTTTTTTTTTACTTTTACATGAGATCTACATCAAATAAAAATAAATTACATCCAGTTGGAATGCCATTATATCCAGTTGGGACATAGGCTGGTTGAAGAAAACACTATTACAGTTTAAGGTTAAATGCAGAGTTAAAAAACCATCATGCATCAGTGCATGCTTATGCTGGCAGTTTAAAAGTATTTTATAATTGCAATCATTTTGGATAATTGCCATAAAAGCTGTCTGGTACCAACCACTTGGGTGCAATGCAGATTTAGCCTCCAAATGACATCACTAGTTGCCATGGAAATAGGTGAGGTAACAAATTTCCAGCCGAACTGTGTGAGGGCAGAGAAGGACACAGTTTTGCACACAAGCCATCTCTATAGAACGTTCTATGTTTTAAAAATGATTGCCAGGACTGAAGCACTTTACTTTTCAGAAGAGTTGTGGTGAAACCAACATAATATCTAGTTTGTGGGAGAGGCCATAATACATATCTACACATTGCACTATACAGAATTAATTCTGTTTAAAATTTAGAGGATATTCACAAAAGCTCTTGCACCAGAATTCGTAAAGCAGCCAATGAAAAAGTGCATTTTCTTTTTGTACCCACTTGATTAGGTTTCAGATTAATTAGGTCAAATAATATGTACAGAAACATTTTTTTCTCTACCATCTATAATACAAACCGGTTTGTCACAATGATGATGCATGGTCAAATAAATAGCTAAAATGAGGCTTATGGGTATGCACCTTGTGTCAAGACTTGGGGGTGTTCATCAGCACTGAACTGTTATCTCCATGTTTAAATTGTGCGTGTAGGTAATGAAACAAGAAAAAAATTGCACCCTAGAATTTTTTTCCCCCAATCTATTTAAACAATTGCCTCTATTCTGATTCCCCTCCCTCCTCTGAACAGTCCTGCCTCTTCTCTGCAATATGACAAATGCAGAATCTTCTGGAAGGGCTGGTACTGCCTCCCACAATTTCTTTGTTTCTAAAAGATGAGATTACCAATTTTTTTCTCTTTGCACAGAAAACAAACTAAACATATAGAGCGTAAAGATGCATCACATATAGGGGCTAATAAACCGTGAGAGCTGGGTCTTTAAATTAAAAGAATATGTTATTTAAAAGCAACTGGGCTCTAACGACCTGTCTATGACAGCAACACCGTGTAATGGACCTTCATTGATAATGCTGGAATTAGAAACAGCAAGACCAGCATAGGTATTTTACAGATGATATCATGGGTTAGGCATTTTAAGTAGATCAGCAATAGCACAATAAAGGGTAGACATAGCAGTATACAGCTCTTAAAATGGGTATTCGCATTCGCAGTATTAAGCACCAATATGAGATGGAGAGCTCTATCTGCTGTGTGACCCTGCACAGAGTATTACTCCCCCAGTCACGCCTTATATCACCCCACCCTCCTACACAGGGACCAAGACGCCACATGTAACCTGGGGAAATAGACGCAGGTACCAATCAGCCGCAGCCCCCTTAGTAACTGTAGGTAAGGGGCATTAATTCATAGCACACCACAGTGACATACGTCAGTATGGGCACATCTAAGGAAAGTCTGGACATTTGCCCCAGGTAAGGGGACCTCAGGCAGGTGAAACTGCAGCGTGAGGAACTCCCCGGTGCTGAGGATTACATGATTACATGTCCTGTCATGCAAGCAGTTGATGTAGACACATGTGGAAGAACACGAACTGGATCCATGTAGAGCGCTATATTACAGATCAGTCCCAGCACCCACCCTCACTTACTGCTTTCATTGCAGCCGCCATATCATCGTATCGTTCAGCTTGTTCAGCCAGTCTGGCTTTCTGCACCAGCTGCTCGCGGTCCACCATCTTGTATCGCGGGGACGGGTTGCACGGCTCGGGTAACGGGGGGGATCGGGTGCGGCTAGCACTGGACTGTAGCTGTCTGCAGAGCGGCTGAGTTCAGACACAGGGCGGTGGCGACAAGAGCTACGCCCTTAACTCTGCTGAGTGCTGGCTCTATATTTCACTGCCACACTCTGCTGGCGGTGTCTTCTGCTGCTGCTGAATAACGGTCTTTCCAGCCGCCGGTTACTCCCCGCTGTCTGCGCGTGCCTCCAGTGCCAGCCCCCTCCTCGCTCCTCCTATCGTGTGTGGAGCCGCCCGATGGCGTCACCCACACTATATTTCGCCTTCCCATCCCAGCTGATGTCAGCCACCGTAAAAGGGCAGCCGCCGGCTCCCAGGCTTGTGAGAGGCGCACAGGGGCTGTGGGGAGGTGGCTGTGTGGTTTCCAGCGAAAATGGCACAGACATGGGTAGCGGCGCATTGCAGTGTGGGAAAAGTAGTTTTACAAGACTTGCGGTATCGACGTTGGTAGAGGGAAACGCCTTGGTGTAAAGACTACGATTCCCAGCTAAATAGATAATGCTATGATTTCTGTGGTAGTATATCCCCATATTACCTCACTGGAATGTTTTGCGTTATATAGATTTTCGGTGAAACATAAACTCTATTGAGTTGGCATCAGCATAGGATTCCATTTAGAGATGTTACCAATGTAGATAGTGGAAGTAATCTGATAATTGTTGATTCATATATACAGATAGTTTAGATATGGTGGAAATAATGAACTAGATAACCTCTTTATTAACTAAACCAAATCACGAGGATACATGTACTAGCAATGCTATATGGATTTACTACAAGTAGTTCACAATCATTGTCTATGACTGCATGGTAAAACTTGCATTAAATGGGTAGTGTCACATAGTTATTCTGTGAGTATTTCAGCACTAGCAGCTTGGCGCTTACATGCTGTATTTGCCTGCACATAGTTTGAAGTGTAAACTCAAAATACTTGTCATGTAAGCTGCAATGCACTAGTGCAGTTGTTCCCAAAGTGTGCGCCGCGGCTCCCTGGGGTGCCGCGGTGCTGTCACAGGGGTGCCGCGATTGCCCTCCAAAAAAAGGAGAGAAAAAAAACAAACAAAAAAAACTTACCCATCCAGCACCGGATCCTCCGACATCACGTCCGACAGCGTCCGTGAGGAACGGCAGCAGAGAAGACAGAAGACAGCGGAACATAAAGAAAGAAGGTAAGTAAAGGAATGGAGAGTTAAGGGGGACAGAGAGATTCTGAAGGGGGGGGGGCAGAGAGGGATGCTGAAGGGACGGACAGAGAGAGATGCTGAAGGGGGGGACAGAGATGCTTACGGGGGGACAGAGTGAATGCAGATGGTGAAGAGGTGTACACAGGGTGTGAGATGGCGAAGGGGATACAGAGTGATATGGTGAAGGGGCGCAGTGATATGATGAAGGGGCACAATGTGATGGTGAAAGAGTCTAAATACATCTTACGTCATTTTGATCCAACTACTTAAAAACCGGGACTACCCAGTAATTATTTTTTTCTTAGGGGTTCCTTGGAAAAATTATGGTGACCCTAAGGGTGCCTCGAACTGAGAAAGTTTGGGAACCACTGCACTAGTGTATATTCCAATATCTGAGTCACAAAAACTGGGGCAAAAATTGATCACGTCCTTGACACATCTTAACCATAGCCATATTTGCATTGTATGACCCTCAAATTCTTAATCCTGTCACATTCAGACTCCAAACATCAGGACTGTTGATAGTATATGTTAGTGTGACTAAAACTCTGGGACTCATATAGAGTTGGATGTATACAGTAACGTACTGGGGGAGTACAATGGCAGTGACTCATGAAACAGCGTGTGTTGCGTCGGTGGACAGCTGAAGGAACATAACCAACCACCAAAGACGAGCCACTACAAGGGGTTTGGTCAACCCGCTGCACTGCTTCTTTGACTTGAACCGCTTTGTTCGAATCCCCCACTGCCAGCCTCAAGTCAGTGAATAAATCATGGGGGTATATTTTCTATTCAGCCATACCCGGCGTTTTGAAGTCATTTTTTAAAACGCCACATTTATTAAAGACAAAGTCCATCGGGCAATAAAATTGCCATTTGAAGAAAATGACTTCAAAGCACCTGGAATCGGCAGTTCTGAGTAAATTTACCCCATCACGGCAGCTAGGAAGCAGAAGATTTGAAAACACAGCTCAAGTGTATGCAGTGGCACAGCACTCGTCTATATAATTAACCAAATAAACCAAAATAAAAATATTAATCTTTATTCAATTTCATTTTGTATTAGTTATATATCATTTATATTTTAAATATTTTGCACTTGAAAGGCTATTTTGTAATCCTAAAAATAAAAACAATATATTTCTGAAAACAATGGTCACTCACCCCCTATGAATGTATAGCAGAGTCCAAAAAATAGAAAGAAAAAAAGCAGACGGCACTCTGCAATACAAGAAAAAATTAAAGGATATTTATTCCAAATGCCTCTTCTCCAGTTTTACTGTGACAGCAGTGCAGGGAGGCCAGCCTAGATCTGATAGGGGAGAATGGAGGCAAGTGAGTACAACAGCAGAAAATGTTAGTCAGAATTGAGGAGAAATGTTTTGGTGGGGCCAGTGACAGCATGGGGTGACTGGCAGTGGTGACCAGTGTGACAGCAGGGAGGTGAAGTTTAGTAGTTGGGGTGTCTGGCAACAGGGAGGAGGCAGTGTGACAGATGGGGTCCCTGGATGCAGGGAAGAGGTAGTATGGGAGATGAGGTGTCTGGCAGCAGGGAGAGGGGAGTGTGGCAGATGGGGTGTGTGGACATGGAAGGGGGAGTGTGGAAGATGGGGTGCCTGGAAGCAAGGGAGTGTGTCAGCAGGAAGGGGGTAATGGGGTGCCTGGACACAGAAGGCAAAAATGGCAGATGGGGTGTCTTAAAGTAGGGAAGGTAAAGTGTGGCATTTGGGGTGTGTGATGAAACAAGGTATTAATATAACCTCAACCAGTCTGTACCTTGTTCCTCACAAACTGTGGACTATAAAACATACTTTTTCCAGCCCTCTGATTCTCCATATTTGTCAGTCATATTTAAACTTGTATATATTGTATTTGTAAGTGGTTAAAATGGCTGCCATCATGGTTTTCTTGCAGACTAGGTCATTGTTTCAGCCTAGGCAAAAGGATTATTGTCCACCAGTCCTGTATGTGTCACGCCGCACTCCCGCTGTCCGGCGCGGGAGCCGGCGAGTGTAACTGGCCTCCGCTGCTCCCCCCACCTGATGTCCTGTCTTACCTGGTTCCACGCTGCAGCTCCCCTCCAGCGCTGTCTCTCCTTCCTGGTTCAGCGATCACTGGTTCTGCGCATGCGCAGAACGTCCTATCCTTTTTCTGTGTTTCTACTGACCTCTATTGGTTGCCTAATAGGAATTACACTATAAGACACCTTCTGACCTGAAATCTGTGCTGGTTCTTTCAGTCAGTCTCTGACACCCGTATTGAATACAGCTCCTGTGTCGTTTCTAGTTGCCAGGGATTCCTGCTCTGCCTTTCCAAGTTCCTGCGCCTCCGGGCTTCCACGCCACAGTATACTCCGCCTATTTCTCCTAGTGCCGATATCGCATCATCTTCACTACCACCTCCAGTGGCAACGCGACAGGCTATCCAGTAGATCCGCTCCTAGCAACATTCCTCGGCTCATCTCGCCAGTTGCCAGTAGCACCTATCATCTGTCTACGCTCTCGCTCTCTCATGGTTCGCTGGGAACTTCCTGGGGGGCCGCGACCTGCAAGTGAAAGCCGCAAAGTCCAAATTCCCTTGCGGGAATCACTAGTGAACACCTTTCGCTTGTTAGACTCCGCGCCCCTAACTGAAGTCACGTCAATTCCAGTCAATCACCAGGATCCAGTTGTCCCTCGTTGGAACCGTGACAGTATGAACGTACATCACACCAGGAGGTCTCATGTGTTAAGATAGGGAAAAAGTTCACAGATAGGGGCACATTTATCAACAGCTGCATAAAATGAAAAATAGTTTTCAATCCTTATCATATTGATAAGGATTTAACTATTTCTCATATTTATTAAAAAATCTGCATAGGAGCAGCAGTCAAGAAAAACTGCTGTTCCTGTGAAGTTAAAAACTTACCTTTTCACTGTGCGATCCATAGAAGTCTTGTACGCATGCTCCGTCTGAAAACTTCTCTGCACTTCACTGTTGCAGAGCGGTTTGTGACAGGGAGGGTTCATGTGATCCTTCCACACATGCGCGGAGCAGAGCTGAATAGTGCTGAAAAATAGCAGAAACGGTAATGTACGTCAGCCAGAGCTGGCGTACATTACCGTATGTGTAAAACCATTTCCATTCATTGTTAAATTGCGGTACATAGCAGTCCCCATAGACATCTATGGGGACTGCAATGTATTATGAAAAAAAGTGCAAAGCAGCAGATATCTGCTGTGTTGCGCTGTTGATAGATGAGGCAAATACTTCAATTGGCGTCTATTCCCCGAAAACTGCTGCTTTCAGGCAATAGACGCCAATTGAAGCCCCATAGAGCTTTATGTTTAATGACAGAGGACTGCATTGTGTGGTTAAATGGACTGTGCTCTTTACTGTTTAAACAAACCCTGCTGTGTAGCCATAGAACAATACCTGTCCCTAATTATATCAGGATTGACTCATCTGCTATCCATATGTCTGCATGCTTACCTGTGATAAGATAAGCATCGTAAAGGACCTATCAAGCAGTTTCTTAAGCTGGGTACACACTACAGAAATTTCGACCAACTTTTTATGCCGAGCAATTTTACATGCGATCAATGGTCCGATCGCTCGCTCCATGGACTGCATACACACTAGCCTTGTTTAGGACGATAAACTGAAGAGCGGACGTCCCTTTAGCGACTTTTTACAGCCATGTTGTCGTGGGCAATGATTTTAATTTCGTACACACTGCAGCGACATTTGCGGGGAATTGTACGAGAAGCCGGAGACATTAGCATAAAGGGGCGGACCCTGAACTATAGTCAACTTTCAAAATAGCGTAAAAACAGAAGGCTACACTGTCCCTTCATTCATTCCCATTTGTAAGCTTACAATGGCTACAAAACAAGAACAAGCAGCTGCACTTCTCATGCTTACTGTGGCAAGAAGAATGATGTTATGGAACCGACGAGAAAGAAGGAGAAAGAATAGATCTTGTTGGAGCAAAGAGTGGTTCAAGAGGAGAGACCCGTTCTGCCATATGCCCCTGCTGCAGGAGATACGGACAACAACCCCGATGATTTCAAGAATTTTCTCCGAATGAATGATTCAACTTTTCAGGAACTGCTCCAACTTGTAACCCCTCTCATCCAGAGGGAGAACACCCGTTTAAGGAGACCCATACCGCCAGAGCAAAGACTGGTGGCAACCCTACGTTTTTTGGCAACAAGGAGAACACTGGCAGATCTGAAATACAGCACAGCTATTTCATCTCAAGCTCTTGGCATGATAATTCCTGACACCTGTGATGCTATCATTGAAGTTCTCAGTGACCAGTATATGAAGGTTTGTACAAAGCAACAGTATTTATTTATTTATTTTAAAAATATCGTTTTACAAATTAACATATTCAATGTAGTAAAAATACATTTAACTTGGAATGTGCAAATCAAAGATTGTTAGGACCAGCGCAACAGTTTATAAATGTTGGTAGTGCAAAATTTTGCTTGTGTCCATACCAGCTGTGTCCCCAACGTAATGTGGCATCCTTACTGATGGTAATGGCGTGGATGTCATACAAGGTTGAGACATGCCGCTTTGTCCACCCATGGTCTGAAATGTGTGTACTTGTTGGTGTCTATGGTTAGTTGAGGAAAGACATGTGTCCGTCCACAAATCTTCAGTGGAAGCCCTACACATGACGTCGCACAGCAGCCGTTCCATTTCAGTTTGTATGCGCTTGCTACTACTTCTCATTTTGCTAGCTATTGTTGCTGCGAGTAAATCAAATGTGTCCTGTTCCTTTCTTGGTTTTAGCAGACTGTTAGCGCAATCAAGCATCCTTTCTGCTAGTGCATCACTTTCTGGTATTTCATGAATTCTGCGTCTCTTTTGCTTCTGATTTATTTTTGCTGGTGTATCACCTTGGGTCGCATCTTGCCTATCTGCAGTTAGTCTGCTTTCACGTGGAGTGGGATAAATAGTTGTAGCATCCGGGTCTTCAACTTCCAGCAGGACAGCATCAGACAGTAGTGCAAGCTGCAAAAGAGTAAACGAATGAGGGGATGCAAATGCATGCATGTTCAAATTTACACATCTTTATGTTTCAGTTCCCATCAAGTGAAGCTGACTGGCAAGTGATAGCGGAGGACTTTGAGAGACTGTGGAATTTCCCAAATTGCGGTTGTGCTATTGACGGCAAACATGTCCGAATCATGCCACCATCAAACAGTGGATCTTTCTACTACAAGTACAAAGGGTTTTTCAGCATTATTTTAATGGCCATCATGGATGCGAACTATGAATTCCTATTTGTGGACATTGGGAAAAATGGAAGAGTCTCAGATGGTGGTGCATTGGAGCATAGTGCCTTCCATAATAAACTAAAAAACAAGGCCCTAAACCTTCCCTCGCGGAGCAGCACTAAATACGGATTAAATTTTGTCTTTGTGGCAGATGACGCCTTTGCATTGCATGGGAATGTATTAAAACCGTACCCGCAAAGAAATATAAGACCCATGAAAGGCGTATATTTAATTACAGACTGTCACGTGCTAGGCGTGTTGTAGAAAATGCCTTTGGGATTTTAAGCAACAGGTTCAGAGTTTTTCACTTGACAATCAACTTGCGTTTGGACAAAATAGACAAAGTTGTCATGGCCTGTTGTGTTCTAATTTTCTGCGGCGTAAAAGCATTAGTGGCCGTACCACCCAGGTCAATGCGGAAAGTAATGGTGAGGACCTGGAGGTAGTGGGCTTAACAGCATTAGAGTGTGCCCACTCTAGAAACAGTTGTTCTGTGGCAAAATTAAATCAGGAGGCCTACCTTTCATATTTTAATGGAGATGGTGCCGTGCCATGGCAAAATGATTGTATATGAATATTTATAAACATGTTATGCATTGTTATTGTGTTGTTGATTGTTTGAACATTAATAAATCTGTTACATAGCAACATAATGATGTACTGTACTTACTGTGCCGCTTGCAGGTATATCATATGCTTGCTCTACCTCTGGGGATGAACTGCTGTCTGTGGGCAAGTTGCTAATGGACATACGTGGTGTTTCTTGGTCCTTCACAAAGTGTAACATACCAAAGTACCATAGCTTTGGCACATACACGTCTTCAGCTGCAGCTCCTGATTTTTTGGATGCTTCAACTTTATTTAATAATTTTTTATACACAGTTCTAAGGTTCTAGATCTTGCTTTTTGCCCATTCAACAGTTGCTCGAGGGTGATATGGTAGACATGCTTTTACAAGCTCTTGCATCGCTATGTTTCGCATCATTCTATTAGAATACTCCTTGGATTTGGCTTTCCACAAACATGGGTGAGCCCTGTAGGTCTCAATGAAATCCTTCATTAGGTCAGCATTTCTTTCATATGTCATTATGATGATCTGTTTTGGTATAATAAAAAAAAAAAACATAAGTCCCATCCGTGCTGTAAATATCAACAATGCAAGTACACATGTATGTATCAATCAGAAAGAACTTACCGTATATGTGAACAAATGTACAGCTCCGAAGAAACGTTAAATTCCTTCGTATGTAATGGTCATGAACGGGTTACAGGTAATGAAAAAAAAAAGATACACAAGGTTTTTATACACGAATAGTCTTCAACCACAATGCTCCATTCTGTAAACAAACGCCCATGTCAGAGTGTATAAAATTATAGAGGAGCCTGTCTGGCGCCGAGGAACGTGAGAAGATGGAGAATAAAGAGAAGGTGTTAGTGGGGGTGGAAGCAATGGAGACGGAGACGCAGGCCCAAATGGTGCCGGAAGGGCCAACAAATGTAGGAAAAGTTACAGAGGGGGATGGAGATGCTCAAGAAGATTATACTGCAGGTAAAAGAGCAAAGTCAATGAGCCCTAGAGAGATGGAGATAATGGTAAAAGTACTGGACCAGTACGACTACGAGATGATGGTAAAAGTACAAGACCAGTACGACTACGACTGTCAAAAGTGAATAATAGAAAGGAATTTATAATGCAAAAACTACTGCGATTACTGAAGGAAAAACTTGGAAAGAAAAGAAATAAATTCCAAGTCCAGAAGAGGTGGTCGGACCTTAAAAACAAAGAAGCTAGGAGACTGGAGTGAATCCGTAAAATCATAAAAAAAAAAGTGAGTACCACGAGTAGTCATGTAATGTACCTGTTTGAATTCTACTGTCGCTAGAAACAATGCAAACGTATGATTATTGTTTTGTCAGAAGCAAGAATTAACGGTGACAAGGCCATTGTACATACCAGTGATGTAATTACACCTGTGATAAAAAGCGAAAAAATAAATGTGCCCGAGGGACCACAACACAAAGTGATCTCGAGCAGTGTGCAAGGTGAGCACATGTCAGGTCTTGGATTAAAACTTGTATTAACTTTAGTACAGATAGAAGCGAAATGGTAAAACCTTTGTATTTTCTTACTTCATAGATACCATCGTCATATCAGACGAAAGTTTGGAAGAGGGAAAAAATCACTGAGCTCTACGATCATTTACAAAAAATGAAAGAGAATATTGCGAACATTAAGAGAAAAATCAAAATCCTTGATAATACTTTCGATGATATGTATATGCTGTTTGCAACTGTTGTGCCACAAACCAGTACCACCATTTCACTGTAATGCTACTTTTTTTTCACTTTTCAAATTCTACTGGAGAAGTTGAATGTTTCTATTGCTTTTTCCAGCAATAAAAGTTTTGCATTCACACTGTGTGGTTTATTTAGAGTATTCCAGACATATTGGGGCATATCCATTCTATAATAAATGTTATTATGGCTTTCATAACTTTCATAGTTTTGAAACTTTATAGAGGTTAAATGACAAATTAATGCCAACATACATCCAAAGGGTAATAACCCACGTGCTTTCTACACGTGTAACAGTCTACAGCCAGACAGGTGCAATACACATTGATACAAAACACAATTATGTGTGGATTATGCACCACGTGGGACTGTGATTGACATCAAAAAATTACATACACACGCCCCCCAGGTCGAGGAAGTATCGGAGGATTGTCGTGGATCCATCGGAAGTTCATACACACTACACAGTGGTAACGAGATTGGAACGAAAATATTAAACGGTACGACCAACCAAATGAGGCGAGAATCATCCATTTGGGCAGACTTTCGACCATTGTGTAACTGTACACACTGACCCGACTTTTGAACGAGCGGTCGTATGTCGGCAGTTTGAGCCGATTATTGGATGAAAACAGTGTAGTGTGTACCCAGTACACAGTGGAGCATTTTCGTCCAATAATCGGGCAAATCAGCCGACATACAACTGTTCGGTCGGGTTAGTGTTTATATCGACACAATGGTCAAAAGTTATTCCAAAGTGTCGATTGTCTGCTTATTTGGTTGGCCATACTGTTTAATATTTTCCAACCAATCCACCTGATGATCATGTAGTGTGTATAATTTTCCAATCGATTCCTGAGCAACTGCCAAAATTCTATGAGCTGCGACTCTTTTAGGGGCGTGTGTATGTTAAATTCTGATACCTATATCAGTACCACGTGGTGTGGTGTCTGCACGTCACTCATTTGGTAATTAGGTGCTTCTAGTGGTAAAGCAATAGCAGGTGTCTATTGCATTAATGCGTACAGCATATGTCTGCCATTTTAATTAGAAACCTTTGTCAGTGTAGTGTTATAAAAAAAAAACAACGTTCAATTTATATGTGTTTGGCTTATGTCTGCCTCTTTAATTAAAGCTATGTGTCACTTGATTGTACACTCAATACACATTAATAAAAATGCAAAATATGTGTATTACATTTGTCTTCCTGCATAATTATATAAATTTATGTATATAACACATTTTTGTATAAACTATAGATGTGTATTTTATATGTCTGGTTGCATATTACTACACCCGTGTAAATGGTAATGCATCTTGCACTTGTGCTCTGTAACCCTTTATATGTACATTCAACATGTTTTATAATCAAACCTTTATTTACTTGTTAATGCATATATTTCTAAACTACACAGAATAAATCACACATTGTTACTCCAACAAATTTATTGTTAAATTCTGTAGAAAAAATTAACAGTTGAAAAAAAAAAAAGTTTCAACATATTTATATTAGTACTATAACATTGGACTTTTTAATGGTTAAACTGGCTAGTGCTTTGTGGCATAACTTTCTTAAAAAAAACTGAAACATCTCCATGAAGTTTTTTTCTAGATTTTTGAATTTTGTTTTGACATCACTGATGTTTGCGCTTAATGCTTTAAAATATTCGTCAAGCTTTCCCGTCTTCTCTACCACACCCTGCAATTGACTACCAACATTCTTTTCTTGATGTCTACAAAAAAAGTTTAGAATTAACTATATCTGTAATAAAGTTAAGTTATTTTCCAACACCAAGAAAAGTTCCAATTTGCTCACCTTCTACACTGCTTGTAATAACTTTGTTATGGTCCCTCTTGTTGCATCTTTGCAAAGGTGCCCTTTACCTCCATAGGTTCTGTAAAACAGGTGCCATTTTGGTTATTATAGCGGTATACGTTTCTCTCAAAAACATTTGCAGTTTCCACATGTGACTTCAAATACCTACTTTTAATAGTTCTTTTTTTTTTTATAATTCGGTATCTATTTTTTTTGCTTCAACAAGTACGTGTTCAGCTTTCACATTTTCGGTACCTACGCAGCACATGTCATCGGGAAATAAGAAAACATTTTCTATATACTATTGTCAGTCGGTCATCTACAAATTCACTAAAAAGTCCCTCAAACAGTTGCACGACATGTCAAACTCGCTTTTTTTAATGTTTCTACGGATTCGCATCAGTCTTCTTTCTTT
This sequence comes from Mixophyes fleayi, assembly GCF_038048845.1. Classification (NCBI taxonomy): domain Eukaryota; kingdom Metazoa; phylum Chordata; class Amphibia; order Anura; family Limnodynastidae; genus Mixophyes; species Mixophyes fleayi. The sequence goes on along the minus strand of NC_134403.1, from coordinate 187,608,369 downwards.
ATTTTTTAGGTCTGACCAATGCTTCTGCACTTGGAATTTATTTCTTTTCTTTCCAAGTTTCTCCTTAACTTGTTTTTTTAGTAATTTCTGCATTAATAGTTCCTTTCTGGTATTAACTCTTCGGTATTTTCTCTTTTGGCAGTCGTAGTCATTCTGATCCAGTACTTTTACTATCATCTCCACCGTTAATTGTATTTCTTCTTTTTCTCCATCCAGCACCACTACTTCTACAATTATTTTCTCTACGTTTTGCACCTCCACCGACAGCTGCTTCTCATCCGCCATCTTCTCATGTCCTTAGGCCCCAGACAGGCTCCTCTGTAATTTTATACACTCAGACATGAACATTTGTTTCAGTTGTGGACCAATCAGTGGTGGTACCTGTACAGTATGGAGCATTATGGGTGAAGGCCATTTGTGTATAATTACCTTGTGTTTGGCTAATAGATCAATATATTTAACCCTTAGAGGTCTGAGAAATATGAACGGATACTACGAGCGTTTTAAACCTTACATCCAGTGGTGGGATTCAGCCAGTTCTCACCGCTTCGCCAGAACAGATACATAATTTTAGGCTCGGTTTGCCGAACCGGTGACTACAGGAGCAGGCTCCTTTTAAAAAAAAACAAACTCACCTCCCTGCTCCGTCTGCACTGAATGTGACGTCATGCCCGACATTTAGTGAGGTGCGGCTCAGAGAGGAGTCGGCAGCATGCAAGAAGACCGAAGACAAAAAGAGAAGTAAAGAGAAGAAAGAAGCAGATAGAAAAAGTAAGTGAAGGAAGGGAGCAAGGGGGAGCAAAGGAAGGCAGCATGACAGACTGTGAAAAGGGAGCAAAGGAAGGCAGCATGGCAGACTGTGAAAGGGGAGCACAAGGAAGACAGCATGGCAGAGTGTGAAAGGGGAGCAAAGGGAGGCAGCATGGCAGATTGTGAAGGGGGAACAAAGGAAGGCAGCATGACAGTGTTTTCAGGGGCAAAGAAATGCATGGCAGAGTGTGATGAAGAGGGCCATTACTGTGACATAATATGAACTGGGGGCATTACTGTGGCGTAATATGAATTGGGGGCATTGCTGTGGCATATTATGAACTGGGGGCATTACTGTGGCATAATATGAATATAATATTAAATAACAGATTTTTGTCAGGTAAGGTATTTAATATTTTTCTTTAACACTTTAAAAGTCTTTCTTATAATAATCTAGTTTCATGTATCTCTATTATTCTTATTTGAGTATTAAATGCATGAAATATTAGAATACCTTTAGGTATATATTTTTGTATACTTTAAATGGTCATTAGGGCAGAGAACCGGTTGTTAATTTATTTGCATCCCACCACTGCTTACATCCATTGCTATACAAGGTAAGTATCAACTGCATAAATATATATTATGTGAATGTTAATATGTGTATATGAAAAATACTTTTGTTATACTTATAAGTATTAGTGAAAATATTTGATAAAAATATTACAATATATTGTACAGTTTCTTTGATATCAAAAGATTAACATGACTCTTTATTTTTATTTTTAAACAGAATCTGAAAATGTCATATGGCCGCAATGTGGAGCTCATGAAGGATTTCAATGAGACTTATAGAGTGCACCCCTGTTTGTGGAAGATCAAAAATCAAAGGAATAATGTAACCGAATGTTACGTAATGAGGCTATGCAAGAATTTGTGAAAGAATGATACAAATAAAACAATGTGTATATTTCAGGCACAAATTGTACAGAGAAGCCAGTTGACAGCTAGGATGTTCCTGACGTTGTAATTCCACCACAAACGCAATAGAAGAGGAAGAAAAAAAGGCCCCATGAAGTTGTTTAAAATGATGCGCAATCTACAAAGATGGGGGAATGCACAAACAGTTTGATGGACAAAAAACCTGCACAACACACTTTTTACCTACTTGGAGCAATGCCAGCAAGCAAAATGAAAAGTGCTAGTTGACCGATACAAGTGGAAATGGAGCGTTTTTTGTGCGACCTCATGTGTAGGGCTACCAAGGAAGGTTTGTACAATTCTAACGCCAGCAAATCACAGGCAGACACTATCATACACATTTCAACATACACAGATGCAGCATGATAGTATGGGAGGACAATATTTAATGCCAAAATCATACCTGACTTCTACCCCTATACCCAGCTCAACCATGCAACAGTTCAGTGGAAGTTCATCACAAATGGATAATAGCTAAGTGTTGCAATATGAACAACTATAAACTGTTTATTTGGCTGCTTTTATTGGTTTGCACTTTATTCATTTAATATATATTGTAAATTCTATGGGGCATATTCAATTAGCTTTCCAGTCCGCGGGATCGCGCCGGAAAAGGCCGCATAGTCAATACACGGTACCGCAATAGCGTGGATTTTTGTTCGCAGCCCATACGTACGAAAATCTACGTTAATGCGGTACCGTATTAACGGCAATAGTGCGCAGGATTCGCTGTAACGCGCGTTACCGCGAACTGGAAAGCTAATTGAATATGCCCCTATGTATGTTAATAAAATTATACATTTGTATCTAAAGAAGACTATTTATGTTTACGAATATTCATATACTGTTCATGGAAAACTTCATTGATAGCATCACAGGTCTCAGGTATTATCAAACCCAGAGCTTGTGGTGAAATTGCTGTGCTGTATTTCAGATCAGCCAGTATCCTTCCTGTTGCCAGAAATCTTAGGGTAGCAACCAGTCTCTGCTCTGGTATGGGTCTCATTAAACAAGTGTCCTCCTTATTGATGGGGGGTGACTAGTTGGAGCAGTTCCTGGAATGTGGGTTCATTCGTTCTCAGGAAATTCCTGAAGTTATCAGGGATTTTGTCTCGTATCTCCTGTAGCAGGGGCATATGAGAGATTGAGTTTCTCCTCTTGAACCACACTTTGGTCCAGCAAGATCTATTCTTTCTATTTTTTTCCCTTCGGGTATGTACTTATAGTCTTCTTGCCACAGTAAGCAGAAAAGAGCAGTTGCTTGTTGTTCAACAGTATCCATAATAGTAAAAAAAAATTGTTTATATGCGGTTGCGACTGACATCGCTGGATGTACCTCTCTTCAACTAGGGGGTCAACCTACTTATGGACGTAATGCTACTCAGACAATAGCCCCTCGCACTTTCTCCAAGCTTTCCAAATTTCCCTTTACCCCTGAATTGAATAGAGTAATTGGCTGGACCGATTGTGCTACTAACTTCTCCTTTATCCCCAACTCCTCAATATCATTACCTGAACCAGCCTCTATCACCTGTCCACAATTAAAAGAATTGACTGTTCTGAGAAGAGAATGAAATGAGAGAAACACAAAACAGGAAAAACCAGGAAGACCAATGTATATCAATCGATTTTCCCTCTGCCAGCTCACATGCCATTTTCAGTACCCCACATTCAGCTATTTGACTAAGTGAGAAGGGCGAAGGGGTCTATTTCTATAACTTTCTTCAAATATAACAGTATCCAGTACATGTCTGTCTAACAGTCAAAAAATATAAAACATGAAAATTTTACACTTTCTAGGGTTTCACATTATGTCGTATCTTGTGGAAAAAATCCTACTCCAATGTTCTACACAGAGATGCATATCTGTATGTCTAACCTCTAGCGGTCCATACATCCACCCTTTGTGCATAAATATAAAGGCACACTTTGCACAGGAGGGGAAAAAAAACAAACAAACATACAAAAAAAACAAAACAGATATGAAATCTATAAAACGTGAATCGTATTTCCACAACAGAACCTTTCTGCTTAAATTAGCAGCTTCTATACACATAAAACAAACCCCTACGACAAAAAAAGGTCTTAGTCCCATTAATGAGACCGTGTCTACGTCTTTTTGTATCTCTATACAAGAGAAGAGAGAGAGATACTAGCATAGATGTAAAGAATGAGAAAATAGGAGAGCAACGAATAATAAGAATACAAAGATTTGAATACAAGGGTTTGAAAACAAATAGACATGCAGAAAGTGAGATTTTTACAGTAAACATGACAGCTGGATTGGACACTATGGGAAAATGGCTGTATTCATTCCACTGATCCCCTTAGTTATTCACTAAACTATGGCCCCTCCCCATACTTGACTAAGGGGTCTTACATCAACTGTGCAATCCAGTGTCGTCCGTCATTTTGTTCATTAAGAACTCGGTATCACCATAACTATATACCTTTGCGACGGACTTCCTGACTTATAATAGAGAACTGGAAAATTAACTCTTAGTGACTCATACTTATCTGAAATATATAAAACGATATTTTAGAGCAAAGTATGTACATTCTTCATTTTTGGATAATGATTCTCAGCCAAACAAATCATCATGAGTCACTGCAGCCTAAAACAGAGAGTGTTCCAGTGATCCATTGTTAATTTGTCTTTCAAGAGTAATTTTTCTACTTCTCTATCCCACCCCCCCTTAATCACTAAGTCTATATTTCTTTTGTCTACCCTTATCTGTGAGAAGAAAAGACAAGATAGTTATCTTAAACCCTCTCTCAGGTGTTGGACCTTGTGCCAAACACACAGTGAATACATTATTGCTCACAATAACAGAGTGTCTGAGGAGGCAACTCACCTCCTCCCCAGGTCGAAGACACTGATTGCCTGTTCTAGCTGCCTCTTCACAGGCACCTCACAGGTGCATCTCCTGATCAGTCTTTTTTGAGACTGGCAAACCAGAAAACCCGGACTGGGCCTTATGTATGGATGCCTGGGACACATACCTCTACCATTTAGTCTCCTTCCACTGACTCTGTCACAACACACATACACGCCCTAGTTCCTACAGTGGGTCAAGCTGTGACTGGATGTATGCATACTTATTTAGTGCAAAATATGCATTTTTCATGCCATACATGCACAAAACAGTACTTAAGCTTGTATCCACATTCAGATTCGGTCGCATTTTACACTTAGAGAGGTGGACAGACATGCAAGCATAGGTTGTATACAGTAAAGGCGCATTTTCGTAAAAGTGACCGAGTCAGACCTGGACATAGACACAGATATGCTTGTCAGAAGGCATATCTCTTGCATCTGCTGGAGAGCTGATGCAAAATACGCACTGGTGATGATGATCAGGAGCATTAGTTAGCTACTTCTCAGTGGATAACTTTTGATTAGCTGACTTTGAATTGCCCTTTCCAGCTGGTTGTGCTCAATTCATTTGCATTGTGGCCATATGATATGTGTCTGTTTTGTTTTCTTCTAAGCTTGGATAATTACGATTGCACTCACACATGGTAAGGCCACAGGTGTTGGGTTGCTTGTCGTTAATGACAATTTTATTGCTTAATGTGTTGCTTAAGTCCAATTCACACATTTTTTCTGGTACTGTGTAAGCACTTGCATTAAGAAATATATTTTCTTGAAGCAATACTCAGCAAATAACCACAAGGAGAACATAATTGTTTTTTTCCTTGGCTACTACAATCAGTGCATTTTATTACTAACACTCCAAGCACAGTATAGATTTTTATTTGAAGACGTGGAAAATGCTTATCATGTGACAGGTAAGATATTTCATAGCTGGGTCTCCCAACATGTTTGGTATACCTGAACCAATCTTTAACAACCTAGCTTGATTACTTATTTAACACTTCTGCATCAGTCCACTTGCAATGGAATCATAAAATGTTTCTGCCACAAATTCTTAACCTACATTTGCAAATCTGTCATCTATCATTATCTATATCTATCTATCTATCTATCTATATATATATATATATATATATATATATATATACATACATACAGTCGGGTCCATAAATATTGGGACATCGACACAATTCTCATATTTTGGGCTCTATACACCACCACAATGGATCTGAAATGAAACAAACAAGATGTGCTTTAACTGCAGACTTTCAGCTTTAATTTGAGGGTATTTACATCCAAATCAGGTGAACTGTGTAGGAATTACAACGGTTTCTATATGTGCCTCCCACTTTTTAAGGGACCAAAAGTAATGGGACAAACTAAACAATCCTACATCAAACTTTCACTTTTTAATACTTTGATGCAAATCCTTTGCAGGCAATTACAGCCTGAAGTCTGAAACGCATAGACATCACCAGACGCTGGGTTTCATCCCTGGTGATGCTCTGCCAGGCCTCTACTGCAAATGTCTTCAGTTCCTGTTTGTTCGTGGGGCATTTTCCCTTCAGTTTTGTCTTTATCAAGTGAAATGCATGCTCAATCGGATTCAGGTCAGGTGATTGACCATTGCATAACATTCCCCTTGTTAGCCTTAAAAAAACTCTTTGGTTGCTTTTGCTTCGGGTCATTTTCCATCTGCACTGTGAAGCGCCATCCAATGAGTTCTGAAGCATTTGACTGAATATGAGCAGATAATATAGCCCAAAACACTTCAGAATTCATCCTGCTGCTTTTGTCTGCAGTCACATCATAAATAAATTCAAGGGAACCAGTTCCATTGGCAGTCATACATGCCCACGCCATGACACTACCACCACCATGCTTCACTGATAAGGTGTTATGTTTTGGATCATGAGCAGTTCCTTTCCTTCTCTATACTCTTCTCTTCCCATCACTCTGGCACAAGTTGATCTTTGTCTCATCTGTCCACAGAATGTTGTTCCAGAACTATAATGGCTTTTTTAGGTGTTGTTTGCCAAACTCTAATCTGGTCTTCCTGTTTTTGTGGCTCACAAATGGTTTACATCTTGTGGTGAACCCTCTATATTCACTCTTGTGAAGTCTTCTCTTGATTGTTGACTTTGACACATATACACTTACCTCCTGGAGAGTGTTCATGATTTGGCCAACTGTTGTGAAGGGGTTTTTCTTCACCATGGAAAACGGGATTTATACTTACAATAAATCTTTTTTTTCTGAGTCCATCTGGGGGACACTCCTTAACCATGGGGTTGAGTCGGGGGGAGGAGTCTGGCGCACAAAGAGTTAACTTTTTTCAGCTGACAGCATATCACCCACGCCAATTCCCCACATACCTCAGTTTGATTACCAAAGCCCTTAGGATGATAGGCCAATCAACCAAGACACACCACTCAACAGAGGGGGGAGTGGAGATAAAAGAAAACAACGAAAAAGACGGGGGGATCGCAGTGTCCCCCAGATGGACTCAGAGAAAAAGATTTATCATAAGTTTAAATCCCGTTTTCTCTTACATCCATCTGGGGGACACTCCTTAACCATGGGGACTTACAAAAGCAATCCCTCTGAAGGGTGGGACCGCTCTGATCTCCTTGCACGCAGAACACCATGGCCAAAGGAGGTGTCCCCAGACGCAAATATATTAAATTGTTAGAATTTTGTAAAGGTATGGACCAAGGACCAGATGGCTGCAATGCACAGCTGGTCCGCCGTGGCTCCATTACGAGCCGCCCAAGATGCCCCAACCGACCAGGTAGAATGGGCAACAATACGCTTTGGCACAGGGAGATTAATACGGACATAAGCCTCCCTAATAGGGTAAGCCATCTGGCAATAATTTGCTTAGATGCTGGCCATCCCCGTTTGGAAAAGTCAAACAATACAAATAGAGAATCTGTCTTACGTATCTTTGCAGATTTTTTAACATATATACGTAATGCCCTCACTACGTCCAAATATTTATTTGTTTTTGTTCCAGGAGTCTGAGGCTCCTCTCTGAATACTGGAACAACTATATCCTGATTAATATGAAAACCTGAGACCACCTTAGGGAGAAAGGACGGAACAGTCCTTAAAACTGCTCTATCCTCATGAAAAACCAGATAAGGTTCCCTGCAGGATAAAGCTCCCTGCTCCGAGACCCTTCTGGCCGAGGCGATAGCAAGCAGGAAGATTATCTTCCATGTCAAGAACCGCCACTCTGCTGAGAGTAGAGGTTCAAAGGGAGGCTCCTGCAACATGCTAAGGACCAGATTAAGATCCCAAGGCTCCGCAGGATGCACATAGGGCGGCTGGATGTGAGGCACTCCCTGTAAAAAGGTCTTAACATCCGGAAGCTCCGCCAGCCGCCTGTGGAAATACACTGACAAAGCAGATACCTGAACTTTTAAGGTTCCAAGTTTAAGCCCCGCCTCTAAACCACACTGTAAGAAGGTGAGAAATCTAGCCAGACTAAAGGTTTTAGAATTGTAAGACTTCTTCTTACACCACTTTATATATATATATGCCAAATACGGTGGTAAATTCTGGCTGAAACTGACATCCTGGCATTCAGGAGAGTGCCTATTACACCCCCCGAGAAACCTCTCGCTCTCCACAGACTGGATTCTAAGGCCCTGCAATTAAATACAGCTGGTTCAGCCTCTGACGCAAGAACTGTCCCAGGGTCAGCAGATCTCTTCACAGCCTTGCTGGCAGTACCAGAAAGACTGGACGATCCTCCGGACTGACTCTCCACGGGACCCTGTGGGGCAGGTTTTACCTGCAGCCCCAAGGCCTTGCTAGGACGTCCACTACCAGTGGATCTCTTGTTCTTGCGCAGAACTCTGGGACTTTCCTGTCTCTTGTTCGGTTCTTGTCCAGCAACCACCAGCTGAGGACCTACCTCCTCCACTGGTACCTCGAACATGGGAATCCTCCTCTGGGGTGGAACCCTGCACAGGGTAAGGTCACAAAAGATGTCATCATCTTTCCCAGCAGCTTTAAAGACCTGGCTACTGACAGCCTCTTGTCTGACAGGATCCTGCCTGTCCACTCCATCTAGGACCTCAACTTGTCCTGTGGAGACAACATTCTGCTGCGTACTAAGTCCCTCACTAGTCTCAAAAAAGTCATTCTTAGACAAGGGATTCTCTGTGACCCTTCAGACTCCAGAAGTTCGGTCATAGACTGAACAACCCGTCTGGCCTTAGCACCCCGAATGGGTGTGACTTAAACCTTTTCCCTTACTGGAAATTCTAAGCCTGTATAGCTTCGTTTAAACGAAGCAAATCGACAGCCCTGAGCTCTTTCTGATTTGACAGAAGCCAGCGAGGTAATTTTTTCCAAAACCTGAGGTGAGCTGGTCCCATGAATTCTATAACAATATTCTGGACCTACTCGTCTACCGAGGACCCTGTCTGGTGCTGGGCAAACTCAAGCAGCCGTCCTCCCACCCCACCCTCTGTAAACAGAGGTGGGTGGTAGTCATGCTGCTGGTCTATCCGGCAGCTTGGCGGAAGAAGCTCTCCGTGCCGCAGGGGCAAAGGATGACCTTCCCCTACGGGACTGTCTCCTGGATTCCACGGCCCCTGGATTAGTAGTCTGGCCTCTGCCAGACCCGCCCCCGTAAGGAGGCTGTCTGAAAGAACTAAACCTAGGCCTAGCCCTAGGTCTTGGAGTATTTACAGGCAAGGACGTCTTCTTGCCCCCTGAAGCCTGTAAAATCCAAGAGTCTAATTCTGGACCAAATAGCATCCCACCCGTATACGGGATGGATTCTAATGATCTTTTAGACTCTGAATCCGCATTCCAAGCCCTTAACCATAACGCCCTTCTAGCTACTACAGCTGTAGCTGAAACAGACGAAGCTATGGAGGCCGAATTATGGGCCGCTTCATATACATAGCCTGCTGCCTCCCTTAGCTGCATGGCCAGAGGTAGTAAATCTGAATCCTGCAAGGCAGACTCTAACTGCCCTGCCCAGACTTCCATGGCCCTAGCTACCCAGGGAGAGGACAATGCTGGCCTGAGGCTAGTACCGGCGGCCGAGAAGATCGACTTCAGCAGGGATTCTAATTTCTTGTCAGTCGCGTCCTGTAAAGTCGCTGACCCGGGTACAAGTAGTGTAGTCTGACGAACCAATCTCGCCACAGGTGCATCCACCTTTGCCACCTGTTCCCAACGGGTCATATCCTCCTCCTGAAGGGGATACAATACACCAAACTTCCTTGGCATAGAGAACCTTTTATCTGGATATTTCCAAGAGGCCTCTACAATATCCCTCAACTCAGCTGAGGGAGGGAACCTGACCACCTGCTTAGAAGCCTTCTTAAAGAGGGAGCGGTCCAAGGACTTCGTCTCCTCTACTTCAGCAAACCCCAGGGTCTGACGAACTGCTCTTACCAGATCGTCCATACCCTGGTGCCTAGAGTTTCCTTCTGACTCTATAATTGACACATCTGAATCGTCCAACAATTCCCCCTCCTCCTCTGAGGAACTCTCAGAGTCTGACACTGACCACAGCGCTTTAGTTGTTTGTCTACGTCTTTTAACACTACGCTTGTGTCTGGGGTTCTCCAGTAGATTGGTAAGCTGGTCCAGGCTTTTAGCCACCGCTGACCAACCCTCTCCTATCTGGGAAACCCCCGGGAGGGTTATGGAGGGAAATAAACCGACCCCTGGGGAAAATGACTCATCTGTCATTCCTACTGTTATACCCTGAGAAGCCACAGATGTAGATGGGATCTCAACTGGTTTAGATAACAGACTTACAAGGGTATTAACTCCCTGTGTTAAGGCAGCCGCCCACTCAGGAGGATCTACCGTTATGGTGGAGGTGTCTATAGGCTGTTTCACAGGAGCCACAGTGCAGGCCGCACAGAGCCCCCCTGATCCAGCCGTTCACTTGTTAATTTAACATTACATTTTGAACAGACATTATGTTTGGTACGTGTTGTTTTGCTTTTATCTGCCATCACAAGATGAGAAAAACTGAATCACGTTTCAAAATTCACAAACACTTCTCCAAATTATCAGAAAATACAGATTAGGTTATTTAACATATGATAGTATTTCTGATTTAAATAAGACAGGCTTGGAGAACTTTATAGTTTTCTCATAAACAACAGTTCTCTCAACACATCATTGTCTTATAATATACATGTCTACACATGCACACACATACACACAGAAGAAATAAAAGTGATACTCAGCGGGGAAGATATGTGTCAACAGTGCACTTCTCTTCAAATGACTGCTGCAACTGTCCTCCTTTTGAAGCTTGGCGCCAAAAAGGGATCTTCCACGTGCTCACTCAGCAGGGGGGGGGGAAGCGGTGTTCCTCAAACACATTCCCCTTCCACTGGCTCTGCTTCTGTGTTATTTGCTTTAACAACGTTTTGCCCTTTCTGTTATATTAGGGGAAAACCTGTTAGAATGTGTTCCCAGCTAGCACTATCAATAGCGTGCCACCCTCAAGAATTCACTGCCATCCCATGGGAGGAGGAACTTGGTATACTCCAGCTGGCTTCCGGGGAACCTCAGCAGTAAAGGCGCTTCCTGCCCCCCCCCCCCCCGACAGGCGCTTCTCCCACGAGTCAGCTCCGTTGTGCACGGAGCCCCTCGCTTCTATCAAAAGAAAAAACTGCAAAAGAAAAGGATAAAACCTATTACCAGTGAACCCTGTTCATTGTCTCTCTTGGAGCTCTTCAGGTGCGACCTTCTTCCAAGGGCACCCAATTCGAACTGAGGTATGTGGGGAATTGGCGGGGGTGATATGCTGTCAGCTGAAAAAAGTTAACTCTTTGGGTGCCAGACTCCTCCCCCCGACTCAACCCCATGGTTAAGGAGTGTCCCCCAGATGAATGTAAGAGAAAAAATGATTCTGTCATCCACCACAGTTGTTTTCCGTGGTCTTCTGGGTCTTTTGGAGTTGCTAAGCTCTTCGGGGCGTTCTTTCTTTCTAAGAATGTTCCAAACAGTTGATTTGGCCACATCTAATGTTTTTGCCATCTCTCTGATGGGTTTGTTTTGATTTTTCAGCCTAATTATGGCTTGCTTCACTGATAGTGACAGCTCTTTGGATCTCATATTGAGAGTCGACTGCAACAGATTCCAAATGCAAATGTCACCCCTAGAATCAACTCCAGACCTTTTACCTGCTTCATTGATGATGAAATAACGAGGGAATAGCCCACACATGTCCATGAAATAGCTTTGTCGATTGTCCCATTACTTTTGGTCCCTTAAAAAGTGGGAGGCACATATAGAAACCGTTGTAATTCCTACACCGTTCACCTGATTTGGATGTAAATGCCCTCAAATTAAAGCTGAAAGTCTGCAGTTAAAGCACATCTTGTTAGTTTCATTTTAAATCCATTGTGGTGGTGTATAGAGCCCAAAATATGAGAATTGTGTTGATGTCCCAATATTTATGAACCTGACTGTATATATATATATATATATATATATATATATATATATACACACACACACACACACATATATATACATATATACATATATATGAAATGTAGAAGCACTACCAGCACCAGCAGCTATGGCCCAGGCACTGGGAGCCTGTTTACAGATCACACGTAACTCTTTGGGATGCTTGACACATAGGTAAAAGTAATTTTATAACGGTTTATTTAACGTATGTCATAGGGGCATTGGATGCTACACATGTAGCCATTGTACCACCAAAATGAATCCATCTTTGGAAATCCCAAAACGTAATATTTCATCAATGTACAGGGTATAGTTGATGAGTCTCTCCTCATCTGTGCCCAGATTGCCGATTATCCATGGAGTACCCATGACTTCTTCATAATGAGCAATATGGCAAAGATTTTCTGAGGGGGGAAGTGAGCACACAGAGATTGACACCTATCTCCAGGTGTTTGAGAATTTGATGGGGGTCCATGAAATTGAGGAAGCGGAATGGTCTAAATACCTTGGGCCCAGCTTGACGGGAAAAGTCCTTAGCTTCCAAGAATGTGGGACATACGGACTGGTAAGAAAGGCCCTGCTAACTAAGTTCCAGGTAAATGCAGAGACCTACCAGTACAGATTTAGGACTTTGAACAAAGGAGATCCTAGACCCATCAGGAATTTGCCAGGCAGTTGAAAATGAAGTTCAACAAGTGGCTAGAGGGGAAACGGGCACAGTCAGCCCAACACATTAAGGAATTTATGATGTTGGAACAATTAAGTCTTAAACTGGCCCTTGAAATAAGGGAGTGGCTGGCAGATTGCAAACTTCAATCTATAGAGCTGGGCTAGCTGATGGATATGTAGCTAGCCGATCCCAATGGAGAGCTTCCAGTGTACCAATCCCAGCAGCGGTGAATAAGGAAAAATCGGTCCACCACAACGGGACTAGTCTGGTCCGGGCTCCCCCTCAGCAAAGTGTACCCAGCCAGACTGCCTTGTGAGAAAGTCACAATACCTAGGCCGTGGGACCTGACCCCCAAAAAATGTTTCTGGTGTGACCAAGTGATGCATTTTCAGAGGGACTGCCCCCGCAACCGACTCCAATTTCTTGGAGCCAGGTCAACCTCAGTGGCCGCAGTACAGTACTCCCCAGAAGATTTGGAATCGGGCAGAGAACCCCTCTCCTGATGTGCCTGAGGCAATGGACAGGGTGTTCCATGTAAATCTGGTACTTGGGGATAAAAGGAGGAGCCACTGGAACATGCAGGGACATATGCAAGACAAAGTCCAGGGGCAATAAAACGGTCCCAACTCCTAGAAGGCATGCGGCTACACCTCAGCGCTCAAATTTACGTGCTTTTCTGACATCTTCAATCGGGCTGGAAGCAAGCAACATGGCTTCGTCCACCAACCACTCTCAATCACCCCCACGTGGTTCCCAGATAGCTGCGTCCCAGGTTGCTGCGACTTCTCCTGTCAAAGTGCAGTTAGAACTATCCCAGATCATGGGCATGCTCCGGACGTTGCCAACCAAACAAGAGGTCCCCTCCAAAAAGGACTTTGAGACGTTGGAGACCATACTGAAGGAGGTGATCCGTCATGAGGTGGCTACTCTTCAAGCAGACCTGGCACACCTGGGGCACAGGCTTGTGGCTCTAGAGGAGAGCAAAGCGGCAGAGGAAAGCCGATTTACTACCCTTGAATCCACGGTGTCGGCCCAGGGAAAGGCTTTACAGTGGATGCACTACAAGATGGACAACATGGACAATCGTGGCCACAGAAATAACCTGAGGATAAGGGGACTATCTGTGGATGTTCCTATACAAGGTCTGGTGGACGCCCTTATGAAAATATTCAACAAAGTACTAGAGATGCCACCAGAGAATGTCATTACCTTTGATAGAGCACACAGGGCATTGCGCCCACGGTGGGCCCCCTCAGAAAGACCTAGGGATGTCATCTGCCGCTTACATTACTTCACACAAAAAGATGAGATTTTGCGGAAGCTGCGTCGTTTGGATGGTCTCCAATTTAATGGCCAAGAGATCCAGGTCTTCCAGGACTTATCTTGGCACACGCTTCAGCAAAGGCGGATGTTAAAGCCCCTTACAGAAGAACTATAGAAGAATAACATGAAGTATCGCTGGGGCTTCCACTTCCAGCTGCAGGTAGCCCATGAAGGTAAATCGGCTGTTCTGGTGGAACCAGCAGGCCTTTCGGACTTTTGCTCATCATTAGGTATCCCAAAGGTCACACTCCCAGAATGGCAAGAGTCTTTTTCACGTCTGACACTGATGGATGCCCCTCAAGGGGTGGAAAGGTTTCGACAAGTGGGCAGGACGAAGAAGACTCCTCAAAAGCGCCAAAATCAGCCAAACCAAGAGAGCACATGATCAACTAACAACAGTCTCAAGAGACTTGATATTGCAGGGAGGCAACTCAAGAAGGCATATGTCGCTGCCTGTCTTCCGCTATTACACATGGGACACAGTAGAGTTGCCTTGCAGATAAGCTATTTGCTCTTCATGTTCTTTTGTCTCTCCCTCCTATTGCACTACTCCCCTCTTCTTCTCCCGCTCCCGGTATTTGTGTCCACAGGTGGACAATGTTAGACAAGAGAACGGTCGTAAAGCCTCTGAAAGGAAGGATCAATTTCTTGTAATCTGTGTAGCATGGGTCTTTCCGTGTCTTTTCATTGTTTTACAGCTGAGGGGTCGGGGGGTGGGGAGGGGGCCACTCCCTGAGGCCAGTCGTTAGTCAAAACATTTGTAAAGTTAAGTTAGTTAAAAGCATAGCCAATGTTTTGTTCACCTGTATCAGTTTCGGATATGTTAGGTTACATATTATTTCTGTAATAAGTTGAAATAGCAGTACAGAAGAAGTTTATTACAAAGTTGTCACTGACATTGTATCCCCCAGTACCCCCTGAACCGCAAGAGTTTTTCCGAGGCCTGAGGGATATTTGGTCCCTCTTGTTTCCCCGGAGCGGTCTGTTATTTTTGTTTAAAGTACAAAAGGTTATTTTCAAATGTTACTACCATCTGCATTTTCTCTCCCCATGTCCCTCTTTCCCAACCCCCTCTTTCCCTCTTCCCACCCTATCCCACTTCCACTGTTTTGGGTTACATGGAAACGCATCCCACAGAACAGTAGCTCTACCAGCATGTATTCCTTTCACAAAATAGATGACAAGGGATAAACTTAAATGTATGACCCTTAATGTTAAGGGTCTCAATATGCCAGAGAAGAGATCTAGGTTAATAAGGGATCTCATAGCAGCTAAAATAGATGTGGCTTTTCTACAAGAGACACATTTTAAGCTGGGTGCGGAGCCGCGCCTTCGTAGCCAACAATACCCACACAGTTTCACCTGCAACAATCCTGATGGCAAGCCACTAGGGGTAGCTATTCTTCTTTCCAGATGACTGCAGATTAAAGATATAGTAACCCACAAGTTGCAAGCGGGTAGGGGTTTAGCTTTGACCTGTAAAATTTTCGACTAGCCCTATACCTTGGTGACCCTATATGTGCCTAATCATAATCAACCTGTTTTCCTAGAAGCCATTCTGGACAAAGTGGATCCGTTGAGGGAAGGTATTCTCGTGCTTGGAGGAGACTTCAACTGGGTGCTTCATCCTGCTGTCGATGCCTCTTACGGGTTGACCAGGTATTCTGGTAAACTTTACCGCAAGGTGAGACGTACCATGCATGGACACCAGCTGGTCGACACATGGAGATTCAAACACCCTACAGAAAGAGATTATACTTTCTTCTCCCACCCCCACAATATATACTCACGATTAGACTACTTTTTCTTATCACACAACCACTTAGACCTGGTAAGGGAAGCAACAATAAGCCAAGCCACATGGTCGGACCATGCCCCAGTATACTTATCTCTTTCACTACCCCAGCCTGGCCATAAAACATTTACTTGGAGGCTAAATGAGCTCCTGATTCAGGAGAACTACAGTAAAACACAAATCGAGACAGCACTAGATGACTATACACTACTTAACGACACCCCCGACATATCAAAAATCTCACTATGGGAGGCCCACAAATGCGTTATTAGGGGAAAAATGATTAAATTAGGTACATTTATGAAAAAAGAAAAGATAGCCTACCGAGACCTACTCTTGGAAAAAATCAAATCCCTTGAAATGAGGCACAAAGTCTCTAAAGAATCAGAAACCCTGGCTGAATTGGCGGAGGTGAGAAAGACCTTAAACCAGCTGATGTTGGGTAAGATACAGCTGGACTATCGCAAGTGCCGAAATAAATTCTTCCAGTGGGGTGATAAACCCGGAAAGCTTTTGGCCCGAGCCCTTCGAGCTCAGAGAGCTCAGCTGTATATATCACACATCAAATCAGATACCGGGAAACTGCATTACCTCCTCAGACATAGCTAGGACGTTCCATGCATATTACTCAAATCTCTATAACCTTAATAAGAAGATATTGCTGGCAGAACGCTCTGCTAAACAGGAGCGCATAGCGAACTACCTTGAGAGGGTTCAATTCCCCAAACTAGACACAGACGCCATACAATTGCTGGAGGCCCCTTTCACCCCTGAGGAACTAGAGGAAGCAATAAAAACAACACCCTCAGGGAAGAGTCCTGGTCCAGAACGTTTCACAATATCCTATTATAAAACCTTTAAAGCCAAATTGATAGCGCTCATGCTCCAGGCCTTCAATGCGATCTCGGCCCAAACTCACTTTTCACACCAATCCTTGTCAGCACATATCACAGTATTGCCTAAAGAAGGGAAAGACCCAGCGCTTTGTCCAAGATATATAGGCCAATATCTTTGCTTAATGTGGACATCAAATTATACGCCAAGCTCATAGCAAACAGAATGAAACCGCTCCTGTCTAAAATTATCCACTCAGACCAGGTAGGATTTATCCCAGGGCGCAAAGCTAGTGACAACACTATTAAAATAATTGATTTGATCCAGCATGCCACTATTACCAAATCTTCCACCGTTTTATTATTTACAGATGCGGAGAAAGCCTTCGATAGAGTGGATTGGGATTTCATACAGGGAACACTTAGTCATTTGGGTCTGGGGCCGGTGGGGTTGGCGAGAATTTAAACATTGTACACTCATCCAACGGCAAGGGTTAGAATTAATGGGGACCTATCAGAACCCTTTAATATAGCTAATGGAACGAGGTAGGGCTGTCCCCTTTCTCCCATGATTTTCATCCTATGTATGGAGGCACTCGCGCGATCTATTAGAGCAAACCCAGACATTTCAGGGGTCCGGGTGGGAGAGAGGGAATTCAAATTAGCCCTCTTTGCGGATGACCTTCTAGCTATCCGACCGTCTCAATTCCGAACCTGGTGTCGGAATTTCGTGTTTTTGGAGAATTATCTCACTTTAAAATTAATTATTCAAAGTCAGTGGCCCTTAATATTTCCTCCCCACCCAACATAATTAAAGATCTGAAGTCGGCTTTTCCCTTTGTCTGGCACCCCACGCATCTCAGGTATTTGGGGGTGATCATAAGCAAAGACAATTCAAAAATATATGCAGATAACTTCCTACCTATTACTGCGACCATACGCTCCAACCTGAGGGATTGGCTTCAGAAGGACTTTTTCCTGATAGGTAGAGTTAATGTCGTCAAAATGAATTTACTCCCGAGAGTGTTATACCTACTACACACGCTACCAATTCAGGTGCCCACCTCATGGTTCAATGAGTCACATAAGGCCATTAGACATTTTGTCTGGAGGGGTAGGAGACCTCGCTTCAGACACGACATATTATATAAACGCAAATGTGATGGTGGTCTGCAGCTCCCACATTTTTCAACATATTACGACGCTGTTATGCTGAACAGGGTCCTAGACTGGTCATGAGCAGGAGGGGACAGACAGTGGGTCTGGATTGAGGATTATGCTTTAAAGACAGCGATTGATCTTGTCCCATGGCAGTCTTCTCTTCCCATAGTTAAACACCCGACTATATCTCCCACCCTGGCCAGATGGTCAAAGAGGGAAATGGGGAGAGGCCTGAGGCGTGAAAGAGGGAAATGGGGAGAGGACTGAGGCGTGAAAGAGGGAAATGGGGAGAGGACTGAGGCGTGAAAGAGGGAAATGGGGAGAGGCCTGAGGCGTGAAAGAGGGAAATGGGGAGAGGCCTGAGGCATGAAAGAGGGAAATGGGGAGAGGCATGAGGCAAGAAAGAGGGAAATGGGGAGAGGCATGAGGCATGAAAGAGGGAAATGGGGAGAGGCATGAGGCATGAAAGAGGGAAATGGGGAGAGGCATGGAAGAGGGAAATAGGATGAGGCATGAGGGATGAAAAGGGGAAATGGGGAGAGGCATGAGGCAAGAAAGAGGGAAATGGGGAGAGGCATGAGGCATGAAAGAGGGAAATGGGGAGAGGCATGAGGCATGAAAGAGGGAAATGGGGAGAGGCATGAGGCATGAAAGAGGGAAATGGGGAGAGGCATGAGGCATGAAAGAGGGAAATGGGGAGAGGCATGAGGCATGAAAGAGGGAAATAGGAAGAGGCATGAGGGATGAAAGAGGGAAATGGGAAGAGGCATGAGGGATGAAAGAGAGAAATGGGGAGAGGCATGAGGCATGAAAGAGGGAAATGGGGAGAGGCATGAAAGAGGGAAATGGGGAGAGGCATGAGGGATGACAGAGGGAAATGGGGAGAGGCATGAGGCAAGAAAGAGGGAAATGGGGAGAGGCATGAGGCATGAAAGAGGGAAATGGGGAGAGGCATGAGGCATGAAAGAGGGAAATGGGGAGAGGCATGAGGCATGAAAGAGGGAAATGGGGAGAGGCATGAGGCATGAAAGAGGGAAATGGGGAGAGGACTGAGGCATGAAAGAGGGAAATGGGGAGAAGCATGAGGGATGAAAGAGGGAAATGGGGAGGGCATGAGGCATGAAAGAGGGAAATGGGGAGAGGACTGAGGCGTGAAAGAGGGAAATGGGGAGAGGACTGAGGAGTGAAAGAGGGAAATGGGGAGAGGCCTGAGGCGTGAAAGAGGGAAATGGGGAGAGGCCTGAGGCATGAAAGAGGGAAATGGGGAGAGGCATGAGGCATGAAAGAGGGAAATGGGGAGAGGCATGAGGCATGAAAGAGGGAAATGGGGAGAGGCATGAGGCATGAAAGAGGGAAATGGGGAGAGGCATGAGGCATGAAAGAGGGAAATAGGAAGAGGCATGAGGGATGAAAGAGGGAAATGGGAAGAGGCATGAGGGATGAAAGAGAGAAATGGGGAGAGGCATGAGGCATGAAAGAGGGAAATGGGGAGAGGCATGAAAGAGGGAAATGGGGAGAGGCATGAGGGATGACAGAGGGAAATGGGGAGAGGCATGAGGCAAGAAAGAGGGAAATGGGGAGAGGCATGAGGCATGAAAGAGGGAAATGGGGAGAGGCATGAGGCATGAAAGAGGGAAATGGGGAGAGGCATGAGGCATGAAAGAGGGAAATGGGGAGAGGCATGAGGCATGAAAGAGGGAAATGGGGAGAGGACTGAGGCATGAAAGAGGGAAATGGGGAGAAGCATGAGGGATGAAAGAGGGAAATGGGGAGGGCATGAGGCATGAAAGAGGGAAATGGGGAGAGGACTAAGGCGTGAAAGAGGGAAATGGGGAGAGGCATGAAAGAGGGAAATGGGGAGAGGCATAAGGGATGACAGAGGGAAATGGGGAGAGGCATGAGGCAAGAAAGAGGGAAATGGGGAGAGGCATGAGGCATGAAAGAGGGAAATGGGGAGAGGCATGAGGCATGAAAGAGGGAAATGGGGAGAGGCATGAGGCATGAAAGAGGGAAATGGGGAGAGGACTGAGGCATGAAAGAGGGAAATGGGGAGAGGCATGAGGCATGAAAGAGGGAAATGGGAAGAGGCATGAGGGATGAAAGAGGGAAATGGGGAGGGCATGAGGCATGAAAGAGGGAAATGGGGAGAGGCATGAGGCATGAAAGAGGGAAATGGGGAGAGGACTGAGGCATGAAAGAGGGAAATGGGGAGAGGCATGAGGGATGAAAGAGGGAAATGGGGAGGGCATGAGGCATGAAAGAGGGAAATGGGGAGAGGACTGAGGCGTGAAAGAGGGAAATGGGGAGAGGACTGAGGCGTGAAAGAGGGAAATGGGGAGAGGCCTGAGGCGTGAAAGAGGGAAATGGGGAGAGGCCTGAGGCGTGAAAGAGGGAAATGGGGAGAGGCCTGAGGCGTGAAAGAGGGAAATGGGGAGAGGCATGAGGCAAGAAAGAGGGAAATGGGGAGAGGCGTGAGGCATGAAAGAGGGAAATGGGGAGAGGCATGAGGCAAGAAAGAGGGAAATGGGGAGAGGCTTGAGGCATGAAAGAGGGAAATGGGGAGAGGCATGAGGCATGAAAGAGGGAAATGGGGAGAGGCATGAGGCATGAACGAGGGAAATGGGGAGAGGCATGAGGCATGAAAGAGGGAAATGGGGAGAGGCATGAGGCATGAAAGAGGGAAATAGGAAGAGGCATGAGGGATGAAAGAGGGAAATGGGAAGAGGCATGAGGGATGAAAGAGAGAAATGGGGAGAGTCATGAGGCATGAAAGAGGGAAATGGGGAGAGGCATGAAAGAGGGAAATGGGGAGAGGCATAAGGGATGACAGAGGGAAATGGGGAGAGGCATGAGGCAAGAAAGAGGGAAATGGGGAGAGGCATGAGGCATGAAAGAGGGAAATGGGGAGAGGCATGAGGCATGAAAGAGGGAAATGGGGAGAGGCATGAGGCATGAAAGAGGGAAATGGGGAGAGGCATGAGGCATGAAAGAGGGAAATGGGGAGAGGCATGAGGCATGAAAGAGGGAAATGGGAAGAGGCATGAGGGATGAAAGAGGGAAATGGGGAGGGCATGAGGCATGAAAGAGGGAAATGGGGAGAGGCATGAGGCAAGAAAGAGGGAAATGGGGAGAGGCATGAGGCATGAAAGAGAGAAATGGGGAGGGCATGAGGCATGAAAGAGGGAAATGGGGAGAGGCATGAAAGAGGGAAATGGAGAGAGGCATGAGGCATGAAAGAGGGAAATGGGGAGACGCATGAGGCATGAAAGAGGGAAATGGGAAGAGGCATGAGGCATGAAAGAGAGAAATGGGGAGAGGCATGAGGGATGAAAGAGGGAAATGGGGAGAGGCACGATGGATGAAAGACGGAAATGGGGAGGGCATGAGGCATGAAAGAGGGAAATGGGGAGAGGCATGAGGCATGAAAGAGGGAAATGGGGAGAGGCATGAAGCAAGAAAGAGGGAACTGGGGAGAGGCATGAGGCAAGAAAGAGGGAAATGGGGAGAGGCATGAGGCAAGAAAGAGGGAAATGGAGAGCGGGATGAGAGATGAAAGAGGGAAATGGGGAGGGCATGAAAGAGGGAAATGGGGAGAGGCATGAGTCACGAAAGAGGGTAAAGGGGAGAGGCATGAAAGAGGGAAAAGGGGAGAGGCATGAGGCATGAAATAGGGAAATGGGGAGAGGCATGAAAGAGGGAAAAGGGGAGAGGCATGAGGCATGAAATAGGAAAATGGGGAAAGGCATAAGGCATGAAAGAGGGAAATGGGGAGAGGCATGATGCATAAAAGAGGGAAAGCATTTGTGACAAAATGTTCTTGTATATTACAATACAGAAAACACACTGGGCCCCATTTGAAAACAGAAGATAATCTGAAAAACCTGACCAATCTTGAATCGAGTTGCACCCAGATTGAGAATCCAGGATCAATCAAATATAAAGATGGTCATTATTTACAGGTGGGAAGACATTTCTCTATACTAATCTTTTAATGTTTCTAAAGATTTAATTTTAGCAAGCCACTCAGAAAATGTATAATAAGTTTGCATGACCTGATTAAAACGGCTTTGTTTATGGAATATCATTATTATGAGATTATATAATGTTCATAATTATGAGATCATTAGATATAATTAATATATTATATAATGGCATGTATATGGTTGACATAGGCTTGCATAATTATAATGAAGTAGGATGGCATGATTATATTGAGGTGGCATAGCCATAATAATGTGTATTTGGTCTTCATAGGGTGGCATGATAATATTGAAGTAAAATGGCCTTGTCTTTATAATACTGTGTATGTGTCAATCATAGTTATATATAGGATGGCATAATTATATTGATATCTTGGTAATTGTGCTATCTTACCATGTTGGCATCATTATATATGAGGTTGTTTATAATGAAGAGATTGTAGGACAGCATGATAAGGATGAGATCTAAGAAATTGTTATGCATGATTGAGGGAAACATAGTTGAATCTAACTGCAGTCAGGGCATAAAGCAATCTTCATTGGGCATCACTGATGTCAAAAATATTGTTTGTGCTATTGCTAGGCACTACAAAATGTCTTCAAAAAGAAGTTCAGTTTCAGAAGACAATAGCTAAGCGGAAGTGCCTACAAAGAAGAAATATAGTAGTGGCTCAGGAAAGAGATTGCAGGTGTCACAGAATAGTCTGAGAGAAGCAGGAAATGCACCAGGCCAACAAAAGCTATGGAAGTCTAAGAATGGTACTGTAGAACCAAAGGACTTAAGCCTTAAACATGTTTCTGAAAGTATAGCACAGAAGGATGCTGCAGCATCAGTGTCTAATGCAGATGAAGGTCCGTCCGTTGTATTAAGTGAACCAAAAGGCTCAGAAGAAAACATTTGTGGACTCGGCATCACCGAGAGACATGGTCAAGATACGGACAGTTCTGCAGAAAGTGAGATCTTGTTTTCACCTATTCCATCTGTATCTGATAAATGTAAAGTTTTTGTTGCATCAGAAGCATTATGCAGTCTTTCAGTTAAATAAAATTTTATGAACAAAAAACAAATTCTGAGTGTCTGGCGCTTCACTATGGCATGCAGCCTCTCGTATGTATAAGGAACTCCAACTTATAATTCCAAAACCGATCTCAATAGTAAACAAATAGTTACATACATGAAGCGCTTCCTTCCCTTGCACCTGACGATATTTCACAATAGTTGAATGATGATCTATTTCAGACAATATCTTTACATAAAACATAGCTTCACATAGCAAAAAACGCATATGTTGTAAATACATTAAGCGCTCCCCTGATTTGCACTTCCTTATACGTCCAACCAATTGTTCTTAATGGTTGATATCTGTTTAAAAAACTGAAAACAAACAAACAGAGCTTCTCATAGCACAATACAGTATTGTACACAACAGAGGAAAAAAACCCACTATGGGGAATCCGTGTCTTGACATGAAGGTACACCACCAGTCACCCGTGTTCTCACTCCTGCTTAACACCCTAATGGATATATGCTTACACGGAATGCTTAAAATTGAATACACGCCCCAAACAATTGCTGTGTTGAATTCCTCCCTCTGGAGATCTACATCGGACTCGTGTAGTAGTGGAAACATGTGGGCATGTCAAATTCCTCATACCGATTACTCATTCCACGAAAGTCATGTTCATGTATAACATATAAAGAGAAAAACAATCTAGTGTTTCACCTTTTATTAAAATCGAAATAAACAAGAATAAAAAGGACCCGTACCAAATGACAAATGGTATGCGCATGATGCAGGTAATTAATGATTCCGCTTACCACAGTCTCCTCTGGTACATCTAAACAGTTTAGCACATACTCACATCTGTCGCTGTCCTATCATGGCTATCCAGGTCCCTCCTGACGACCAGGGGATGGTTGTGGGAAATGGTCATATGTATTATACATAAATGCTATTAATTTATTGTTAGGGCTGTTTGGAGGGAGGGAGATTATTTTTTAAATGTGAGTACTATTATTTTAATGTTGGGGCTGAAGGGAGGCCTGATTATTAAACATGAGTGCAATAATTTAATGCCTTGGCTGGTTGGTATTTTCTAAATTTCATGTACCCATTTTTTTCCCCAAATGGAGCTCTCAGCATTCCAGGATCCAGACAAAGCAGAAACTGAGCTAAAGACACCAGCAGCCACAGGGAGTGAAGTTGACAAGAGCAGGTAGATGAGAGCAGGACAGTCTGCCAACTGTCCTCAATCTAGTGGGGCAGTCCAGAATTTGGGCGACTGTCTCGCTTAGTCAGGATTTGGTCTACCTGCAAGGACATTTGGGAGGTATGTCCTGCACACATTATTGTCTGCGTGTTTATCTAAAATGTGTCTGAAATGATAAGATGGGGGGGTGGGTTAAGTGCCCTGGGCTCCCTGAGCTTTAATCCAGCTCTGGTGAGACTTTAGTGGTTCTTGCATTGATCAAATTGCCTGCCTTCTACCTTGCACTGGTCCCATTCTCAGATCACTTTGTTGAACATGTGGCCAGCCCCTATTTCACTGACAATATCATTAATCCTGCCGCTTTTGCACTTACTCTACCTTCAGCAAACCCTTGGAATAGCTCACCCCTTCACTTATGCCATTGTCAGCTCTCACTATACTAATCCCATTGCCAATCCTCCCTGCACTGTTATTATTTCAAACTACCCCCCTTATATACAATTGTTGCAACAATTGTTGCAAAATAAGTGTTTTGTTGCAGATGCTAGAAGCATTTCACCTTTGTGGTGATCACACCTGGAAAGTCATTTATTATAAGGAAATTTTTGTATGTATTAGTAGGCAACTAAACAAGTTGGACCACAGAGGCATAAACCAGTTGCAGATCATACAAAAGGATTAATGTATTTTTATAACATGGGACTGGCAGCTTTTGCCCTGCATTGCTTTAGAAATGAACCCATTGTGTATTAAGTTATCAAAGTGGCCACATGAGGCTACTTCAAAAACTAATTCCAGGAACATTTTAAGTTCCCAATCCTCCCCTGTATACTATATATCCAGGGCCGGATTAAGGGAATGGAGGCCCCTGGGCTAAGGGCGCCTCCATTCCCCCGTGAGGCCCCCAATGTGAGCCACCCGCCGCCACCCGCCCCCCCAAGCGCTTACCTGTCAGTTCAGTCCTCCGTCCCCGGCGCGTTGTAAGCTCCTTACTGAGGAGATCTCGCGAGAGTTCACTCGCGAGATCTCCTCAGTAAACAGATTACTGAGCGCCGGGGATGGAGGACTGAACTGACTGTGCTCAGCAGCATTGATCGGGCTGGGGGCGCCCCCGCCCCCGGACCGATCAATAATGCTGCTGAAAACTTTGAAGGGCCCCCTGGATCCCCGAGGCCCCTGGGCTATAGCCCAGTTAGACCTCGGGTTAATCCGGCCCTGTATATATCTGAAGTATATGTCATTCTTCCAATGGTGTTGTTTCTTCAAATTTTCAAAAAGTGATAAGCAGATTATAACTATATAATTGTTCATCAATGGGCAGGATCAATTTAATTAAAATGGCTCTGCAACCAAAATTCTTTCTTGTACACACTGCACCATTCCCCAGTTTATCTCTCAAGGCAGCTCTTCTCTAAAATTAATAAATACATGTCCTCTCTGGTTTGGGGGGAGAAACAAGCACGTATTGGGTTGACCTCCTTATGCCGGCCCCAGACATCGGGAGGCCCGGCCCTGCCTGACTTCAGGGCTTACTACTTTGCTGTGCAGCTAGCGCATCTCTGGGGATGGATTGGAGACTCTCCGACAGCTGACCTGACGAGTTTCCTTAGAGGATGTACAGGGTTTGACAGATCACCTGTACAGGTCCTGCTGGGCACCAGAGTCACTAGAACACTTTTGTCATTGCTTAAGCAGGCCTTAATGATCTGGAAAATTGTAAAGGGGACATTAGAACTGATGGGATTTGTCACGGACACTCCGCTATGGGCCAATAGCACACTCCCAGAGCTTTACAAATTACAACAGTTTCCAAGGTGGAGGGCCGCAGGAATTACGTTCCTTGGGCAAATACATTCCAATGGGATCCTCAAATCATTTGCACAATTACAAGCAGATTTCCACTTACCGAATAATCTCTTCTATACATACCTACATCTTCGACACGCCCTGACGGTGCAGTTGGGAAACACTCATATCAACTTTAGTCCGGACCTTCTTAGAGAGCTCATTAGACAGGTGGGTTCCACTAAAATATCTCAATATTATATGTCAATGTACTCTCCCTACTTACCCCTGACGATTTGGGTCAACTGCGACAAGGTTGGGAACTAGACTTGGGACCCTTGACGGACGAGGACTGGAACTATGCGCTCAACAGTGCCTGCGAGACCACCTCCGGCACCAGGTATGGGCAAGTCCAATTGTATATCTTACACAGAGTATATTGCTCTCCGCACAGCCTGCTCCAGATGGGTTCCGGATCCGACTCTAACTGTCCAAAAGGCAGAGGTACCTCCATCAGTTCTTACATCTGCTCTGGGGCTGCCCTGTGGTTGGAGACTTTTGGTCGCAGGTGGTGGCATGTGTACAAGACACGGGTATTAATATTCTACTCCTGTACTCCAGAAGTTGATTTTTTCTTGGGGAGAAGTACAACGAGATATGTCCTTAATATCTTTGCTATAGCCAAGTTTGCAAGCGCTAGATTGTGGATGGCACAAGATGGGCCTCAGATTGGTGCCTGGGTAGCCTTGGTTAACGTAGCAGTAGGACATGAACTTTTATTCACCGGTCCCGGAACACCATGGCAAAATACTTCAAAGTATGTGTTAGACAAAACCCGGAGTCTGCTCCGAAGTCTGGTGTTCACTGGAGCCCCTAGTGGTGGGGACAGACTTGGCTGCAGACGAACAGAGGGTCGTGAAATGTGCACTGACTGGGGAGAACCCACGGGTAGCGTGAAGTAGTACACAGCAGCGTGAGATCCAAGCTAAAGGTCAAGGGCCGGCAGCAGACAGCGATATCAGATAACGAGCCGAGGTCAGGGGTCACAGGCAATACAACAAGGTCCAGAAACAAGCCAGGGGTGATACACGGGAAATCCAAACTAGAATACAGCACAAGAGCAGGAAAACAAGGAACAGGAGCCTAGCTACACTGGGAGCTATAACTGGCAGTGAGGCTCTGTCCTCACTGCCTTAAGTAGCGAGGGGAGCCAATGGGAGTGAGTGCCAGTGAGACCCCTCCCAACTGCACTAAACACAAAGAATAGGCAATACAGGAATAGGAACAAAATAATCTAACTCATCAGAGCCAGGTTAGGTAGCTTCCTAACTGAACCTGGACCAGAGTACACAGAGTCAATATACACCCAAAACAATATGAGAAGTTACCTTTTTCTGCGTGCATGCGCCCGGATGAGGGACCGCTGGCTGGGCGCGGCAGATGAGGCAGAGCATCCCGGTTGTTGCCCAGGCAACCGGGAAGCAGGGGGCGGAAGTGACGTCCCGATCGTCATGGAGACAGTCGGGATGCCTGAGGAAACCGGAAGTGAGCCGCCGTGGCCCGTCGGGGAGCCGCGGCTCGTAACAGTATGGTCGAGGTGGGCAAAGTCACGGCATGTGGTCCCTGGCTGAGGATTTTGACCACATTTGATGCCTTTCACCTCCATTAGTTAGAACCAGAGACTGCTTCTTCCTCCCCCATACATATTTCCAACATCATGGGTTGACTGCAAACATCTTGGGCCTGATTCATTAAGGATCTCAAATGAAGAGGATACTCATTTCAGTCTCCTAGACAAAACCATGTTACAATGGAAGGGGTGCAAATAAGTGTTCTGTTTTACACATAAGTTAAATACTGCCTGTTTTTTCATGTAACACACAAATATTTGATAGCTTATTTGTACACTGAAATTTAAAGCTGATATTTGTGTGTTACATGAAAAAACAGTCAGTAGTTAACTTATGTGTAAAACAGAACACTTATTTGCACCCCTTCCATTGTAACATGGTTTTGTCCAGGAGACTGAAATGAGAATCCTCTTCATTTAAGAACCTTAATGAATCAGGCCCCTTATTGTTTTTACCAAGTCTTAGTATTACACACCTGCAGTGGAGAGGTTTTAAGAGCTGAACAAAATATGTTACTTGTTACGCTATATTTCCATTCAGGTACCATGTTTTTTTATGATAATGTGCAATGCGATATCTGGATTGTTATTATGCTACTGCTAAATATTGTGGAATGCAAAATGTCATGGACCTATGTCGTGTTTTTATTTTATTGCACTTACTAGCACCAATCTTTATACAAAACTTATCAGATTTTTGCTGTTTTATATTTTCTTCTTATTCCCTCATTCCGGGATTACTCAATAAAGATTGATGTAGAAGAAAAAAACAAACAAACAAACAAAAAAAAAACAAATCTTGTGCGATATTGTTTTGTTAAAAATACATCGCTTTTGATCATTAATCTGCTTACATCTCATAAAAACATAAAAGCTATGAAAACAAGTCATTCCAATGCTGTTTGTACTAGAAACGCCTTACCAGATCAAGTGAAGCGTTCCTGATGTAAATGTCCCCAGGGATACTACAACGCATATAACTTCAAATTCACATTTTCCATTAGTAAACAAACAGTCAACTTTTTATATTTGAACATCTATATAGAATAGGGATGTATACAATCTAAAGGTTATAAAAAAAAAAACAATTCTATACAATGTTAAAATTGGAAAGGAGACACATTCAGTCTTATCCCATTGTAAATATGTACATAATTGTTCAGAGGGAAGCCTTATAATTTTTTGGGGGGTACAGGCATTAAGTACCAATTGGAAATCTAGAAAAATATCTAGCTATAATAGAAATATCTGGAGTACAGGTTACATACACTCATTCCAAACAGTCTGAACAAAGAATATGAGTTAAAATGATTCCTTGCCTAAATCTGTAAGGAAAAAGTTTATGGTTTATAGATTATGTAATTGTAAATAGAAGGATATCTGAATCCCTTTTTTTCTAAGTCTTACAGGGATCAACTAACACAACTAAGATTGTTTCAGATATAAAGAAAAGAAGACTCAACAAAGATGCCTTTTATCAAAGATGATGATTTTGCTTGTCAAAATCTTATAAATTGTGTAATATTAAAACATTTGATCTTGATACACCTTGATGGATCTTATGTTCTACCTGTTTCATGGCGGTAATTTACATCCAAAGTAAATGATATACCAATTTAAAGAAATCCCGAATACCATGTTGAATAGAACAATGAAAGATAGGATATGAAGTATAAGATTGAATTAATATATGCAAAATATTATATATGGCATTGAAAACGAAACTTGGAGTGCAGACATATTGTCGGAACTCTAAGGCTTGAAATGCAAACAATGAGAAGCCTGTCTGACTATGTGAAGTGCATATCTGGAATTGAAAACGAAACTTGGAGTGCAGACATCATATCTGAACTCTGAGGCTTGAAACACACACAACAAGAAGTCGGTCCATTACTTCCAGGTTCCGATTTCGATATAGATGAAGATTTTTCAAGCTAGAAAAGAAGAAGCAAGTTCATTTAATATCCCATCGTTAATTCGCCTCAATATATATAATGAGGCCGGATTCTTTACTGAATCTTTGGAAACAAATACTTCACCATGACAATCAGTGAACGCTATACTAAAAAAAAAAAGAGGAATGTCAATTTTTATTCAGTGTCAATGTTTGGAATAAGGAATATAAGGAATATAAGGGGGAAAAAAAAAAAAAAGTCAGTTGAAAACCAACATGGGTGTTAAATGCAGTCTGATAATAGTTCAGACAATGTGAAATCAGGTTGAAAAAGTAATGATAAGATCTTTTAGTTAGTCACTTATACTTCAATAAATTCTAGGCTCTTGATGCCCACAATCCACTCATGTAGTTCAAAGTACAAATGAGTTTAAAACAGACTTTTCTTGAATACAAAGCAATATTCCAGCTAATTGCCAACCGCTGGTAACCAACCTTCCAATTCCTCCTTTAGTGTGAAATGAAAATCACTCCTCCTGCTGGCTCCTTTTTAATCAGTTCCCTAGAAGTGAGCAGGATATCGTTACCTGCAGGTCATTTTGTAGCAAAACTCTGGCCAGAGATTTTCTCTAACATTCAATGCTTGCAGACTCTTGCAGAACCGTACGGTGTTACAAATAAAACTCTTTTAATGACAGCTGCGGGGGTAGTGAGATGGTAATAAGTCCATCCAGAAATCAAACTTTAAAAGTTTGAAAATCCACAAATGAAGCATAAAACCTCTTACACATTTCTCACTGCAAAAATGTTGTTTCCTCAGAGAGTAGCAAAATAGTAATGGTCCACTTCTTTAAAAAGGCCCTCTTGCCTATGGGATTCTGGACATAATTAATATCAGGTGGAATCAGAGAGAGAAAAAAACACAGCAGATCACTATGTAAATAGGGGGTTGGTGAGCGTTCCCTAGTGTTGTGAAAGAAAAGAGGCTGCTTGGGGGGCAGACCATCTATAGTTTCAGTGATCAGCTTTCTCAAAGATGTATTGCAAACATTAAACAGAGATTGTAGTTTACAAAAGTGATATTGTGCCATAGAAAACGTATGTATGTATAACAAAACATGCACATTACACATATTAAAGTAATTTTATCGTTTTCAAATAAGCATTGCCCAAGCGATTGTATTGTGTTTCTAACGCACAAAGTGATTTATTTTAGCAGATGTAAAAAGTTAACAGTTCAATACAAGATTGTAATATAATACAGTACAGTACAGCACAGCCAATACCAAAAGATACATACATACCACTGCTATCGCATGCGCTCGCTGCGCTAACCACGGGACCCAATGGACAGTATATCTGCTTAGAATACTGTGTCAGAGTTGACTGAGGCTGGGTGTGCAGCTGTGATCATATATACACATTCAGTGTTACAGAGAACAATAGAGATGACGTAGTTTGTTTCTATAGGTCCAGACGTTGGGTGGCTCCAGGGTAAACAGTAGGGATGTGCACCGGCGACTTTTGAGGTCTCGTGTTTTGTGTTTTGGATCCGGATTTTCGTTATTTTTGAGGTTCGGATTTGTCTCGCAAAACACTTGACGAAAGGTCTCGGTTCGGATTTAAGGTATTGGATTCGGATTTTTTTTGAAAAAAACATAAAAAGTTTAAAAATCAAGTTTTTGGGCTTATTTTCACTCCTAGGCTATTATTAACCTCAATAACATTCAATAACAAGCATTTCCACTAATTTACAGTGTATTCTGAACACCTCACAATATAGTTATTAGTCCAAAACGTTGCAAAAAGGTATCTTTCTGGACTGCGTAGAGGAGTGGGTCACCACAATATCTTAAAAACCCTGAACTTTTATGATTCGCACCAATAATTGTACCTGGACTGCGTAGAGGAGTGGGTCACCACAATATATTAAAAACCCTGAACTTTTATGAATCGCACCAATAAATGTACCTGGACTGCGTAGAGGAGTGGGTCACCACAATATCTTAAAAACCCTGAACTTTTATGAATCGCACCAATAAATGTACCTGGACTGCGTAGAGGAGTGGGTCACCACAATATATATAATAAGAAAACCATCAACTTGTTTGATTCGCACCAATAAATGTACCTGGACTGCGTAGAGGAGTGGGTCACCACAATATATTAAAAACCCTGAACTTTTATGAATCGCACCAATAAATGTACCTGGACTGCGTAGAGGAGTGGGTCACCACAATATATTAAAAACCCTGAACTTTTATGAATCGCACCAATAAATGTACCTGGACTGCGTAGAGGAGTGGGTCACCACAATATATTAAAAACCCTGAACTTTTATGAATCGCACCAATAAATGTACCTGGACTGCGTAGAGGAGTGGGTCACCACAATATCTTAAAAACCCTGAACTTTTATGAATCGCACCAATAAATGTACCTGGACTGCGTAGAGGAGTGGGCACTGGGCACCACAATAAAATATATAAAAAACCTTCAACAGGTCTGCATTACACTACACATACGGCTGCTCCTCCATCCTCTCCATCATATACATGTTGGAGTTTTAGCGTGTGACAACCTCTTGTTTTTGATAATGTCAGTGCATTTTGAATATTTTTCAATTTGCCCCACACCACTGAATGTACTTTATCTATGATACGCATCTATCTATCTTGACTGCGTAGTGTGGTGGCCCCGGTACACAATTTGGTACCGAGGCCACAATATAATTAAAAAACCCTCCACGTGTCAGAATTCCACCAAACAAGTATCTGGACTGCGTAGTGGGGTGGCCCCGGTACCCAACTTGATACCGGGGCCACAATAAAATAAATACACCCTCCACGTGTCAGAATTCCACCAAACAAGTATCTGGACTGCGTAGTGGGGTGGCCCCGGTACCCAATTTGATACCGGGGCCACAATAAAATAAATACACCCTCCACGTGTCAGAATTCCACCAAACAAGTATCTGGACTGCGTAGTGGGGTGGCCCCGGTACCCAACTTGATACCGGGGCCACAATACCTCCTCCAAACATGCTACAGACAATTCGTCATTGAGATCCCATCAAGTATGTTAAAGACAGACAGGGTCCAAGTGTTATTAGTTGACTTTGTAAAGAAAAAAACTGTCCCTGTTGCACATAGTCGTGCAATGAAGACTTACTTTTTCATTTAAAGGCACGATCTTTCAAGTGTAGTGTTTGTAAGTCTAAGTCATATTATACTTTTGGTAAAATTGGTTTTTTTTGTTCCTCTTTATGTTAATTAATTAGTAATAGAATTAAAGTAGGAAATAGAATTAAATAGAATTAAAGTAGGAAATAGAGTGGTATAGAGTTGTAGTGTGGTATAGATAGAGTGGTCCACACAATATAATAATAAAACCCTCAACTGGTCTGAATTCCACCAAACAAGTATCTTGACTGCGTAGTGTGGTGGCCCCGGTACACAATTTGGTACCGAGGCCACAATATAATTAAAAAACCCTCCACGTGTCGGAATTCCACCAAACAAGTATCTGGACTGCATAGTAGGGTGGCCCCGGTACCCAATTTGATACCGGGGCCACAATACCTCCTCAAAACATGCTCCAGACAATTCGTCATTGACAGACCCCAGACAGACAGGGTCGTAGTGTTATTGTTTGACTTTGTAAACCCAAAAAAATGTCCCTGTTGCACTTGCACATAGTCGTGCAATGAAGACTGACTTTTTCATTTAAAGGCACGATCTTTCAAGTGTAGTGTTTGTAAGTCTAAGTCATATTATACTTTTGGTAAAATTGGTTTTTTTTGTTCCTCTTTATGGTAATTAATTAGTAATAGAATTAAAGTAGGAAATAGAATTAAATAGAATTAAAGTAGGAAATAGAGTGGTATAGAGTTGTAGTGTGGTATAGATAGAGTGGTCCACACAATATAATAATAAAACCCTCAACTGGTCTGAATTCCACCAAACAAGTATCTTGACTGCGTAGTGTGGTGGCCCCGGTACACAATTTGGTACCGAGGCCACAATATAATTAAAAAACCCTCCACGTGTCGGAATTCCACCAAACAAGTATCTGGACTGCATAGTGGGGTGGCCCCAGTACCCAATTTGATACCGGGGCCACAATACCTCCTCAAAACATGCTCCAGACAATTCGTCATTGACAGACCCCAGACAGACAGGGTCGTAGTGTTATTGTTTGACTTTGTAAACCCAAAAAAATGTCCCTGTTGCACTTGCACATAGTCGTGCAATGAAGACTGACTTTTTCATTTAAAGGCACGATCTTTAAAGTGTCAGAAAGAGAGAGAAGACACAGGAGAGGAGAGTTGTAGCTGGGGACCTGGGGTGGAAGCTCCCAGGCTCCCCCAGCATTGCCTGGAAGTCTGAGCGTGGTGACTGAGCCAGGGCAAGGAATGTGTGCCCTGGATGAGGGGGAGAACTCCATGCCACTATAGTGAACCCAAGAGAGAGGGGGACACTGCACATGGAAGAGGCCCTGGAGTGAGGGCTGCTACAAGAGGCATGGTAGCTGTAGTGTCAGATCCTGAGGCTGAGAGTACACAGAGTGACGTGTCAGAGCACAGGAGACATTATCCCCGCAGAGGAGGGATGAGCTGCAGTTGAGAGGTCTGTTGTTGAAATAGGACATGCACACTTTAACAAACCAATCATTTCAGCGACAGGGCCTACCAAACAACTTTGACTGAAATGATTGGTTTGTTTGGGCCCCC
The DNA here is from genome assembly GCF_038048845.1 of Mixophyes fleayi. NCBI lineage: Eukaryota > Metazoa > Chordata > Amphibia > Anura > Limnodynastidae > Mixophyes > Mixophyes fleayi. The sequence goes on along the minus strand of NC_134403.1, from coordinate 187,574,280 downwards.
ACACCAAAAAAGCTATTCATCTCTCCCTGTACAGACTAAACAGGCTCTACTGAGGCAAGATGTCGTCCTCATCCTCAACCTCTGATTCCTCTCCCCCTACAGTGTGTACTTCCTCCTCATCACACATTATCAATTCGTCCCCGCTGGACTCCACAACCACAGGTCCCTCTGTAGTATCTGGAGGGCAGTGCTGTACTTCATTGAGGAATTGATTATTCATTTTTATAAACATCATTTTTTCAACGTTGTGAGGAAGCAACCTCCTTCGCCGCTCACTGACCAGGTTCCCCGCTGCACTAAAAACTCTTTCCGAGTACACACTGGAGGGGGGACAACTCAGGTAAAATAGAGCCAGTTTGTACAGGGGCTTCCAAACTGCCTTTTTTTCCTGCCAGTAACAATATGGACTGTCTGACATGTCTACTTGGATGGTGTCAGCAAAGTAATCATCCACAATTTTTTCTATTGTGACAGCATCCAATGCAGCGAGAGTAGACATGTCTGCAATGGTTGGCAGGTCCTTCAGTCCGGACCAGATGTTATCAGCATCCCCGCCAGTGCCTCTTTTGGGAAAACTGAGCTTTTTCCTCGCAGCCATAGATGTGGAAGAAAATGAGGGTGGAGCTGTTGGCATGTCACGGTCCTCTTCAGAGGACAATCTCCTGACCAGCAGGTCTTTGCACCGCTGTAGATTTGTGTCCGCCGGAAACAGAGACACAACATACGCTTTAAACCGAGGATCGAGCACGGTGGCCAGAATGTATTCCTCTGACTTTAAAAGAGTGACCACCCTCGGATCCTGGCAAAGCGTACGAAGGGCTACATCCACAAGAGCTACATGCTTGCTGTAATTGCAATGGCTTACCAGCTCCTCCCTCACTTTCTCCAGCTGCTTCTGCAACAGCCTGATCAGGGGAATGACCTGACTCAAGCTGGCAGTGTCGGAACTGACTTCTCGTGTGGCAAGTTCAAATGGCTGCAGAACCTTGCACAACACGGAAATCAGTCTCCACTGCGCTTGACTCAGGCGCATCCCCACTCCTTTGCCTATGTCGTAGGTGGCTGTGTAGGCCTGAATGGCCTTTTGCTGCTCCTCCATCCTCTGCAGCATATAGAGGGTGGAGTTCCAGCGCGTCACAACCTCTTGTTTGAGGTGATGGCAGGGCAGGTTCAAGCTTTTTTGATGTGCCTCTAGTCTGCGGTAGGCACTGGCTGAATGCCGAAAGTGTCCAGCAATTTTGCGGGCCACCGCAAGCATCTCCTGCACACCCCTGTCACTCTTGAGGTAATGCTGCACCACCAAATTAATGGTGTGGGCAAAACATGGGACGTGCTGGAAATTGCCCATATTTAATGCCCGCACAATGTTACTGGCATTGTCTGACACCACAAATCCCCATGAGAGTCTAAGTGGGGTAAGCCACTGGGAGATAATTTCCCTCATTTTCTCTAATATGTTGGCAGCGTTGTGCCTCTTATTAAAGCCTGTAATGCACAATGTTGCCTGCCTTTGCATGAGCAGCCATTTTGTAGATGCTGCTACTGATGCAGCTGTTGCTGTTGCTGCGGAAGGGGATGCATCTACCCAGTGGGCTGTCACAGTCATATAGTCCTTCGTTTGCCCAGAACCACTTGTCCACATGTCCGTGGTTAAGTGGACAGTGGGTACAACCGCATTTTTAAGAGCACTGAGGACACTTGATCGTACTTCTCTGTACATTTTTGGTATCGCCTGCCTAGTGAAGTGGAATCTCGAGGGGATTTGGTACCGGGGACACAATACCTCCATCAACCCTCTAAATCCCACTCCACTGATGGCGGACACCGGGCGCACGTCTAACACCAACATTGCAGTTACAGCCGCAGTTATACGCTTTGCAATAGGGTGACTACTATCGTATTTGGTGGTCATGGCAAACGACTGTTGGACGGTCAATTGTTTGGTGAAAGACTTAGCGGTCTTACGACTTCCCCTCTGGGAAGATGACCGACTAACAGCAGCAACAGCAGCAGTGGCAGTAGTAGGCGTACCGCTGCAGGATTCCTCGGATGAATCCCGTATTGAGGAGGACTCAGTCTGGCTGGTGACTTGGGCTGCAGGACTGAATCTGATGGAGATTGTGGAGGAAGTTGACGAGGAGGGTGTTGCTGGTGTGTATCCAACTGGACCACGGGATTTAGGTGTCCCTGTACCGATGAGGGTCCTAGCCCCAGTTCCTGAACTAACCACTGAACTATGAAGGTTATTCAGGTGACGTATAAGGGAGGATGTTCCTAGGTGGGCAAGATCCTTACCCCTGCTTATTTGAGCTTTACATAAGCTACATATTGCCATACATTGGTTGTCTGGATTTGGATAAAAATAACTCCAGACCGAAGAGGTGCATTTTTTGGTCTTCTGACCAGGCATGACGATGGGCTTTTTCATCCCATGGACATCAGCTGTTTCCCCCCCTGGTGCCTCATTTACAATAACCACATCACCATCCTCATCATCAAGTTCCTCCACAGCGCCAGCTACATCATCAATAGCCTCCTCCCGAGCCACCTCTTCCCGTACAGTGATGGGAAGGTCAGGCTTGACAACCACCAACACCCTTGGACTCGCCTTGGGGATTTGTGATAATTTCTCTTTAGAAGGCAGAGTTGTTTGCTGTTTTGTTGCTGACAGCATAACTCTCTTCAATTTTTTGTAGGGGGGGGAGGAGGAGGAGGGCTAAGATCCGTGGGTGAAGCTGAACCACTAGTCATGAACACGGGCCAGGGCCTAAGCCGTTCCTTGCCACTCCGTGTCGTAAATGGCATATTGGCAACTTTACGTTTCTCCTCAGATGATTTTAAGTTTCTCTTTTTGCTACTTTTTCTTAACTTGGGCTTTTTGGATTTTACATGCCCGGTACTACGAGATTGGGCATCGGGCTTGGAAGACGACGTTGATGGCATTTCATCGTCTATGTCATGACTAGTGGCAGCAGCTTCAGCATTAGGAGGAAGTGGGTCTTGATCTTTCCCTACTTTATCCTCCAAATTTTTGGTCTCCATTATATGTAGCACAAGATACTGCAGAATGTGTGAACTTGGTAATATTGCAGTACCAATGGACTTATAATGCTGGATTGGTTTTGCAAATTTGGTTATAATTATTATATATATTTTTTTTTTTTTAATTTTTTATTTTTTTTTACTTTTTTTTTATTTTTTACAAACTTGGGAATAATGGGGAAATAACTATGCCCTTAGAAGCACAGAGCACAGGACACAGCACCACTGGACTGAACAGGACACGGCACAGGACCCAGCAGCACTACGGAACTCAGCAGGACAGAGCACAGGACACAGCACCACTGGACTGATACTGCAGAATGTGTAAACTTTGTAATATTGCAGTACCACTGGACTTTTACTGCTGAATGTGTGAACTTGGTAATATTGCAGTACCAATGGACTTATAATGCTGGATTGGTTTTGCAAATTTGGTTATAATTATTATATATTTTTTTTTTTTTTTAATTTTTTTTTTTTTTTTACTTTTTTTTTATTTTTTACAAACTTGGGAATAATGGGGAAATAACTATGCCCTTAGAAGCACAGAGCACAGGACACAGCACCACTGGACTGAACAGGACACGGCACAGGACCCAGCAGCACTACGGAACTCAGCAGGACAGAGCACAGGACACAGCACCACTGGACTGATACTGCAGAATGTGTAAACTTTGTAATATTGCAGTACCACTGGACTTTTACTGCTGAATGTGTGAACTTGGTAATATTGCAGTACCAATGGACTTATAATGCTGGATTGGTTTTGCAAATTTGGTTATAATTATTATATATTTTTTTTTTTTTTTAATTTTTTATTTTTTTTTACTTTTTTTTTATTTTTTACAAACTTGGGAATAATGGGGAAATAACTATGCCCTTAGAAGCACAGAGCACAGGACACAGCACCACTGGACTGAACAGGACACGGCACAGGACCCAGCAGCACTACGGAACTCAGCAGGACAGAGCACAGGACACAGCACCACTGGACTGATACTGCAGAATGTGTAAACTTTGTAATATTGCAGTACCACTGGACTTTTACTGCTGAATGTGTGAACTTGGTAATATTGCAGTACCAATGGGCTTATACTGCAGGATTGGTTGTGAAAATTTTGTGGTAATTAAAAAATATTAAAGTAGTTTTTGGTATTTTATAAAAAAACTTTTTTTTATTTTTTTAAACACAGGGGAATATTGGGGAAATAACTATGCCCTTAGAAGCACAGAGCACAGGACACAGCACCACTGGACTGAACAGGACACAGCACAGGACCCAGCAGCACCACTGACCTCAGAAGGACAGAGCACAGCACACAGCACCACTGGACTGATACTGCAGAACACAGCACAGCACAGCACAGCACAGCACAGCACTAAACAGCACAGCACTAAACAGCACAGAACTAAACAGCACAGAACTAAACAGCACAGAGGACCACCTAACACACCCTCCCTCTACCCTGATCAATGCCCGAGTGAAGATGGCGGCGACTAGCGGGGAATTTATAGGATCCGAGTATCGCGAGATCCGACAACGGGATTATGAGTCAGAGCCTCAGTTTCACTTTTGAATTTGGCGCCAATACCCGGATCTGTCTCGGATCCGACTCGGATCCGCAACGTTCGGGTGGGCTCGGATTTCAGAAATCCGAGCGCGCTCATCCCTAGTAAACAGGTCATAGGCTGATTCAATCTAAGGAATCCAAAGGTGGGGGTCGTCTCTCCAGGGGGTCTGCTCCTTTCATAGCCAGCATCATACAAAGGTTTATTCTCTAATATCAATAACTAAAGTATGCAATGTGCGATCTCTTCGCCGACTGCACCGGACAGCTGCTGATGATTAGGGGATCAATATGATATCAGGCATGACACCTTTCCTATAACCTAAACCTTTAATAACACTAAAATGTACATATAATCATAATATATATATATATATATATATATATAGACTAATAATAAACCACATACTATCTGCTCATAAATTACAGTGTGACGGAACCAATATGAATATGAATTACATAAATAACTAAATGTTGTCATGCGAGTGTGTGCGTGCGTATTTTACCGAGCGATCGCAAAATGCCACGTGTAGCGTGGCATACTGAGTGCAATCGCCCAATAAGACAATATCAACCAATATACTTTCGTTCATCCAATTATACGACTTCGACACACATATCTCTATTAGTATTATATGAACAGGCTAAAGTAAACAATATAGTGCATTTAACATTAATTTGAATTTATCCACCATCATGGCTAAAATCCATACGTTTGAGGCTACATCTCTAAAGGATGTTCCTGTTGCATGCCAACGGAAACGCAGCAGTGGAAACGCTACACCTTCAGAAAGCGTCCCTGATCGCATTAGTAATAGGCAACTTAATTCATTACATAAGAATGCACATCCAGATGGAAACCAGTCTGTGTTGCTAGGTAGGGTTAATGCTCCATTCAAATCATATGTGTAATAGTTCAAAATGTGTTGCCTAGAAGCAGGGATGTGGCCAGTCACTTAATAGGATGCAATTTAACAGCATCAGATAGAAAATAATAACGAGCGCATTCAAACAATCAAGGAGGGTAAAAGTAGGTATCTGAATGTAGTGAACATGGGGATGAAATAGAACGCAAGCATAATGTGTTCATAAAAAAGAAAAGAACACCAGCAGCAAGCCTAAAGTAAATCTGAAATAGTAATATGTACAAATATAAACAAAAAGAAAATAAATTTGATTAAAAATATATAAAGTCCACCTTCTAATCAAGAAAAATATTATTATTACTATGAATAACAATATAAAACAGTAAAATTCTATCAAATAAAATAAAATAACCCCAGTGTAAATCACACATAAACTTGTGCACAAAAGAGTATGTAGTATATTTCCATTCGAAATAATGGTGTTGGGTAAAAGTCACATTCTTTCGTTGTTTCTGCCGTGGCGCAACCTGGGATAGAGATAAAGAGGGGTGTAGAAGAAAGGGGGGGGGGAGAAACAGTATACACTTTACAGCCAATATACTTATTTCTGTTGATATGGCAGATAAACACTGAGCTATATACAGGGCTATAAACCAGCCTGTCTATAACAACAACCAGTGCTATATCATTATAGCACATTCACCACCACAACAGTATTCACTGCATTAGAGCTATAGACAAAGCAAAAGAGCTATAGACTAAAAGCTGCAAAATCAGCTATAAACATCTGCCATATCAACAGAAATAAGTATATTGGTTGTACCGTGTATACTGTTTCTCCCACCCCTCCCCCCCTTTCTTCTACACCCCTCTTTATCTCTATCCCAGGTTGCGCCACGGCAGAAACAACGAAACAACCAACAAGCGTGGGAACTGGAACACCTGGATCATCCGTAATGGCGGCAGCAACCCTCAAGACACACAAATCAAGCGCAGACGTCCAAGGTAAGCTCCCTAAAAAGAGTCTCTGCCACCTACTCCAAAAGTCACATTCTTAGTGAAACACACTGTATGTAAAAGTGTATGAACAATGAACTGTGTCTAATTGGATAGAGCACTACAGTCTCTAATGAGTTGTTATAACATGCAACTTTTACAAGAAAAAAAGCATATACTTATACGGACTCCATGGTGCTTCTTTAGATCTCATAGATTTAAAGTATATTATCTTTTTATATTTTTTACTAAACATTTTTTTATTTATTTTTATATTTGTAAATATTACTACTTTAGATTTACTTTATGCTTTGCGCTTTTTCTTTTTTGTGCACGGTACTAGAGTTCAGCTACCTATTCATTACCAGCAGCCGCCTAATTTGGTCATATTTTTCTTGATTTTACATAATGGGCCTGAGTCATTAAGGAGAATAAAGCATAAAAAAAGGAGTAACTTTGAACCTGGACAAAAACATGTTGCATTGGAGGGGGAGGTAAATTTAAAATGTCGGGACAGATTTATAGTTGGGCTAAGACATGTCCTAGATCAACTTTAAATTTCAGTGTAAAAATAAAGCTAGCAAGTATTTGTGTGCTACATGAACAAACAACCAGTATTTAACTTATGTGCAAAATAATAAGCTAATTTGCACCACTTGCATTGTAACATGGTTTTGTCCAGGAGAAAACTTACTCCGTTATTTTGCTTTGCGCTCCTTAATGACTCAGGCCCAATGTGTTCACATAAACAAAATACTGGATCTAACGTTGTCACCATAGATTAAATCAACCATCTGAGTCAGATAAATGGTTAAACAGTATAGATAAACAAAATAAAAAGTGTACTAATATAAGGATCAATTGATAAAATGTGTCAAAGTAATATTGTTTAGAAACACCATACAGCGCAAACAATGTAGGGCATGCAATTTTTGTCTCAACTCAACAACTTTTAAGGGAAACATTTGTTTCCTAATATGGGATCAGTGCCAATAATGTTCAACTGTTTGTCATTGATGTGATGGAAAATGTAATGATGAAGTTCGTCCTTTTAAGATCCCCATCATGTTTTTTAGGGACCAGTAAATCTTTATGGTAATAAGTAAAACACTGGATGACATCATCAATATCCGAGATTTTATAACTTCTATCTAATTTGTAGGAGAGATATGCAGATATTGTATTGTCCCATCCATAATGACACATCCCACCTACACAAACACCACACACATAAACAGGCCTGATCAACTTTCCCCAAAGTTTTATGAGTCAGCATAGTTCAGTTATCACCATGTTGTCAGGCACTCCCTGAATGCAAGGTAGTTCGAGCCTGAAGAACAAGAATATGGGCTCTAATGGCAGAAAGCGGTGTATGGATCAGTGAACAGGGTCAAAGTTGTAGCTGGGAATGTCCACAGCTAGAGCCGAGATTAGTTAAGTCTATGGACAGAGCGAGGGTCAGATAGCCATGAAGGTATTCAGGGATGCCAAGCTTATACACAAGGAACAGAATTCAGAGAACCTCTGGATCATGGCTGAGAAGAACAATAATCTGGCAGTAGCTGTAATTAACTACCTGCTTTATATGTTTCCAGAATGCAGAATGCTCCACGCAAATTCATAGGGTACTAGTGCTCTAGAATAAGAGCTGAGATAAACAACTGCCTCTGTGGCTCCCCAAACAGCACCATTGACCATATGACTCTTGACAGATTATGGCTCATTTTTCTTTGATTGTCACCAATAATAGGAAACTGGGAATCCTCTTCTCATTGCTGACAAGCTGATTTTCTAAGGAATCAAATTGTGAAATATATAAGTATTTGCTTGGTGTGAGAAGTGACTTGTGGGATTGTTGTAAGATAAGAAGCAGCCATCCATCGGTCACCATTACCGCAGTGACTCTATAGTATTGAGTAACTTTTAGAAAAGTGCCACTTTGTGAGCTACTGATTTTTTTTATAACACATTACTACACTGTTTGTATTTGTTTCATTTCAGAAGAAAGAACAATCAATTTAAAGACTCTTTAAGCAATAGTGGATATTAGCCCATATTAATGGCTACACCTATGTAATAGTTGAGTGCTATTCAACCTGGTATTGCACAACAAATATTTTTTTTATATATAGAAAATACTGAATCTCTTTTTATTTTCATTTGATTATAATATCCCATCATATTAAGGGCTGAAATGTTTTAAAGGTATGTGATATTCAATACAATTTTTTCTAATACAGTGAGCAGTAGGACCATTACCTTTCAAACATCTTCAACATTCTAGTAATAGGAGAAACATGGCTCATAAAATAAGACACTGCCAGACATGCAATCTATTCACATGGTGATCTCCACTTCACCCACACCTCAAGGCCCTGAAGAAGGCAATGAGTTGGGGTTGGACTCTACCATTCCCCATACTGTACATAACATTCTACCATGTATTTATTTTATTATTTCTTTCTTATATTTTATTAATGTAGCACCACCATACTTTTCAGAGCTGTGCACAGAATATTTAATTATTCACATCAGTTCCTGCCACATTGGAGCTCACGGTATAAATTCTCTACCACACAAACACACACACACACACACACACACACACATACACTAGGGTTCATTTATGTCAGCAGTCAATCGACCAGTATGTTTGTGTGGTTTTCCTTCTGCAGTTCACAGAAAAGACATTGGGATAATTTACAAATCTTGGGCCTGATTCATTAAGGATCTTAACTTAAGAAACTTCTTATTTCAGTCTCCTGGATAAAACCATGTTACAATGGAAGGGGTGCAAATTAGTATTCTGTTTTGCACATAAGTTAAATACTGACTGTTTTTTCATGTAGCACACAAATATCAACTTTAAATGTCAGTGTACAAATAAGCTATCAAGTATTTGTGCGCTACATGAAAAAACAGTCAGTATTTAACTTATGTGCAAAACAAAATAATAATTTGCACCCCTTGCATTGTAACATGGTTTTGTCCAGGAGACTGAAATAAGAAGTTTCTTAAGTTAAGATCCTTAATGAATCAGGCCCCTTGTCTCTCTGCAGGTTGCTTCTCTTATATCCCAGATCAATCCAGCAATTCCTGAAACATTTCTCTGTCTGGCTCCCTAATTTCTTACATCAGATATCCACTTGGTCCTTCTGCTTCTAAATTATCTTCTCTAATCTACTCTTGGCCTTTTCTATTGAAACCACACTTCTGCTCCCCACACACAATGGCCACTGCATTGATCTTGTTTTCTCTAGTCTTTTTTTTTTAATTATACCTTCCCTCTCTCAGACCTTACGTAATCAACTGCAATCTCTCCTTCACCACTTTGACCTCTTTGTACTCTAACCTAACCAAGCCTTTTTAATTTGCAGAAATCTAAGTTCTCTTTAACAACTTCTCTCCCCAGTTTCTACATTCTCCTTTCCCACCCATCTGACCAACATCGCTACCAAGTTCTTGCTTTCTACTTCAGGGACAAGATTAGCAAGATCCAATATCAAAAATTATATACTCTTCCTTTTGCTTTTTTCCCTTTTCAGCCAAGTGTTTTGGTTATTTTCACAGCTTAGCTGAAAAACAGGACTGCAAAGACAGACATTAACTTCTTATTTGTCCTCCTGCTCAAACACTGTTCAGGAGCAACTTTTAAACTGATGACCTATAATGTTCACCATTTTAGGTGATAATGCAGCTTTAACCTCCATAGGCTATTTACCTGATAACCACCCCTGTAAACAGTTCACACTAAACCTTCTCCTTCAATATTCCAACAACCTATTAACCAGCAAACCAACATTATTGTATGATTGGATCATATAGCCACAATAAGCACTTTTTCCATTACAATCTTAACTCATTCCCCTATAGATCGTAAGCTTTTAAGCAATGGGGTTATGGGAGAGGTATGGAGGAGGCAATGAATAAGATATAGACCGGGCTAAGAGAGATATGAGGGTAACAATAATACAATTTTTCTCTCATTTTTTGTCACTATGTCCTTAATTTTAGACCATAGGGATCCCCCTGTCTTAAGAGCCCCTGCTCCTCCAAAGCATACAGCTCTGCTTAACTATCTGTATAGATCTATTTCTAAGATTAAATTCTAAGTCTACAACACTGACCGACACCTATAGGAGGAGGACGTAGCTGAAATGAAGACATTGAATATGTCACCATTTGAATTGCGACACCATACTGTCAACAATCAGAATAAGTTAAAAATGTCGACATTGTGACTGTCGAGTACTTGTAATGTCAACAGTCACAATATCGACAGAAGGCATTACATTTAAAGGGCAATACCAGCATTATCTAATTTAAAAAAATCCTCCCTCCCGCTGGCACTACATTAAAAAAATAAAATAAAATGTCAGAAAATACATTTAAAAAAAAAAAAAACACAGTGTGCTCCCACCCTACATCTTAACCCCAGTGCTACAAGAAAAGACCGGTACTAACAAAATCAGGGGGGGGCCCCCAATTTTTGCTAGGACTAGCACTAGGCTTTGTCAGTCAGGGCTGGTGGCACTATAGCAGGGGAACCTGCAGCGTGGGTCGGCAAGGAAAAAAAAAGCTCTTCCCACACCCCTGAACGGTGAGTCTGTGGTAATCAGACAGATTTTAGAATAATAACACCATTTTACAGGTCCCAGTATGACCAGGCTGCTAGGGTGAATTGTTTATTTATTTTTTTAGGAAGTACCGGCATTGCCCCTTTAAATTTAATGCCTTCTGCCGACATTGTTACTGTCAACAGTACTACCTGTTGACAATCACAATGTCGGCATTTTAACTGTGGAAACATAATGAACATGTCGCCATTCTGAGTTTCCTCATTTTAACTGTGCCGACATTCTGATTGGCCAACCCATTGGAGGACATACAATCTGACCTGTATCTATTATAAATGATAAGTAAAGATTATGCCATTTTTGCATAAGACTTGTATAATAAGATTGTATTATACAATAACTCTCACCTTTCTATTTGGTTTACTGTGACAATTATTTGCTCATGTAACCTACTTCACGATTTTCGCATGACCACACTCTTACTTGAGTGTATGAAGTTTGCTCATGAGTAAGTAAAAAAGAAAATGAAAACAGTTTTATCCACTATTCCACTGGTACAAATTACACTGTGAGATAATTCTTTATTACATTACTAGAATTTGGGGAGGCAATTATGGTTGCTAAGACTATTAATGTAAAACTCCCCTCCAAGTTAGCCATACGAGTCATTTCAGCTCACCACTTTCCTATTGTCGAGATGTAGGGTGGTATTAGGTAAAACAAATCAAAATGTGCAGTCTTTGTTAATATCATGGTGATGTCATGGATCCTCACACCCCCCCCCCCACCCCACAGCATCACTAAGCACTGGTTTTCAACAGGACTGTCAGATGAAACATGGAGGTCCATTAAAAATTATTGCATACAGCAGCGTAGTGAATGGCTCCCTGGATAGAGTGGATTTTTCACTGTATCATGAGTGCTGAATTAAGGTTATTTTTTATATTTTGTTTAATTATCTCTAGAGATCATCATATTGGTCAAACAATAGTGCACTTGAAAGATGAGGCTTTCCTCTTTGAAACAAAGGGTCTCTGTTCTTCCAAGGACACAAGAGGCCACTGCATTGGTTCAATGATTTCAGCTACCTGCCAAGTATATCTTCTCTCAGTAGGTATGTGTACTTTGATTTTGCACAAAGCATATAGTTCATATAGTTCTATATATATAGAAAGAGAGAGTAAAATGGCATCAGTTGTGGAGGAGCAGAAGTTGCACTGGTCAATGAGAGGAATTGAGCAGAGTGTGGGCATTCCATTCAAAATATATCATAGGCACACTGGTGTACATAGTTTTGCATAGCAGTGCAACAATGAGATTTCAACGTGCCAAATGAGATGAAATTAGATAAAAGGCGTTCCTTGATGCTGAAGGAGGCACGCGGCTATTTTCATTCTGCAACATGACTTGATTTTAACATTAGCTCTGTGGTGGTGATTAGGCCTATACTTTTAGTGAGATGCATCTTGTACATTCATGCTGCGCTTTGCTTAAGAAGCACATTTCCAGGTGCATTTTACCCAAACACACTCAATTACCATATGTAATAAAAGCATTCCTGATGTCCCCTCCTCATAATTATTTTAAGTCATAATTAATGCTAAAAGCTTTATTTATTTTTAAATGTAGTGGTATTTAATAAAATATGTCTTTTTAAAATGGATTTAATGTGATGTTACACTTCTTCAGTACCCATTTTCCAATTTTTCCACTTCTTCTAAGGCACACTTCATGTTTAAACTCAAATCAGGAATTAAATCCGGTTCTGAGCTACCTCTAATCAAGTTAAAAGATATTCACAGCTGTAAAATGGAGATATTGTCAGATCCCACTAAAAAACAATTATAAAATAGATCAAATATAGAGCAACTTGAAGAGGTGTAAACCAAACTAATTTAAATAAACTGGTTAAACAATCGTTAGAATCCATATAATGAAGCACATAAGATACAGTTAATTGAAAAAATGTATATGGCATTTATTAAAAACTGATTAAGCATTTATAACTGAAAACACATGAAATATCCTAATATACCAAATAAATAGATCTTAATATTTAAGTAACCAGGAATATTGGCTCCATTCACAGATACAAACACTATTTTTTTTATCTTGAGGAGAGATTAGTCCCAGTTCAATAAACAAAACGGTATACTGCTCTATACATGGTCAAGACAGCGATGAAGCCATATAAGTGAGAACTGCGCTTATAGCTGGTTCCAGTATCAGCTTGCTTGGGCGCTTTTGACTGTAGCCGACAGGAACTAAATCAAGTTTCAACAGAGTGTTATTAGCAGTATTAGTAGATTCAAATTTTTACAAAACTCTGTTGGAATATTATATTATTTATATTAATATGGTTTACACCTCTTCAAGTTGAGAATTCAGCACATATTTTTTCTTTTTTTACACTCCATGTTTGCGAAGGTGGTTCCCGAGAGCAGAGAGTAGATGTGCACCCTGGTGTGCATTAGGTTGACCATGAAGGCGTACGGGGGGCAAAACAAAAGTGTTTTGTGCTGTGCAGTGAGGGCCTCATGTAGCGTTCACATGTTAATTAAAAATAAACGCAGATCCAAAAGACACAGTTATGTGTGTATGTTGAGCTGCACTTATCTTAAGATTTGTGTAGCGTAACCAGTTAGTTTTTCTGTTGCCCTTTAAGTATCCCTCTAGAAGATTGGGATCTGAAAGTGCCTGTTGTGACTTGAGCTAGACCCACCTTATTCTTATAGGTTCTTTTAGCTTTGAGAGTATCTTGACATCTCTGATTAGAGGTCTAAACACGCTAAACCAGTGGATTCCAAACTTTTTCAGTTCAAGGCACCCTTAGGGTCTCCAAAATTTTTTCAAGGCACCCCTATGCCAAAATAATTACCAAGTAGTCCCCCACCTTGCTTACCACTGGCCCTGGCCGAGTGTCACTCACCGGACTGTGAGTGCTTCTTCCCGGACTATTAGGAACCGTGGACGTCCTCTATCCTGAGGGACTGCGCATGCGCAGCCCTTTCCAAACCTTCAGTGTATGTTCCTTTAACTTAATTGGCAGATCAGGCAACCTCCCTATATTAAGCACCTGTGGTCAACACCACGTGGCCTGATCTTGGAGTCTCATTCCCCATGAGTCTCTGAAGGTGTTCCTGTGTTTCCTCGTTTATTCAGCCCAGCTGATTCCTGTGGTTTCCAAACCACTTCTACCTCTGTGGTTTCCAAACCACTTCTACTACTGTGGTTCCCATACCACTTCTACCATCTACTGTATCATCGTGACTGTGAGCTGATTCCTATCCGCTGCCTCCGTGCACTACAGTCTTCTAACCTCTTCAACTCTACCTTGTATCATTGGGACTGTTAGCTGATGCCTATCCGCTGCCTCCGTGCACTACAGTCTTTCATTCTCATCCACTCACCTGTTCATGATTGTGACTGCCAGCTGATTCCTATCCGCTGCCTCCGTGCACTACAGGCTTCAACCTGCAACTCGTCTGTGTTTCATCACCGTGACTGTTTGGCTGATTTCTATCCGCTGCCTCCGTGCACTACAGTCTTCAACCTGCAACTCGTCTGTGTTTCATCATCGTGACTGCTAGCTGATTCCTATCCGCTGCCTCCGTGCACTACAGTCTTCAACCTGCCACTATTGCTACCCGCTACTCTCCGTGATCAACTGTTCCAGTTCAACTCTGCTCTGGTGTCCCATCGTTACTGCACCTGCTGGTTGCTATTGGTTACCTCCGTGTTCCCGCAGAGACCCGCTGCTGTTACTTCTCAGCGCTACGCATCCATCTACTGCTGATCCGCTCTCCACGCCTTCCTGGGTTCCCTGCTGGTCTACCTACCTGGGCGCTGCACCTGCTAGACCACCGCTTCACCCATCCAGGGACTTTGCATCCTGCCGGCCTCCTGCCGTTCAGGTATCTCTGCACTTCTGCCTGACTGCCTTCTCCTGAACCACGGTATGCATACTTCCCATTGACTGTGCTGTGTATTGCATACCTTGCTGGACTGTGTTGGTTCTCCTCTGGAGTGTACTATCCGCTGAGTCTATTGCCATCATTGACTGTGTTATCTCATGCTGGATTACTTCAAGAGACTTTCTATATTGGCAGTGTTGTTCAGTCATTTATACATTTATATTGTGCATATTACTGTGGATCAAAGTCAAGGTGCCCGTGTATATATTGTGTTGCAGTCTCTCCCCGTGCTCCTCCTCACATATATATTCAGTGGTACAACTTGCTAGTGGCAGACCACTGACCCCTGTTTCCAGTTTCACCTGCTCCAGTATCCTCTCACATAGCAGGGGTACAACTTGCTAACGCAGACCACTGACTCCCCGGATACCTCCACTTGGATTCCATTCCTTCACTCAGACAGCGGTACAACTTGCTATCCGCAGACCGCTGACTCTCATCACCTCCTCGTTTCTGTTGGACATTCCTCCTCACTATAGCAGTGGTACAACTTGCTACCGCAGACCACTGACTACCTTCACGTGTCCTTTGTCCATACAGTTCCTCGTGTATTACTACCTCCATATTGCCAGTGCTGCTAGTCATAGACTTTCCTGAGCATCTCATCATCTGCTATTTCCTGTTCCGTGATCACCCTGCTACCAGAGTACCATATTACCACCTATACTGCTCTGGTAAGCCTATCACCTGGTGATCCCTGGGTAAAGACTCCTAGTGCCCGTGACAGTAAGATCAGGCCATGACAGACCCAGATACGGAACCTACCGCTAAAGAGATGCTGCAGCATCTGGTCAGCCGTGTGGAGCAACAGGATGCTCGCCAACAGCTGTTACTTCAATGTTACCAATCATTAACCTCCCAAGGAACATCTGGACAGACTGTTACAGCTAATATTGAAGCTCCTGTGCTTTCCTCCGTTTCCCCAGTGCCATCCCAGGTGTCTACAGCTCCTACGCTTCACCTGCCTACTCCGTCAAAATATGACGGGGACCCCAAAACTTGTAGAGGTTTCCTTAACCAATGTTCAGTCCATTTTGAACTTCAACCTCAAAATTTTTCTACCCATCGTTCCAGAGTGGCCTATCTTATCTCATTGTTTTCTGGACAAGCCCTGGCTTGGGCCTCCCCTCTGTGGGAGAGAAACGATCCAATTCTACAGGATAGTGCCAAATTCATTTCCACGTTCCGAAGTGTGTTCGATGAACCAGGTCGTGTGACCTCCGCTGCTTCCAGCATTCTTCGTTTGCGACAAGGCTCCCATACAGTAGGACAGTATGTCATTCAATTTAGGATCTTAGCCTCTGAACTTCAGTGGAACACTGAAGCATTAGTTGCCGCCTTCTGGCAGGGGCTCTCCGATAAAATTAAAGATGCACTGACTACCCAAGAGCTTCCTTCGTCACTAGAAGATTTGATCTCTCTTTGCCATCGTGTAGATATGAGATTTCGTGAAAGAGAGTCTGAGAAAACAACGGCTGTTAAAGCACCTCTTCGTTTAAACCCTCAATTTCGTCCAGCTCCATCATCTGTGATTCCCATGGAGATAGGACGCTCCAAATTATCTTCAGAGGAAAGGAAACGAAGAGTAAAGAATAGACTCTGTATCTATTGTGCTGATTCCACGCATATGCTCAGCTCTTGCCCTAAGAGATCGGGAAATGCCAGGCCCTAACTAGTTCTGGAGAGGTGAAGTTAGGGTCCCTGGAGTCCTCTCCATTGTCTATGAAATCTAAAGTCTGCGCTTTCGATGTTACGATTTCCTTTGCTACCAAATCCTTTGAGTCACAGGCATTGATTGATTCCGGAGCAGCAGGAAATTTCATTTCCAAATCACTAGTGAATCAATGGTCCCTACCAGTGATCACTTTAAAAACACCCATTACTGTGACGGCTATAGATGGATCACGTCTCATCAATGGTCTCATCACCCAGAGTACGTCTCCAGTAACCCTTCAGATTGGTGTACTACACCATGAAGAAATTTCGTTTTTAATTCTTCCAGTTACGACAAGTCCGATTGTCTTAGGCCTTCCATGGCTTCAGTGTCACTCTCCCCAGATTGACTGGCGCACCCCTCAAGTTACGTCTTGGGGGTCTGAATGTCACCATCGTTGTCTCTCTCAAGTTATTCCTCTTAAAGTACAGCGATCTTCCATCTCATCTTCCTCCCCGGGACTCCCTCCTCAATATGCTTCATTTGCCGATGTGTTTGATAAAGC
Organism: Mixophyes fleayi; assembly: GCF_038048845.1. Lineage (NCBI taxonomy): Eukaryota > Metazoa > Chordata > Amphibia > Anura > Limnodynastidae > Mixophyes > Mixophyes fleayi. Next base: position 187,557,038 of record NC_134403.1, on the reverse strand, counting down.
TCAGTCTGAACGTCTTCCTCCTCATCGTTCTTGGGATTGTCCGATCGACCTTCTACCTGGCAAGACTCCTCCCAGGGGCCGGGTCTATCCTCTCTCGTTACCTGAAACTCAAGCCACATCTGAGTACATACAGGAGAATCTCCAGCGTGGGTTCATTCGACCTTCCACCTCTCCCGCTGGAGCTGGGTTCTTCTTCGTCAAAAAGAAGGATGGATCATTACGCCCTTGTATAGATTTTCGTGGACTCAACGCCATTACTATCAAGAATCGGTATCCCATTCCGCTGATCACTGAGCTATTTGATCGCATCAAGGGAGCTCGGATATTTACTAAGTTGGATCTTCGTGGTGCCTACAATTTAATTAGAATCCGTTCCGGTGACGAATGGAAGACCGCGTTTAACACCAGAGATGGGCATTACGAATATTTAGTAATGCCCTTCGGGCTGTGTAATGCCCCCGCTGTTTTCCAGGGTTTCATCAATGAGATCTTTCGGGACTTATTATATGTATGTGTCGTTGTCTACCTAGACGACATATTGATCTTCTCACAGGACCTGCCTTCTCATCACCAACATGTGGCAGAGGTCCTCTCCAGACTACGGAAAAACTCATTGTTCTGTAAATTGGAAAAATGTTCATTCGAGTTACCCCAGATTCCATTCTTGGGGTATATAGTTTCCGGAGTTGGCCTGAAGATGGATCCAGACAAAGTAAATGCTGTACTACATTGGCCTCAGCCAACTACTCTTCGTGCCATCCAGCGTTTTTTAGGTTTTGCCAATTACTATAGACGCTTCATTCAAGACTTTTCATCCATTGCATCTCCCATTGTGGCCCTAACTCGGAAAGGGGCTAATACTAAGCAATGGTCATCTGAGGCTCTCCAAGCCTTTCAAATCCTCAAAGAGGCCTTCTCGTCTGCTCCCATTCTGCGACAGCCTGATGTGACACTCCCCTTCTTCCTAGAAGTAGATGCCTCTAATGTGGGCTTAGGAGCTATTCTCTCCCAACGCTCGGAGCAACAAAAATTACATCCTTGTGCCTTCTACTCTCGGGGTCTTCTGCCCGCAGAGAAAAATTATACTATCGGGGACAAGGAGTTGCTGGCCATCAAAGCTGCATTAGAGGAATGGAGATACTTGTTGGAAGGAGCTCGCCATCCGGTGACGATCTTCACGGATCATAAGAACTTGTCATATTTGCAATCTGCTCAATGCTTGAACCCTCGTCAAGCAAGATGGTCTCTTTTCTTTTCCCGTTTTGAATTAATTATAACCTTCAAACCAGCCGCTAAGAACAAGAAAGCTGACGCTCTATCTCGAGCTTTTGTGACGTCCTCTGATGTAGAAGAGGTTCCCAACCATGCTATTCTAGACCCCAAATGTATTTCTCTGGCTGCTTCATCCACCAAAATGCTACCATTTGGGAAGACCCTTGTGCCTCCTACTCTGAGGAGGAAAATCCTTTCGTGGTTCCATGCCTCTCGTTTTTCTGGACACGCCGGTGAACACAAGACCTTTGAGATTCTCTCTCGTAGTTACTGGTGGCCTTCAATGAGGAGAGACGTTAAAGAGTTTATTGCTTCCTGTGATTTATGTTCTCAGTTCAAATCCTCCCGCAGAACTCCAGCAGGGTTGCTGCGACCACTACCCATTCCGTCCAAGCCTTGGACCCATATTAGTATGGATTTTGTTACTGATTTGCCACCAAGTAAGAATCACAATACTATTTGGGTAGTGGTAGACAGATTTTCGAAGATGGCCCATTTCGTCCCTCTGTCCGGTTTACCTTCCTCGTCTACTCTGGCTGAACATTTCATTAAAGAAATCTTCCGCATCCATGGATGTCCGTCTGAGATTGTGTCGGATAGAGGAGTACAATTCGTTTCCAGATTCTGGCGGGCCCTTTGTAAAACCTTGGGCATACGATTAGCACTCTCATCGTCTTACCATCCGCAATCTAACGGACAAACGGAACGAGTCAATCAAGATCTTGAGACTTTTATTAGGATGTTCTCTTCAGCCAACCAAGACAACTGGGTAGAATTGCTCCCTTGGGCTGAATTCGCCCATAACAACATGTACCATGAGTCATCATCCAAAACTCCATTCTTTGTGGTCTACGGTCACCATCCGTCTTTTCCGGAATTTCCTGCCCTCCCGCCCACCCAAGTTCCTGCTGTGGAGACTGCTTGTCAAACCTTCAAAAATATCTGGTCTCAGGTCAAAACCTGTTTAAAGAAAACATCTAATAAATATAAGTCTTTCGCAGATAAGAAGAGGCGGGCTATTCCACCACTAAAAATTGGAGATCGTGTCTGGTTATCTACCAAAAATATTCGTTTGAAGGTTCCATCTATGAAATTCGCCCCTCGTTTTATTGGTCCATATAGGATCATTCAAGTTATCAATCCAGTATGTGTTAAACTTCTTCTTCCTAAGAATCTTCGGATTTCCAATGCCTTCCATGTGTCCTTGCTCAAACCTCTCATCATCAACCGTTTCTCGACTCCTCCCTCAGCACCGCAGCCAGTTCAAGTTCATCAGGAGGAGGATTTCGAGATTACTGAGGTATTGGATGCAAAAATTTCGCGAGGAGTCCTCCGTTTCCTCGTTCATTGGAAGGGCTTTGGTCCTGAAGAGCGTTCATGGATCAAAGCTGAAGATCTTAATGCTCCTGCCCTTCTGAAGAAGTTTTATTCCAAAAATCCGGACAAGCCCGGTTCCAGGCGTTCTGTGCCCACCTTTAAAAGGGGGGGTACTGTCACTCACCGGACTGTGAGTGCTTCTTCCCGGACTATTAGGAACCGTGGACGTCCTCTATCCTGAGGGACTGCGCATGCGCAGCCCTTTCCAAACCTTCAGTGTATGTTCCTTTAACTTAATTGGCAGATCAGGCAACCTCCCTATATTAAGCACCTGTGGTCAACACCACGTGGCCTGATCTTGGAGTCTCATTCCCCATGAGTCTCTGAAGGTGTTCCTGTGTTTCCTCGTTTATTCAGCCCAGCTGATTCCTGTGGTTTCCAAACCACTTCTACCTCTGTGGTTTCCAACCACTTCTACTACTGTGGTTCCCATACCACTTCTACCATCTACTGTATCATCGTGACTGTGAGCTGATTCCTATCCGCTGCCTCCGTGCACTACAGTCTTCTAACCTCTTCAACTCTACCTTGTATCATTGGGACTGTTAGCTGATGCCTATCCGCTGCCTCCGTGCACTACAGTCTTTCATTCTCATCCACTCACCTGTTCATGATTGTGACTGCCAGCTGATTCCTATCCGCTGCCTCCGTGCACTACAGGCTTCAACCTGCAACTCATCTGTGTTTCATCACCGTGACTGTTTGGCTGATTTCTATCCGCTGCCTCCGTGCACTACAGTCTTCAACCTGCAACTCGTCTGTGTTTCATCATCGTGACTGCTAGCTGATTCCTATCCGCTGCCTCCGTGCACTACAGTCTTCAACCTGCCACTATTGCTACCCGCTACTCTCCGTGATCAACTGTTCCAGTTCAACTCTGCTCTGGTGTCCCATCGTTACTGCACCTGCTGGTTGCTATTGGTTACCTCCGTGTTCCCGCAGAGACCCGCTGCTGTTACTTCTCAGCGCTACGCATCCATCTACTGCTGATCCGCTCTCCACGCCTTCCTGGGTTCCCTGCTGGTCTACCTACCTGGGCGCTGCACCTGCTAGACCACCGCTTCACCCATCCAGGGACTTTGCATCCTGCCGGCCTCCTGCCGTTCAGGTATCTCTGCACTTCTGCCTGACTGCCTTCTCCTGAACCACGGTATGCATACTTCCCATTGACTGTGCTGTGTATTGCATACCTTGCTGGACTGTGTTGGTTCTCCTCTGGAGTGTACTATCCGCTGAGTCTATTGCCATCATTGACTGTGTTATCTCATGCTGGATTACTTCAAGAGACTTTCTATATTGGCAGTGTTGTTCAGTCATTTATACATTTATATTGTGCATATTACTGTGGATCAAAGTCAAGGTGCCCGTGTATATATTGTGTTGCAGTCTCTCCCCGTGCTCCTCCTCACATATATATTCAGTGGTACAACTTGCTAGTGGCAGACCACTGACCCCTGTTTCCAGTTTCACCTGCTCCAGTATCCTCTCACATAGCAGGGGTACAACTTGCTAACGCAGACCACTGACTCCCCGGATACCTCCACTTGGATTCCATTCCTTCACTCAGACAGCGGTACAACTTGCTATCCGCAGACCGCTGACTCTCATCACCTCCTCGTTTCTGTTGGACATTCCTCCTCACTATAGCAGTGGTACAACTTGCTACCGCAGACCACTGACTACCTTCACGTGTCCTTTGTCCATACAGTTCCTCGTGTATTACTACCTCCATATTGCCAGTGCTGCTAGTCATAGACTTTCCTGAGCATCTCATCATCTGCTATTTCCTGTTCCGTGATCACCCTGCTACCAGAGTACCATATTACCACCTATACTGCTCTGGTAAGCCTATCACCTGGTGATCCCTGGGTAAAGACTCCTAGTGCCCGTGACACCGAGGCTCCCCTGTGAGATCTCCAAGGCACCCCAGGGAGCCTAGGCGCACAGTTTGGGATCCACTGCACTAAACTGATTCCTCATGGCTGAGTGTAAGTAGCAGGAAAGCCTTCCACAAAGACCATTCTCTAACTTATGTCAGTGAAAGGGTGAGGTCTTTTATATATTAAGGTGTTCCCGACCAAGAGACAGGAAAGTTTTGTCCGGTATGCAGTTTAAAAGAATGAATGCTAGCACTAGCTGGTGGTTGGCTTTATTTTTATCCACACAGTAAACAGAAAAATGGAAGGCCACAGTAGTGTTTCATTGTGATAAACAAATACAAATATTTATTAAGTTAGCTTGAAAAAAAAACAGCCATGTTTCAATCCACAGAATGTCTCCTATCACTGTTTTTTTTTCTTAGGTGACTCAACAAATATATAATGATGTAACACTGCTGCAGACTTTTCTGCAGAATGATTTGCTGTGGTAACTGAGGCTACCAGAGAGGGAAGGAAATGGTAGGTCTGTGTTTATTTTTTTAAATCCATCTGAAAAATTGAATACAGTTACAAAATGAAATAACAATATACAAAATAGTCATATTAGTGATTAAATGTGTCCATGGGGAGCATGTGAATCATATATCAATTTTCCCACTCTCCGAAGTGTGTGTTGGTATAATGTGAATGAGGCTGATATTTTCATTTGTGGGATCCTGTAGTTGTAAGTCTGGGAATAAGTCTATAGTTTGCCCTAGGTGTACCCTTGAACCTCAGTTTTAACTGCACAAGCCCTCAACCACTTCCAACAAAGGTGAGAGGGCCCCTGGGTAACTAAGGCATGCTACAATTAGGCCTGCCCCTCCAAGCTCTGCATATCATATCAATTAATCCTTCATAAGGAATTGCCCCATGAAATCTTACTTGATATGTGATTGCAGCACTTTTCCACTCTTCTCCCAGGACTGATAGCACTTGGTACATCTCTTATCCTCTTGCAGCCCAGTATGACCAGCAAGTTTTGTCTTTTTGCTGAATGTGTGCAATAAGCCCTGTGGAGAAATGCAAGGTTCTTGGTGAGGGAAATTAAACTGGTCTAGACATAGAGATTAGATGAGTGAGCACTTGTGGTATATTGGTGCCAGATTAACATCTCCACTTTTTCAAACCTACAGTTTAGTACGGCGGTTCCCAAACTGTGCGCCGCGGCTCCCAGGGGTGCCGCGGCGCTGTCACTGGGGTGCCGCGGGCCTAGACATAAAAAAAACCCAAAACACAGAAACTTACCAATCCGCCGGGCGCCGGGACCCAGCAGCCTCCTCTCTCCTGCAGCTGTCACTGAATATCGACGTCAGTGACAGCTGCGGGAGAGAGGAGGTTGCTGAGTCCCGGCGCCCGACGGATTGGTAAGTTTCTGTGTTTTGTTTTTTTTTATGGCTGGCGCCTGGTGCGGGGCAGAGTGAGAGGGATCGTGGCAGGGGATGGGGACAGAGGATGGTGACAGCGGGACAGAGGAGGAGAGCATCATCATCATCATCATTTGGTGACAGCGGGACAGAGGTTGGTGACAGGATGGTGACAGCGGGACAGAGGAGGAGAGCAGAGGATGGTGACAGCGGGACAGAGGTTGGTGACAGCGGGACAGAGGAGGAGAGCAGAGGATGGTGACAGCGGGACAGAGGTTGGTGACAGCGGGACAGAGGAGGAGAGCTGAGGATGGTGACAGCGGGGCAGAGGAGGAGAGCAGAGGATGGTGACAGCGGGGCAGAGGAGGAGAGCAGAGGATGGTGACAGCGGGACAGAGGAGGAGAGCAGAGGATGGTGACAGCGAGGCAGAGGAGGAGAGCAGAGGATGGTGACAGCGGGACAGAGGTTGGTGACAGGATGGTGACAGCGGGACAGAGGAGGAGAGCAGAGGATGGTGACAGCGGGACAGAGGTTGGTGACAGGATGGTGACAGCGGGACAGAGGAGGAGAGCAGAGGATGGTGACAGCGGAACAGAGGTTGGTGACAGGATGGTGACAGCGGGACAGAGGAGGAGAGCAGAGGATGGTGACAGCGGGACAGAGGTTGGTGACAGGATGGTGACAGCGGGACAGAGGAGGAGAGCAGAGGATGGTGACAGCGGGACAGAGGAGGAGAGCAGAGGATGGTGACAGCGGGACAGAGGTTGGTGACAGGATGGTGACAGCGGGACAGAGGAGGAGAGCAGAGGATGGTGACAGCGGGACAGAGGAGGAGAGCAGAGGATGGTGACAGCGGGACAGAGGTTGGTGACAGGATGGTGACAGCGGGACAAAGGAGGAGAGCAGAGGATGGTGACAGTGGGACAGAGGAGGGGGACAGCGGGACAGAGGAGGGGGACAGAGGGTGGTGACAGCGGGACAGAGGAGGGGGACAGAGGATGGTGACAGCGGGACAGAGGAGGAGAGCAGAGGATGGTGACAGCGGGGCAGAGGATGGTGACAGCAGGGCAGAGGAGGGGGGCAGAGAGCAGAGGAGGGGGACAGAGAGCAGAGGAGGGGGACAGAGGGGCAGAGGATGGGGACAGAGGGCAGAGGATGGGGACAGAGAGCAAAGGATGGGGACAGAGAGCAGAGGATGGGGACAGCAGGGCAGAGAAGGGGGACAGAGAGCAGAGGAGGGGCACAGTGGGGCAGAGGAGAGGCACAGTGGGGCAGAGAAGGGGGACACAGCGTGAGAGGGCAGAGGAGGGGACAGCGTGTGAGAGGGCAAAGGAGGGGACATTGTGAGAGGGCAGAGGAGGGGACATTGTGAGAGAGGGCAGAGGAGGGGGGACAGCATGACAGAGCAGAGGAGGGGGGACAGCGTGACAGAGGGGGCAGTGTGAGAGAGGGCAGTGTGTCTGGATGCAGAGGGGGCAGAGTGCCTGAGGGCAGAGTGTCTGGATGCAGAGGGGGCATTTTTGCATACAACTAAATAAGTATTTCTGTCCTGACCTAATTACTTATTACAATTTTTTGACCCAACTACTTCTAAAACAGGACTGCTCAATAATTATTTTGGAGGGGTGCCTTGAAAAAATTTGGAGACTCTAAGGGTGCCGCGAACTGCAAAAGTTTGGGAACTGAAGTTGAATTGGTCTTGCTGAGAGCAAAGTTTTTTGTGGCCCTGATTACGGAAACGTGTTGACAATTTTGCACCCCAGCATTCACATAACCCTTATTGGGCCTAATTATAAAGGGCAGGCTTCTGGGGAATAGATAGGCTACAACCAGCCAATATTGGAATCAATCAGCGTAGAACTTCACTGATTGCTTGTGCTCAGAGTGGTGGTAAGCCTGGGGTTGCAGATGGTGAGATGGCTCCAGATAGCTTGCTACTCTGTGGGAGCTGGAGTAAAAAGTGACTATTCATGCTGCAGCAACCACCAGAAGTTTTATATTTCTGTAACCCATGAATTACTTCAGGAAATGATGGTAAAAAGAGAAATGGGTACTGCTTATTCCCCCCCCCCCCCCCCCCCCCAAAAAAAAAAAAAGACAAAGACCTTTTTTTTAACACTGTCAGTTTCATTTACTATTAGTTTTCAGTGTGAGTCTCCAACTTCCTGCATGCCTGCACAGTTGTTGATAGCCACCAGGGCTAGCTGGGACTTGTAGTGCCACACAGCAGGGATGCTATGGAACCTCGTGAGGCACAGTGAGAGTTCAGAGGTGCTGCCAAACAAATGTTTTTTCTAACTTAAACATATTAGCCAAAGCTCCTACAGCCAGGGTAAGTTAGGATAAGACCTACTGCATGAGGTTGGGTTTCCCTGTATTCCCTAGAGCAGGCCTGGCCAACCTGTGGCTCTCCAGCTTTTGTAAAACTACAAGCCCCAATATGCTTTGACAGTAGATAGCCAGCCGATAGATGGCAGGGCATGCTGGGATTTGTATTTTCACAACACCTGGAGTGCCACAAGTTGGCCAGGCCTGCCCTAGAGAATTTAACCCTGTGCTGGCCACGCTGGTGCTGGTTGCATTTTTTGCAGGAATATTCCATGCTGTTTGTCCCTCCCTCTTTAGCTGTATTCAGGCTATGAGTGCTGATGCTGATTTCAAATAAATGTTGTTTATATATTTAAAATGCTTTTTACTAGTAAATACATGTGCTGATGATTAGCAGAGGGTATCTTTACACTAAGGCTAGAGTAGCTGGAAAAGATACCCCTTTTAACAGGTACTGCCATCTGGTAGATGAAGCCTACACTTCTAATAGGCTGTACCTTAAGGGGGCACGCATGCCACACTTATCTGGCATGCCCTTACTGTAAATCACTTACATTTTCACTCCCCTCCTCCTCCAGACATAAGCGCTACTCTAAAGTTTACCTTGTTTCGCTGCACATGTGGAGTGGAGTTTTATGACTGAGAGTTGTCTCTCATCTAAGTTACATCCAACATTAAATCAGGTGTCATGCTTCCTGAAGTAAGTGGTGTATTACTTTGTCTATTATTATTTAGCAGGGCAATGCAGACTTCGCATCCAATATGTTCCTAGCTTTATAAATATAGATTTTATTTTTGGACAAACATTTAGTTGGCCAACCACACATTGTGGTAAAAATGGCTTTTTAGTGTTTGTTGGAATGTGTGACTCAAAAAGACAGAATGTACTATTATTCCACTCTTACTGACGTCTGCCAAAGCGCACATTGCACAAGTTGTTCCACCTAATTCATTAAATTGCCAGAGTCATTGGAGCATTTTTTAACAGCGTTAGTCTTCAAGTTTTACTAGGACGTCATGTTATTGATAAGATTTGTTTTGTTAACAAGTCACAGTCATTTCTAGATTGTAATTTGTGCTCTCTGCTATCTTAAACTATAGAATGAAAGATAGCTTATTTTTTTCCAATTGCTTCAATAGTACTTTAATATTTTGGATTAGAGATACTTAGCAACTCAAATATAACACTATTCAATCAGTTAGACCCTGCATGTGAATGTCAGTATCAAAATTACATCTCATTGCAAGTATTTCTCACATTTTCCTGCTCTAGAGTTTTCGCCACTAGTTTTTTTTTTTTTAAAAAAAAAATTCACTCTAGCTAAGAAATAAATTATATTTTTCTGGACAGATAGGGCTTTCTTTTGGTATCATATTTAAGAAAATACATTTTTATTCTCTGGGCATTATACAGGAAAAATATCTTTTGTTGTCCCTGTCCACCATTATTTTTTTTGTTAAATAAACGTTAACTGGCAATCCATGTATTAACATGATGATGAAGTATGTCATAGACCAGGCAGCAGAGATCGCAGAATCAATACTGCCAACAGGATTCCCAAAATAAAGGCTGAAGCAGCGCTACAGAGGTCACCCAGCTGGAAATCTTTCTAGCATATCACTGCCAAGTCTGATGAGAAATCTTCTTTGGAGGAAACAGGTGCAACCCTAACTCAGGAGGAGACTAACAGGTGCTTTGAGTGCAACCAAATAAGTCATCCCAGGACTGGTGGAAGTTGTTACACCTGTGAAATCAGTAGTATTTTAGGTGAAAATTACAATCTACAGTACCATATGCAGATTGTTAGTGGAGGTTAGCGTTACACTCTCACTGAGACTCAGGTGCTAGCTCTTCTCTGATTTGTCCAGAAGTGATTTCTGAGCATATTATTAGGGGAAAGGCTTTACCTGTCAAAGGGGCTGGCAAGATGCCATCCAGCAGTGGCAGTCAAAAAAGTGTTTCTTAATTGGGGTGCTGGTAAAGGCTTAAGGAAATTAGGTGTCAAATTCAATTGCTTTTGATGTATTGTGGGGAAATTATTTAGGAAAAATGTATAATGTAAATTATAAGCACACAAGTGTACTGTTATGAATGTGCTTGAGTAACACTCCTAAGTGATGTGGGATGAAAGGGACTGGACTGGTATCTGGAGAGGCGGGGCTGGAGAATTTAACCAATCCATTGCCAAGGATTACATCCCCTCCCCTCAGGTAACTATGAGTTAGGGACTTGGCCATCGCACTTATCATGTACCTTAGATTTAGATAATTTAAAAGTGACAGTATGCCCGATTCTTACATGTAGACATGTCATACATCGCAATGATGTGTATATAATTGATACGCATCACCCAAAATAAACTATTTTGTAGGGGAACAGGTTACATTATAACAGGAGTAACTATGTACACCTGTATGGTAACAGCAGAAGTCAAGCAGCTTGTATATTTTATTTGTCTTGTTTTAAATGGCAGAACTCACACTCCAACCTGTAAATAGTATCTGCAGCTTCCATTGATGAAAATAGAATATAGAGAGTATAAAATGTAGTTATGGGAAAATGATATAATTGTGATCACGGAATTCTCAAATACCACCTCCATTCTTTACATTAGTTTTTTTGCATTTCTCCCTGTTCACATATGAAGTAAATAAAGCAACTGGAAGTTTTGGGATTACATAGTTGCCAGGTGTATCTACATGACCAGAATGTGTCACAGGTTTCAGAGATTTGTCCATGGAAATATCTTTTGTTTTAAATAGTGACTAGTTGCACAGTAGAATTCATAAAATATGCATATTTCACTAACAAGTCGTCAAATATCTATGCCTCATAAATTAATATTTGTTAAAAAGAAGTATTTAGAATCACAAAAGTGAAATGTACAGTGCACTAAACATGTCACAATTGGGATTTTAATGCCAATGTGGAGTTTAGTTAAGCAGCAAAGTGTCCCTGGAAAGTATTTTAAAACCGTAAGTGACAAAACATTATAACATAAGATATTTGTAAAATATTTATTTGATTTACAGGTTACCTAGGCTATTCTACAGAATAGATTTTATTCAAGATATTTGTCAATCTATATCCTATAAACTAATTAAACACTTTAATTGAGAGTCATTTAGAATGTTTAAACCTTGTTGTCCTTTTCCTAATTTACTTTTGGTTCTTGAGCTGCTCCAAAACGGAACACAGCTGACCTCCATCACCTCACAGACAGCCGTCTGAAGGCAAATATGGAAGAAAGTGGGAATCCACCGCTCTTTCCTCTATATTTGCTTCCATACGTATACCCCCAAGTTCCTAGCCTGCTTGTCAGGAGGAAGTCTCAGATATTGTCTTTTGATCAATGTGATCTCCCTTCACAATTCGGATTCAATGCTCCAATGTTTCTGCATAGTACAAACATTTCTCAGATTAATTCATTAAGTCATTTATAATCAAATGTAATAGATTTAATAGTTTAATATAATAATGTTAAATGCACTTTAGTGAGATCTAAGGTTCAGGACACAGGGAACATATCATGTTTTGGTATCATTCTAATCCCCTATTTATCCTCAGAGATCCATTCCTATCGGCCAAGAGATCGCACCTTGCGTATGCGAGTTATGGATGATAGGAAATTAATGATCAAAATGGTATTGTGTGTGTGTAATGCAAATAGACCAGCTTGAACCAAGGTTTCAGCTGGAAGATATGTATGCAGCTGCTAGAGAGCTGACCCCCACCCTTGGAGGGCATCATTTGAACTGACCTATGTCCTGCATTATACCAGACTGTCCTAAAGCCTGAACCAATGGAAACATGCCAAATCATCTCTATTGTTTTCAATGTAACACCAACTGTATATAAGCTGAGCTCTGGGACTATCATACAGTCTTCTTGACCACAGACTTCAGGATTGAATGACTGTATGCTGGATCCAAATCGGCTGCGTATGTAATCGGCTGTACTTATTTTATGAATTGTTATTTTGTTGCATCCTGCTATATTCTGCTATTAAATCTAATTGTGCGTTGGAACCACAACAAATCGCAGCGGACAATGATTATTGGTAAGCAGGTGGTAACACAGGTGATATAATTATTTCCCTAGTCACCTGGAAAATATGTACTGTTAGGGGTCCTGAGGACTGGGTTTGAGAAACACTGTGCTAGAACATGTTTGCAACCCCCATTAAAAATGCATTTTATGTACAGTAGACACTTAGAACATCCTAATAATTGTATTTTAAGTAGGGGGGAGGCAAAAAAAACCAACTATATTATTAACAGATGATATTAATAGGTTTTTTTTGTTTCTTCTGTGCGGTCTTTTGGGACTTTATATTTCACATATATATTGGATGCATCTTGTAATGTATTGTCTGTTAGAGCAGTAGTCACCTAGACCCGTATTCATCAACAGATGAGTTTCTCATTGTGCGTGCCTTGATAAAGCAACCACAGTGTGTTCTACAGGTGCCAAACAGTGTGGTACAGGGTCCTATAACTAGACCTGTTATCCTTGTGGGCTGTGCAGGAGCTTGGTCTTCATCATGGTACTCAGGCCCGGCGCTCCCATTAGGCAACCTTAGGCAGTTGCCTATGGCGCCGGGACCTGCAGGTCGCCGCTGACTAGATTTTGTAATCTAGTCAGCGGTGTTTGGGACATAGTACAGCGGCGGAATGGCGCCTGCTGTTTCCGTTTTTTTTAATGGATGCCCCCATCCGCGCAGCACTCACACATAACTACTGACATCAGTCAGTGATCATGTGATATCAGTCTTCTTCGGCGGCGTCTTCCAGGTCCAGAGAAGTGCTGTCCCCACCCCCCGTGTTCTCACACTGTCTGTCACTGACAGACAGAATAAAATTATTTCCCAGAGCCCCCTCCCCTCCCAGCATTCACCACTCTGCTCCACCCCCCTCCTTTGTGTTTTTGGAAGCCGAGGAGCATTTTGGCAGCCAGTGGAGAGAACAGAAGAAGTGTGAAGAGCCCCCTGCATCTGCTGACAAGAGAAAAAAAGTAAGTAAATAGAACATTATTATTATTTTTTTATTTATTTATTTTTTATTTGTAAAAAGGCATGCACAAAGCCCAATAAGGAAGTGGTCATTTTAAAAAAATAAAAATGGGGGGGTCGATTATTATTTGGCACCTCATGTTCTTTATTTGATTGTAAAACTAGGGTGGAGTGGCACCTCATGCTCTATATTTGACTTTCAATTGTCAAATGTAGAGCATATATACTGTTGCTCACAGTTGATACTGACTGTAACAGACAGACAGTATGACAAACTTAATATATGCAGATGGTAAGTTTATATTGTGGGCAGTGTCAGAGAACAGGTTTGTCATATATATTTTGTTCCTCTGCTCACTTTATATATCTATATATAAGTGATCTTTACACAAAAGGGGGCAGCTCCATTTATGACTTCTTTTCAGTTCACCCGTCACTTGGAGGAAACTGCTGAGAACTGAAATTCCTGCCGGACATACTCAGTAGAGCGATGCGGAGAGCCGGAGGCTGCCCCACTTCCTGCCTTCACTAGATCACAGGTGACATCACTACCAAGATGGGAGATGGAGAGTAGTGCTCCATATTAACACCCCTCCGGAGGGGTTATGGGGCACAGGCTATGAGGAGAGGCCCCAGCTACTGAGCCAAATGAGGAAGATTAGGGCTCCATGGTCTATAAGCGTCATGGGCGATGAGTCGCTCCATTTTGGTGTTACCATTGGCTGATTGGCCTATACTTTTCTTCGTCACCATTGAAATAGATTTAAGTCAATAAATTTGAGACCTTTCTCCACCAAGCATGCGTCCGGTGTTTTTATTTCTTTGTTAGGAAGATCGGTTATCAGGGTACTGTAATGTAAAGGGAATATTGGATCAACAGCTAGGCGGTTAAATGGTCTTGGAGAGGGGAAACAGTCGGGTGACACAATATTCATGTCAGGGGCTGTGCCTGCATGTATGCTCAGTGCCAGGAACAGACGCCTTCCTCTGTCGCTGCCTCGTGGCGTCCCATTGCCAGGCAATTGTCAGGAACTGCCTGCAAGCTTATGCATTACATGCTGCTTTGCCTGGCAGCTCCTGCCTTTGTCCTTATTATTGTATTGCAGCAGTACCTCTGATTACCAGAGGTGCTGCTATTGTGCCTTTCTTGTTTGCTTTAGGGGTTAACTTGTTTACTAATTATTCCATGCACCTGGGTGTGTTCTCATTTCCCTTATATATACCTGTCACTCCCAGCACACATTGCTGGTTATTGTTGTCCCATCCTGTTGTTACTTTCCTCTGCTATGCTTTTGGTTTTATGCTGCCTGGATCTCTCCATATTACCACTTACCTTCATCAGCCATCTACCCGGTATTTATTCCTGCATATTTCTGTATATTCAGTATTCAGCAATAAACTTTGTGTGTTTCCACCTCATTCCTGGCACCTGAGCTGCACTTGTATTTGAACCGTGACAGTATAACCAGCCCAAAGAAAAAACAGCTTAGGAGTCGTGTGGAAGATATTTTCTGGGACCTTTTTCTGCAATTCTTTTTTCATTTGTTTTTGCAACATGTCTGTTTCACCAATCTTGGAATTGCCACTGCTACAAACCTTACAGATGGACATTATTTTGCTACGTTCTCAGCTTGCTAGATTTTCCGCTTTACTTGTGGACCCTCTCAGGAGACTGTCTGATTATGTCTCTCCTAATACAGAAGCTGCTGGTCTGTCTCAATCCACCTTTACTGCTGCTGAACCTGTGAAAACAGCACCTCCTAATTGTGCTTCTACAAATTTGCTGTTTAGTAAGAACTATGGGGTAACTAATTCCCAGTTCACAGGTGGTTCACGCCCCCATCTGACCGAAGAGGAGCGACGGCGCAAAATAACAAACAAGTTGTGTCTCTGCTGTGCCAGCAATGCACACTTCTTACAGGACTGTCCTATCCGTAGACCACGACATCCTATGCAGCAGCCTTCAGTGTGCTCCTCTCCATACCCTGGATTTGTCTGTACTTCACCTTCTGTTGCTATATTACAACCTGATCTGTTCCCTGGGATGGAGCCTAATCCGCCAGCTCCAGTTGCTACCTGTCCTGTGGTGCCAGCTCCAGTTGCCACCTGTCCTGTGGTGCCAGCTCCAGTTGCCACCTGTCCTGTGGTGCAAACTCCAGCCGCCTGTCCTGAGGCGCCAGCTCCAGCCGCCTGTCCTGAGGCGCCAGCTCCAGCCGCCTGTCCTCAGGCGCCAACAACCTCTGTCTCCTGTTCCGAGGTGCCAGCCTCTGTCTCCTGTACCGAGGTGCCAGCCTCTGTCTCCTGTACCGAGGTGCCAGCCTCTGTCTCCTGCTCCGAGGTGCCAGCCTCTGTCTCCTGCTCCGAGGAGCCAGCCTCTGTCTCCTGCTTCGAGGAGCCAGCCTCTGTCTCCTGCTCCGAGGAGCCAGCCTCTGTCTCCTGCTCCGAGGAGCCAGCCTCTGTCTCCTGCTCCGAGGAGCCAGCCTCTGTCTCCTGCTTACGAGGAGCCAGCCTCTGTCTCCTGCTCCGAGGTGCCAGCCTCTGTCTCCTGCTCTGAGGTGCCAGCCTCTGTCTCCTGCTCCGAGGTGCCAGCCTCTGTCTCCTGTTCCGAGGTGCCAGCCTCTGTCTCCTGTTCCGAGGTGCCAGCCTCTGTCTCCTGTTCCAAGGTGCCAGCCTCTGCCTCCAGGCCTGAGGTCCCAGCCTCTGCCTCCAGGCCTGAGGTCCCAGCCTCTGCCTCCAGTCCTGAGGTCCCAGCCTTTGCCTCCAGCCCTGAGGTCCCAGCCTCTGCCTCCAGCCCTGAGGTCCCAGCCTCTGCCTCCAGCCCTGAGGTCCCAGCCTCTGCCTCTAGCCCTGAGGTCCCAGCCTCTGCCTCCAGCTTGGAGTCTGCTGCCACTGTGTCCGGTCCTGAGTCTGCAGCCACTGTGTCCGGTCCTGAGTCTGCTGCCACTGTGTCCGGTCCTGAGTCTGCTACCTTTATCAGCCATCTACCCGGTATTTATTCCTGCATATTTCTGTATATTCAGTATTCAGCAATAAACTTTGTGTGTTTCCACCTCATTTCTGGCTCCTGAGCTGCACTTGTATTTGAACCGTGACAGCAATGGAACATATCTCGTCTTCCTGTCTGCGGCTGGCAGACGCATTGTCTATTTAAAGGAGGCTCTGACGCCATACTGCTGGCAGAGTATCAAAGTCTCCTTATGCTCCAGAATTCCTGCATCTTCCCAGCATCTTGACTGATTCTTCGGTTCCAGACTTGGCTGTTCCTGACCTCCCTTTTAGATCTTCCTTTGGCATTTATAGATTTCCTGATTTGACCTCCGGCTTTCTGACTACGCTTCTGTTTGACCCTATTGTACCATTCTGCTTGTACGGCCTGACCTTGGATTGCATGACAACGTTTGATCACCTGCTACTTCGCTGGGGGCTATCTAGGAGGGCCGCAACATGCATGTCTTCTGCAGCAAACTCCAAACTCCCTTGCGTGGGTCCCTGGTGAAGACCAGAGACCCATTTAGACTCTGCGCCTCCTTGTTTAGCAGCGCGAATACCAGCAAGTAGGCTTCAGTTTCTACTATTCATGACAATTCAAGTGCCACTTTTGATTTGCTATTCCACAGATTGCACTGTATTTATAAATGTTCAGAATTTATAGTCTATAACCAGAGCTGGGATCGCAGTGGTCAATTCACTCTGCTCTGTGGTGACAGGAAGGTTGAATTCCAGATTAAACAAAAACTATAGGTGAAATCAGCCAGAACACTACAGGCCAAAGTGGAAAATTCTGCATTTAAATCCAAAATGTAGTGAATATTTTGAGCAACACTTTTAAAAATGTTACTGCTATCTACTACCTAATATTGCTTTCTACTAAATAAATAAAAAAAAGTTGAAAACATGTATTCGGTATTGATTATACAAATTATACAAGTTGCTCATCCCAGCCACTATAAAATGAGACAGCATGACTACAGAGACGCAGTGCTCAGACATGCCAAAACCAATTGCACTGTGCTGCCAAGAAAGAAAAAAAGGCAAAAGCAGCTGCTAAAAACCAGCAACACACTCTTCTGTAAAAGCACAGCAATCACTGCTGTACCTTGAAAAATATATTCAGAGGAATAAATTGCTCTTATGACAATTCTCTCTTCATTGATTTTGTGCGAGCCCTGTGCAATTTCAGAAAAGAATACACACAAAGACAACATTCACATTGATCATGGATTTGATCCCACCATATTGAGTTTATAGGCCTATTAGATAGACAAAAATATTTCTGTGTCATTGTATTTATATTAGTTCCATCAAAGCTGCATTACCACCTAGAAAAATATTTTCCTGACATGGCACCTAGCTGTAGTCCAGGACTCTGGCTGTTCTCTAATACGGAACCAGCAAATTATTCTTGCTAACTAACATTTAATTGTTGTGGCAGAGATGTATGAGCTGGAGGACCGATCACAAGCAGCAATCTCTTGATATGCAACACAATTCCAAACTGTACCGATCGGGCTCTTAAACTGACGTGCTGATTGTGCATGTGCTGTTCCAGTGATATCAGTAGCTTGTGCATGTGCAGTAACATCAGGGCACCCCACTGTGTTGTCTGACTCAAGTCGACACATAAACAAGTTGCTCTGGACCAGTGGCGGGCTGGCCCGGGGGGCAGCGGCTAGACGCTGGGTTAGACGCCTATTAGGGCCGGGGGGGTAGGCCGGCCGGCTGCCCCCCGGATGCAAAAAACAGTTTCTCCCCCCGCGGCCGCATCCGATGTCATCAGATGCGGCCGCGTCAGCGCACAGGCGGCCGCATCACATGACAGGGGATGCAGTCACGTCATCAATGACGCGGCCGCATCCCCTGTAATATGATGCGGCCACCTGTGTGCCCCCCGGACTTCCCTCTCCCAGCCCGTGCCTCCTCTGGACACTGCTAAACAAACATACTTCCAATCTCTCATCTATGCTCAGGCTTCTATCCCCAAATGTCTTTTTAACACATTTAAATCTCTACTAAACCCTCCTACCACAAACTCTCTGACTACCATAAATGCCCCGGATCTTACTTCCTATTTCAAGGACAAGATTGATAAGATCAGACTAGAAATGGTATCATCTCCCTAGACTAGCAATCAGCTAAAGTCCTTCCCAGCAACCTCTGACACGCTCTCTTCATTTGATCCCATAAATATAGAGGAAGTTTCTACTCTTTTCTTATGTTCCTACTCTACCTCCTGTCCTCTCGATCCCACACCCTCACAAATTGGTAGGTCCATGTCTTTTGTGCTCATTTCATCTCTAACTAAAATATGTAATCTATCTCTTTCTACTGGTATCTTTCCGTCACTATTGAAACACGCAGTGATTACTCCTATTCTGAAAATACAAAATTCTGATCAAAACTGTTTCTCAAATTACCTTCCATATCTTAGCTCCCATGCTCCTCCAAACTTCGCAAGAGAGTTGCCTACACTCGCCTCGCACACTTCCTTTTTGCAAACAACCTATTGGATCCTCTTCAGTGGGGCTTTCGTTCTCAACACTCCGTAGAGACCACGCTGACCAATGTTGTCAATGATTTGATTACAGCTAAAACTAAAGACCATTACTCTCTACTAATTCTCCTGGATCTCTCTGCTGCATTTGACACTGTTGACCACTCTCTCCTCATACAAATGCTACAATCCCTAGGTCTTCAAGACACTGTTATTTTCTCTGGAACAACCTCAAGTCCACTTACTTTATCAGTTGGAGTACCACAAGGCTCAGTCCTAGATCCTCTGCTATTCTCTATCTACACCACTTGTCTTGGAAAACTAATAAGCTCCTTTGGATTTCAGTATCACCTCTAGGCAGATGATACACAAATTTATCTATCCTCTCCTGACCTCTCACCATCTGTGTTGTCTTGCGTTACTGACTGTCTTTCTGCAATTTCGTCCTGTATGTTCTCTCGCCAACTCAAACTCAATCTTTCAAAAACAGAATTAATAATAGTCCCACCCACCAATAGAAGCTTCCTACCTGACATGTCTATTTCTGTTGATAACATGACCATAAATCCCACCCCGCAAGCTCGCTACCCAGGTGTAATCCTTGACTCACAACTACCCTTTTTTTCCCATATCAACTCTATATTTACATCATGCTGCATACATCTAAAAAACATTTCCAGAATATATCTTAAACACGACACTGCAAAAACTTTAATTAATGCACTCATCATCTCCTGCATCGACTATTGCAATTGCCTCCTTACTGGTCTTCCCAAAATCACACTCAAACTCCTACAATCTATTTTGCATGCTGCAGCTAGATTGATTTTCCTTGCAAATCATTCTTCCTCTGTCGAGCCACTCTGTCAGTCTCTATATTGGTTGCCTGATTTTCAATGAATCTAATCTAAAATTCTGCTATTTAAATACAAGCCATCAAAAAAATTGCACCAACATACATCTCCTCACTTGGCTGAAAATATCTCCCAACTCGACACATCTGTTCTGCACAAGATCTGCGTCTCTCTTCCACTTTCATCACATCCTCCCATTCTCAGTTACATGACGTTTTTCAGGCTGCACCCACTTTGTAGCATTCACTCCCTCGCGCAATAAGACATTCCTCTAGTCTTCAAACCTTCTCTGAAAAACCACCTCTTCAGACAAGCATATAATATTCCTTAACCACCCTCTTAATCTCCCTATGTTGCCCTATTACCACCCTCTACACAGCTAACACAGGACAACAACCCTCTGACCTACATAGTGTGACTAAAAATGCAGTTTACTAAATATTTTTTAACCTTTGCATTCTAGCTGGACAAATATGCAATATGATGCAGCACTAACTCTTATGTATAAAACCATTGGTTTGTAAGTTTTACCTCTCTGTACCTACTACCCAGTATTGTTTTATTACTGTTTGCTCCCAGTTGTAAAGCGCTACGGAATCTGCTGGCGCTATATAAATAAATGTTGCTGACGGCGATTTGTCAGGATAGCAAAGTAACAGCACAAAGTTTTACACATTTTCTTGTGACCCTAATGCTAAATAAACAGAGACGAAATCTCTAGACACCGGCCGACTTATTCAGCATTGGTCACACTGTAAAAATGAAAAGGCAGGTTTAAATACTTTACACTCTTCCCCGGCCCAAACTGGATAGACAGATGACACTCCCACCTTTCCTTTAAAAAGGAGTTCTCTGCAGGTGTTCTGTTTGATTACTCTCACCGCAGACACACCCTGTCAGCTTGCTGTTAGCTGTAGAAAATGATCTTTCTAAAGCACTGCGAATAAATAGCCTAATTCACACTCTATACTTTTATTTTGCCACACACATGTTCTCCACCTGTTTATCTTTAAACTGAATCTAGTAACTGAGTACGGAAATAGTGTGTGCAATTATGGTGAAAAGCACCATATCTTTTGCAGTTGCCATTTGACCTTTTCCTCTATAGTTGGAGTCCTGTTTTGAAAAGTAGCAAAAATTGCATTATAATACACAGTGGTCGAAGTGGAAATTTAGAAATGGGGGTATGGAAAATATGTGAATGTAGTATGAAGGCTTGAATTTATTTTTTATATATTTTTTATTTTTTTATTTAACACTTGTCCCCTTTGTGCATTCCCATCCTTCATTACTACTTGTGCTTTATGGTGGCTGCATCCCTGACATCACCATTCTTAAGCTGTCTCTCTCTTCACACTTTCTTTTATCTATGCCCCTGCACCATCTTCTTCTCGTTTCTCTCACATTTCCCCTGCACCATCACCTTGCCCTTCTTTCTCACATACCTCCCTGCACCATCTTCTCCTCTGTCCCTGTCACACATCTACCCTGCACAATCTTCTCCCCTGTCCCTCTCACATATCTCCCTACACCATCTTCTCCTCTGTCCTTCTCATATTTCTCCCTGCACCATCATCTCCTCTGTCCCTCTCACACATCTCTCTGCACCATCTTCTCCCCCTGTCTCTCTCACTTAGCCCCCTGCGCCATCTTCTTCCCTGTTCCTCTTACCTATGCTCCTGATGCTTTCTTCTCTCTCTCATTTATTTTCCTTTTTGTTCTTTGACACATTTCTTTCCTTTGCGGACTTTTCTGTTCACTCAGTGAGAATGAATGGAATGCAGGTGGAACACATAGGTACACAAAGTTTAAAATGTCAAAAGCTACAAAGGGAATGTGCTGCCTGCCACATCTATGTAATGTGTGGCTGCACTGCTAGTGCTGGGAGGGAAGGCACATTATATAGATGTGACAGACAGCAAATTGGGAGCTAAAATAACAGTAGTGGCAGAAGTGGTGGTATGATATACCATTGTATACCGGCTTACTTCAACCACTGAGTCCAATATTAATAAATAAGTATTGCCTGATAGTGTCCAAAACCATGTTACATGCCTTACGTCCAAGTTGTCCTTCTTTTAGACCAAAATCCCATGACATTCTTTTTTTTCCAAATTGCTCCTTCTTTAGGGATGGTGTATACACCTTCTATAGTTAAATCCTGTGTAGACACTCAAAAATGTCTGTTTAGCACCAAATACCGTGTGCAGTATTGTATGATCTGATTAAGTACTTTGTAGGTGTATCCTGTCAGGCTGAAGGAGAGGAGTAGAACAACAAACGGAAAACAAATTACTTTAAATAGACATGCTGCTCTTTTAAACTCACTTCCAACAGTGTTGTAGGCACCCACTTCTACGCTAGAAGAGGAAGCTGTGTGACACTTGATAGCAGATCACACTGCTGTGAGAACCCCGTCCTGCCCCCACCGATCACA